>NW_024429198.1:38277361-38877361 GCF_017639785.1 Mesocricetus auratus
CACACACATGCACACACAATTAAATGACTTAATGATGCAACTCAAAAATTTTACAAAACAAGAATAAACCAAATCCAAACTCAGACAAAGCAAGGAATAATGGAAATCGTAACAGAATTCAATGAAACTGAAACAAGAAAAACAATATAAAGAATCAATGAATAAAAAAGTTGATTCTTTGGGAAAATGGACAAGATTGACAGATCCTGGAACCAATTAACCAAAGGAAAGAAAGAGGGGATTCAAATTAACAGAATCAGAATTGAACACAGAAACATTATAACATGTGTCTAAGAAATTAAAATATTATGGTGAAATATTTTTTAAAACCTTTACTCCAATAAGCTTGAAAAAAAGAAGTAGATGATTTCTCTGTTGTAATTTAAGAAAAGCAGCACAGGAGAGAAATATGCCATGACACAGGACTCAATCAGAGTTTTTTTTTTTAATTTGGGAAAGGGATCATAAAAAAGGGAAGGGGTACTGGGGTAGACCAGCTTCTGGAGACAGGAGCATCAGGAAAGAGGAAAGAGGGGAGACAAAGGGGAGAGGGGAGGGAGAGCATAAGAGAGGGAGAGAAAGAAAGAGAGAAGGAAAGATGGAAGGTGGGAAGGGCCCTTTTAAAAGTGAATACAGTGAATGTGCGCAGGTGGTGGTGCTCTGAGTAGATACAGCTGAGGGTGTGTTTTGTCGGAACCCCAAGGACAGCCAGTAGAGATGCCTGAATACTAAAATCTCTTTTATTCCCCAAATCAGGAACAAGACAAGGGTATCCATTCTCTCCATATCTCTTCAATATTGTACTTTAACTTTTTACTAGAGCATTAAGACAAGAGATCAAGGGGATACAAATTGGAAAGGAAGAAGTCACACTTCACTATTTGCTGATGATATGATAGTGTAAGTAAGCAACCAGAAGAATTCTACCAGGGAAGATCTACTGCTGATAAACACCTTCAGCAAAGTGGCAAGATACAAGATTAACTGAAAAAAATCAGTAGCCCTACAATATAAGGACAATAAATGTGCTGAGAAAGAAATCAGAGAAACATCACCCTGTATAATAGCCACAAACAACATAAAATTCTTGGGGTAACTCTAATAAAATAGGTGAAAGACCTGTTTGAAAAGAACTTTTAGTCTTAAAGAAAGAAATTAAAGAAGTTACCAGAAAATGGAAAGATTTCCCATGGTCTTTGATAGGCAGGATCAACATAGTAAAAATGGCAATCGTACTAAAAGCAATCTACAGATTCAATGCAATCCCTATCAAAATACCAGCACAGTTTATCACAGACCTCAAAAGGACAATCCTCAACTTTATACAGAAAAACAAATGTCACACAATAGCTAAAAAACCATACAATAAAGGAACTTCAGGAGGCAATACCATCTCTGACTTCAAGCTCTACTATAGAGCTATTGTAATTAAAACAGGTTGATATTGGCACAAATATACACAGGTAGACCAAAGGAATTGAACTGAAACCCTGATGTTAACCCACACACCTATGAAGAACTGAACTTTGACAAAGAAGATAAAATTGTACAATAGAAAAAAGAAAGAATCTTCAACAAATGGTGCTGGCGTAACTGGAGGCTAGCATGTAGAAGACTACTGATAGATTCATATCTATCACCATGCACAAAACTTAAGTCCAAATGGATCAAAGACCTCAACATACTTCCAGCCACACTAAACCTCTTAGAAGAGAAAGTGGGAGATTACCTTGAATGAATTGGTACAGGAGACTGCTTCCTGAACATAACACCAGTAGCACAAACACTAAGATTGACAATTAGTAAATGGGACCACCTGAGACTGAGAAGCTTCTGTAAGGCAAAGGACACTGTGAACATGACAAAACGCCAGCCCACAGAATGGGAAAAGATATTCACCAACCCCACATTTGACAGAGGGCTGATGTCCAAAATTTACAAAGAACTCAAGAAGAGAGTCTCCACAACACCAAAGGATCCAATTAAATAGTGGGTTACAGAACTAAATAGAGAATTGTCAATAGAGGAGTCTCAAATGGCCAAGAGACACTTAAGAAAGTGTTCAACATACTCAGCTGTCAGGGAAATGCAAATCAAAACAACTTTGAGATACCATCTCACTCCTCTCAGAATGGCTAAAATCAAAAACACCAATGACAGTTTATTCTGTGAAGAATGTGGAGAAAGGGGAACAACTCCTCCACTGTTGGTCAAGTGATAATTTGTGCAGCCATGTTGGAGATCAGTATGGAGATTCCCCAGGCAAATGGAATTCATCCTACCACAATATTCAGCAACTCCAATCTTAGCCATATACCCAAATGATGCACATTCATACAATAAGGACATCTGTTGAACTATGTTCATAGCAGCATTATTTGTAATAGCCTGAACCTGGAAGCAACTCAGAAGCCCTTCAACTGAATAGTGGATAGAGAAAATGTGGTACATTTACACAATGGAGTGCTACTCAGCGGGAAAAAAACAAGAACAAAAACAAAAAACAATGGAATCTTGAAATTTGCAGGCAAATGGACGGAAGTAGAAGAAATCATCCTGAGTGAGGCAACCCAGTCACAAAAAGACAAGCATGGTATATATTCCCTCATGTATGGATTTTAGACTTGAAGCAGGGGATTACTAGCCTACAACCCCACATATAGAGAGTCTGGAAAACAGGGAGAAATATAAGCGAGATATGCATGGTACCCCAGAGAAGGGGAACTGGGATTGGATCTTCTGAGGGGATTGGGAACATGGTGTGAGAGGAGGGGACAGGAATCGTGTAGAAAGAGAGGGGGAGAAGAGGAGGGAATTGACAGACTTGGGGGAGCAGGCAGGTTGAGTCAAGGAGCCACTATAGGTTTGAGAAGAGATCTGGCACTAGGGAGATTTCCAGAGATCTACAAGGATGACACCAAGTGGCAAATTAACCAATAGAGGAGAGGCTAACTTAAACCCTAGAGATTGATGATGACCTTATATGCCATCATAAAGCCTTCATCCAGTGGCTGATGAAAGCAGAGGCAGACATCCACATATAAATACTGAACTGAACTCCTAGAAACCAGTTGCAGAGAGGGAGGAGTGATGAGCAAGAGTCAAGACCTGGCTGGTGAAGCCCACAGAGGCAGCTGACTTAAACAAGGGGGAGCCCTTAGACACCAGACTTGAGACTGAGAGGCCTGCATGGGACTGAGCCAGACCACCTGAATGTGGATATTAGTGAGGAGGCCTTGGCAATCTATCGGGCCTTGGATAGTAGACCAGTATTTAGTCCTGGTATACAAATGAAGTTAGGGAGCCCATTCCACATGGAGGAATGCTGTCTCCACCCAGACACATGGGGAGGGCCTAGGCCCTGCCTGGGTTGATATGACAGACTTTGAAGATTCCCCATGGAGGGCCTCCCTGGGGAAGAGAGTTGGAATGGGTTGGGGGTTGGATGGTTGGAGGAGGATGGGGGAGGAGGGAATTGTGAGAAAGCTTGGATTGACATGTCAAGCAAGCTTGTTTCCAATTTATATAAAATTTAAAAAATGGAAAAAAGAAATCAGAAGATTTAAATAATAATACAACACCTACCAATTAAAATAATTAAGTACCAGGTGGATTTGCAGGAAATTGTTTCAGGCATTAAAAGATCAATATCCAATTCATCTTTAAATCTTCAAAAAAGGAAAAGTAAAGGAGGAAAATGGAAAATAATACAAGAGAAGAAGCATTTCCCAAACTTGACAGTATCAAAACAGAGAGAGACAACAAAAAGGAAAAAAGAAAATTGCAGAGCACTATCCCTGATGACCATAAATTCAAATGCTCAATAAATACTTGCCATCAGAATACAGACATACATTAAAAACTCTGTCCACCATGACCAAATTGCTTCATCCCTGAAATACCAGGATTGCTTTGAAATATACAAGCCAATCAATGTAATAAACCACATTATGGGGCCCAAATACACCACCACAACCATAAAATCTCTTGATCATATCAATAGATGCAGAGAAAGGCTTTGTCAAAATCTAAAATGGACTGATCACAAAAGACTTAGAGAATATGATATTAGAAGGCACATGCAACGTCAAGACCTATATATGAGAAACGCACAGTTAACAAACGTCTTCCTAAATGCAGTAAAGCTTGAAGTAATCGAAGGGAATGAGAAAGAACTATATACTTTCCCCAAATCTGTTTCCATATTGTGCTCTAGAAACTAGCTTCAGCAATAAGTCAAGAGAAAGAAATCAATGGGATATAAATAGAAAAAGAAGAAACAAAACTATCCCTATTGGTAGAAATAAATGATATTATACACTAAAGATTCCAAAAGTTCTACCAGATAACTACTAGAAATGACAAACAATTTAAACAATGAGTCAGGATACAGAATTAACTTGCACAAATAAATGGCTTTTCTATGTACTAACAACATAGAGAGAAATAGACTATAGATACACCTTAGTTCACAATAACACCAGAGAAAATAAAATATCTAGAAATAAGCTTAGCCAAGGAGGTAAAGGCCATTTACAATGAAAACTTTAAACTTCTGAAGAGAGAGAAAATATTAGAAAACAGAAAGATACTCCAAGCCTGTTGATTGAACTAATAATGTGAAAAAGACCATTTTGCCAAAGTCTATTTACAGATTCAATGTAATTCTAACCAAAATACCCATCTCATTTCTCACAGATATAATACAAGGTTTTTTAAAAGATAGCATATATGCATTTTCTTCACTGGAGTTGAGGTTGCTAAAGCCAAATTGCTGAGATTAGCACTGTGGTCCATCCCATTCTGCCTTTTGTGATCTTAGATTAGACACTTGTTTTCCTTTACCTGAGGTTCCCTATGTAGAAGAAGAAAGTAAGTGCAGTTATGGCTCCCTTGGTCTTCTTTGAGGAATTAAGTCTAGTTGAATCAGTCAGGAAGATGTTAAATTTGGCAAACCTTGTATATGCAACAACATGGGAATTTCTACTGCTGGTTGAAATAGACATGTGTTCTCTGTTGTTCATAATGGAGCTCTTCTGAAGGTACTGAGGTCTACTGAAATTCTAGCATCTATTAGATGCAGCTATGAAATCTGTCTCCATGCATAATGTAGGTATATTTCTTTAAATAATTTACCAACTGTTTTATTGTCTCAAAAGGATTATAAAATATATAAAGCACTAGGAATCTATATATCTTTGGTATTTGTGAGTTTCAGTCTAGAGATATAACAGGTGATTCCCTTCTGATTCCCTGGTGAGCCTACTGTTAGCTTAGTAAACATTACATTAAGTTTAGTTTTCCTTAGGGAGCACCAGGGCAGAGTATCTGCATAAATACACAGCAGGAGAACAGCACCTGTGGAATTATTTGATGACTGATTAGAATAGCACCTCTATGGAGGCTGATCAGACATTATCACAGATTTCAAATAAATAACTTGAAAGTTTTTTCTTAGGAAATGGTGTGGTCACAGAAGAAAAAAAGAATGGACTTGACCTAAGCAAAGCAAAGTCAAGCAGTGAGACAGATTTTTATCATGACTTAAACCCTGCATGTTGTCTGGTTTCTTCATTTTATTTCTCCTCTCTTCCTTCTTGCTTTGTCCTTCATTGTCTTTCCTTGTGGATTGTCATAGATTTGTCATAAATACGACAAATGCATAAATGTCATAGTCTCTATCTTGACATCATTCGGGTCTTCATCTAGAGGCAGAAAGCAGTCTCCCTTTATTTCTCTAACTATAGCATGAACTCTGAGATCTGAGAATGCTATGGCTGTCTCCCTTTATTTCTCTAACTATAGCATGAGCTCTGGGATCTGAGAATGCTACGGTTCAAAGAGTGTGGAATCTGTCTCCCTGTGAACTCACAAGTCATGGCAACAGTCGTGGGCATGGAAGGTGAAACCATATACAGAAATCTGGTGAATACTCCAGTGAGACAAACATTTGCCTCCCCCTATAGCAAAATGCGTTCAATGTAATCATCCTGTGGTTAGCTTCCAGGGTGTTATGCTCAGTTTTATATCAATCTCATATCAAGATTCAGAGTTGCTGTCAGATCACAACAGATATGACTTTCTTTAGGAGGCATATATCCTTTAATAGGATAAACACGAGTACATTAACCAAGTGCATTGTCTTCTGCTGTGTTTGTAGAAACAGTGCATGAGACCCGATCTACAAGGGGATTAATTGACCACAGAGGCTGTGTGTTAGTCATTTGCCATTACTGTAGCAAAATGTAAAATTTTGAAATTAGAATAGAAGTAGCTTTCACTTGGCCTCTCAGGTTTGAGATTTCAGCCCATAATCTGTTTGTCCTGTTACCTGGGGTCGTGTATGACACAGTACATCCTGTTGAGAGCACGCAGTAGATGATGCAGCTTGCATCCCTGTGTCTGAGAAGCAAAGAGTGAAAGGAAGAAGAAGGAACATGCTTCACCATGCCTTTACAGCAAATCTCCAGTGGCCCAAGGCTCCAGTCTTTAAAAGCTTTTACTGTTTTCAAATACCACAATCTGGAGGAAAGTATTTAAAACAAAGCTGTTTCAGGCACATTGAAATCCAAACTTGTTTTCTTTCTGCCTTCCTAGTGCTCATGTGTTTTAGGATGTATCTATAATGCTGCTGCCATATTTTTGTTGAGAATTTAGAGAAAACTCAATTATCTTCCTATTATGCATCCACTCTGAAAGGTCTCACCACCTCCTTCTTCCCCAGATTTTATGATCATTTTCTAATCCTTTATCTTCCAAGTTCTTGAATGAGTTAATTCATGCAGATAAATGTATACACTAGCACAAATCATTGTTTCTGTCTCTATTAGATTCCAGAAGGAGTGGGCAATCAAATGTGCCGTTCATCATTCTTCTGTCTAGGAATATTCTATGCATTATTCACACTCTGTGCCACTTACTCCTGAGACCACATAAACTTCTGTAGATATCCGCATTCAGATAGAGCAAGAATGTGATGGATAAACAGCTAGAAGTCAGTCACAGGTTTGTTAATGATCAACAAGATGACCACTTAGCAAGAGATTTAGACTGGGAGAGACATGGGGCAATAGATGATAGCAAAGCTTTAGCCAGCTGTTTTTGTAATTTATCTAATTATTTTAAATACTACATATATGCCAATAATATATGTTATCTTGATACTTGAATTGAAAAAAATGTGAATTCACAAGTGATATTTATGATCAAAGTATTTTCAGAGTAATTTCTTAGGAACAAAGCATGCTGGCTCATGCATATTGTTTATCAAAAACAACTAGTAAATATACCTTAGATGGCATACGAGAGGTTATTTTTAGTTCATTTAGGGGTGTGATCCAAATAAACCTTTTCCCCCAGAAGTTGATTTTAGCATTATATTCTATCAATAGCAATGGAAAATGAAAACAATACAATCATTTAAACCAAGAAGACATGATTTTTATACTAAAAATTTTCCTAATAAATACCTTAAAATTATTTAAAGAAGGAAAATCCTTTAATTTCATGTATGGAATATGTTAAATTTGTTGATTTTTTAAACCTAATTTTAATTCTATTGATTTTTGAAACTATAAAAATTCTACTAATATTCTGCTTACTAATTATTATATTTTAAATGTGTAATGTGAAAGTTTTAGGATGTGTATACCATGCTCATACTATCAATTTGTCATGCACATTAGCCCATTACATATTTTATGAGAGATTGCATTCCTCAGAAGGGAAATTAGATGAGTTATCCTGGGTAAACTACAGGCAAGGGAGAGTGATGAAGGGGAGGGGAGAGGGAATGAAAACATGAGGGAACAAGATGGTCAGTGGGGGGGGGCGGGACAGAGTGTAAGAGCAATGAAAGAAATATCTTCATAGAGAGAGACTGGGGTTAGAGAAACCTGGTGATAGGAAAATTCCCAGGAATCCACAAGGATGATCCCAGTTAAGACTCCTAGCAATAGTGGAAGGATGCCTGAACTGACCTTCCCCTGTAATGAGACTGATGAATACCCCAAGTACCATTATAGAACCTTCATCTAGTAATTGATAGAGCCAGATCCAGAGATCCACAACCAAGCACCAGACCAAGCTCCTAGAATCCAGTTGAAGAGAGGAAGGAGAGATATGTGAAAAAGGAAGGTCAGGATCATGATGGAGAAATCTACAGAAATGGCTAAACCAGCACATGGAAACTCACAAACTCTAGATCTACAACTGTGAAGACTCCAGGGGACCAAACTAGGTCCTCTGTATGTTGGAGACAGTTGTGAATCTTGACTATCAGAAGTGCCCCTGGCAGTAGAACCAGGATACAAACCTGGTACATGAGCTAGCTTATTGGAGCTCATTCCCTATGGTGGGATGCTATGCTCAGGCTTAATGCATGGGGGGAGGGACTTGGCCATATCCCAACTTAATGTGCCAGACTTTGCTGACTCTTCATGGGAGCCGTTACCTGTGAGCAGGAGTGGAAGGGGTTCCTTGGGAGAATGAGGCAAGGGAATGCAGGAGAAGGGCTGGAGGGCTGGGAGGGAGAACTAAGGTTGCAATGTAAAATGAAACTTAAAAAATAACTAGATTATAAAAAATTGTTGATTTATCTATACGGCATAAATTGGCATAAATTGATTAGAGCATTTTTAATTATTCCATATCATTAAAATTCCAATTCAAGTGTGGAATCAAATATATGGATCAACCTTCCCAGTTTCAAACTTGGTTCAAAACATTCTAAGAGTATTGGGAAGAAACCCAGGCACATGGAATACTTGAAACAGGAACTAAACTGGCTGAACTTACCTATAAAATTTATTTAATCCACGTATTTTTTTCTGAAGGAGCACAGACAACTTGTGCTACTAAAACTGAGTGATGGGGTATTTGTCATATATTGCAATGTCCTTTAAGTGTTCTGGGTTCTTCCTGTTTTCCTTGTGTCCCAGCCTCCCTCCACCCAGTGCAGTTTTTACTCATGTCCTAAACCTCTGTGTGTTTCATCTCTATTATTGTGCTCCCTGTAGGACTCAAATTGCATTGTGTCCCTTTCCCTGTGTGCATTCTCTCTCCAGGAATATGTATATACTCTGCATTGCATTGTGTCCCTTTCCATGTGCATTTTCTCTCCAGGAATATGTAGATACTCTGCATGCACTGTGAGCCAAGCACATTGTGTATGACACACAAACTGTTTTGGTTGTTTGGTAGAGGTTTATGGGTACAAAAAGGTATTCAATTTTCTAAAGTTTACTCTAAGATGAGCCAGCGCAAAAATCCAGGCTTACAAAACAGAATGTGAATCACATGCCAGGAGTAGCCAAATTTTTTTAATTTAGAAAATTCATCATGGAAGATAACTTGCCAAGTGCTCATTTAAAAATGATTTACTTTAAAATCAACTTACTTTGGACTGCAGAGAATCTAGAATCTCCCATTCTAAAAAGAACCATGTGCCGGGCGTTGGTGGCGCACGCCTTTAATCCCAGCACTCGGGAGGCAGAGGCAGGCGGATCTCTGTGAGTTCGAGACCAGCCTGGTCTACAGAGTGAGTTCCAGGACAGCCTCCAAAGCCACAGAGAAACCCTGTCTCGAAAAACCAAAAAAAAAAAAAAAAAAAAAAAAAGAACCATGTACCACACATGCCTAGATAGTACAAAGCTCCACCTCCAAACTCAAAAGCATGCAGGATTTGTCTCATTCAAAATGTATTTAATAAAATTGTAAAATCCTGAGTATTCGATAGACCACTGGAATCTTGTAAATAAGCATCAGACAACTTTCATGTCATATCTTTATGGCAAATTAGTGCAGTCACTACATGGTGGAAGAGTTGAGTGGGACACAGAAAACAGGTTTGTGACCAATACTTGGAAGACTAAGACCCTAATGTGTTCAGGCAAAATTGACTGACTGCTTTGGCAAATACATGGGACAAGCCCAAGACATTAGAGTCTCCTGAGAGATAACTGGATCCTTTTACATTCCTGTCTCCCCAGTCACTCTCAAGGCCACCCCTCACCATTAGCATTTCCTCTTTCTTCCAGCCACTTTACAAGATCCTCAACTACCCCATTGTCTGTTTGTACTTCTTGAACAAGGGGATAATATTTCAGGGGACCTGCTGTAATTCAAGAAAAGCAGTATGAGAAAGGCACCATGTAAGAGCATTTGAGCAGAGGGTGTTTTTTTAATTAGGGAAAAGGATCATAAAAAGTGAAAAGGGTACTGTGTGTTGGAGGGACCAGCCTCTGGGGCAGTAGCAGCAGGAGAGAGGAAATGGAGGGGGGTCAAGGGCAAGAGGTAGAGAGAGAGAGAAGATAGGGAAGGAGGCAGGGCCCTTTTAAAAGGGAGCATAATCAATGTGCACAGGTGGTGCTCTTAGTGACTGCAGCTGAGGGCATATCCTGTCAGAACCCCAAGGACAGGACAGTACAGATGTCTCATTACTAACAGCACCTACACCTGTCTATCACATTGTTGGCCATGGCTATAGCAATTGTACACACATAGCAATGTTTGAACCTAGAAGTCATTCCATGATAATGTCAACATGACAATATTTAGAATCATGTAAGAAACAAAACTCTGGGAGTGTCTGTGATGTAGCTCATTAGATGGAGTTAACTGAGGCCAGAAGACACCCTGTAAGAAAAAGAAACACCATGCCAAGGAGAGAAGTCCTACACTACATGAAAGGGAAAATATAACAAACAAGCAAACAAACAAGAAACAAAACAGAACTTCACACTGGCATTCCCGACTCTACTTCACAATTATGGATGCAATGTAGCCAAGTAGCTCCTTAATCAGTGTAGAGAAATATCATCCTGAATATATTTCTTAAATTCTAAGAGATGAGAACTTTGTTGAACCCCAGAAATTTAATTATGCACTTTTATGTTACATAACACAACAGAAATTCTGAAGGCAACTCACCCTGCTTATATAATCTCCCTTTAAGAGAACAATGTAACAACAAACCTTATTGACAATCTAACCAATAATGGAGAGGCTAACTTAAATGCCCTTACCTGATAATGTGACTGACAACTTCCTTGTATGCCATCCTAGAGTCTTCATCCAATGGCTGACACTTACAGCTAAACACTGAACTGAACTCCAGGAACCCATTTGCAGAGAGGGAGGAGTGATGAACAAAGGAGTTAAAATTTGGTGAGTGAAACCCACAGAAACAGTTGACCTGAACGAGGGGAAGCTCATAGACCCCAGGCTGTTACCTAAGAAGCCATCCAGAATCCCTGGACCTGGGTGTCAGTGAGGAGGCCTCAGCATTCTTTGGGGCCTAGAGCAATAGATCAGCATTTAGCCCTGTCATCCAGATAGACTTTGGGAGCCCATTCCACGTGGAGGGATGCTGCTGTCTCTGCCTGGACACATGGGGGAGGGCCTAGGCCCAGCCCTGGATCGTATGACAGATTTCGAGATTCTCCCATAAAGGGCCTCACCCTCCTTGGAGAGTGTAGTAGGGGATTGGGTGAGGAGTTGGGAGAAGGCTGAGTGGGGGTGGGAGAGGAGGGGAAGGAGAGGGAGCTGGGATTGACATGTAAAGCAATCTTGTTTCTAATTTAAATTTAAAAAAAAACAGTCTTACTTAGAGAACAATGTAACAACCAGCCTTAGAGAACAGTGTAACAACAAACCTTACTTGTTTTGGGTTTGCTGTGTATTCAGATTTTACCAACTAAGCTAATACATATCTTTAATCTTAGAATATGTGCTGGCCCCAATACAGAGATTCATATATGTGTGTTTGTCTGTGTGTTATGAAAATCTTCTATGAAAACAGAAAATTGGAAAAAAGTAACCTTGTGAAATAAATATACACCACAAATGTTGAAAGTAGTAAAGGGATACTGCTTGACAGCATTTGTCTGCTTGTAACCCTGGGTTGGCAAGGTCCAGCTGGAGTCAGTGACTTCATCCCTTGCAAACTCTGTTAAAGATTTCTGAAAAGTTTTCCTCATTCCTTAATCCATGATACACTCTGTGCTGTTTAATAAATACAGATTAATAGCCATTTGTTATGGACAGGGACAGTTGCAACAACATTGGGATACAAATGTATACTCATACAGGTTACAGGTAGAACAAAACCCACAAGCCACAGAGAGACAGAAGACATGAGAAGAGAAGTAGAGCATTCAAGTCTGGGCTCAAGTTAATCAAACTACTCCAAGGGAAAGTGCTTGGATTTCATTCCACAATGCAGCAGTGATATAGCTAGGGTACTCTGAGGTCATTACTAATGCATTTAAATGACCATACAGCAGTACTTCTTTAGCATGATAAATTATTCTCTCAAATTATAAACTTAAGTAAACTAGTTATTTAAGTGGTTCCATAGGCATTTTGTTGCAGCACCATACAAAACAATCAATATACTTTCTTATAAGAGTCTTGATAGATTTGTGATTCTGATAACCCCATGGACACACCATGAAGGAACGTAACTCTCCTCGTGATATGTAGTTTATTACTCTGGTATCTATGTGACTTCCACGGGAGACAGGACTCCTTCACACACAACTCCTAAAGCACAGACAGGAATAATAAATTACCTAAATGGGCACTTGTACTGCCTTCTAGTGGCCCTTGGATCAGTGTGCACTACCAGTAAGATATGGCTTTGAGCTTTCCACCTTCTTCCTCCAACAGGGTCCTTGGTCTAAAGTGACTCTGGGTAAGATCACAGGATAGTTGTCTGTAAGCAGGATGAGCCACTTTAGGTAGAGAAGAGAAAAATAACTATATTTAGGTTATGACAAACACCCACCCGCCAAGAGGAAGGAGCCCAACACAAATTCATCACCTGGCAACCAGATATCTTCTAAAGCTGCTTGCTGCTCAGTCCAGTCTGTACTGTACAGAATTTTAGGAACAGTGATGGGTGTGGTAGTCTTGATGAGTAGATGATCACATTGTTGGCTTATATGTGGTTTCCTTTTCTGCCAGCATGAACATTCTATTTGGGGACAGACTATGAATATATGTAGATAAATATCAATTGACTGACCTCTACACAGTGAGTTTCTACTTGATTGTTTACTGTCTCCTCTGAAATGGGTATCTGTATGAGGAAATTTCTCCATGTATTTACTCTGCATAACTTAAACCCATAGTTTTCACTTCTTTCTTTCATCAAAAAATATTTTTTCAGAAAATATATTCCAAATGCTGTTTCCCCTCCCCCAGCTCCTTTCAACTCTTCTACCTCTCCCCATCTAAATGTCTATACTCTATCATTAAAAAAGAAATAGGCATAAAAATAACAATAATAAAATAAGATAAAACATAATAGTAAGGAAAACCAGACAAGAGGAAAAAAACAAAGAGAAGGCATAGGAAACAGATATAGACACACACACACACACACACACACACACACACACACACACACACAGGATCCCACACACTGAAATCCCATAAAAGTACAAAACTGGAAATCATAATATATAAACAAAGGACCAGTAAGATAAATGACAAACAAACAAAAAACATTGATGAACCATTTTGAAACACAAAAGCTCCTAAAAAAATGCCATAGAGTTTATTTTACATTAGCCATCTACTTCTGACATAGGACCTGGTACAGTGAAATTCTGTTGAAGAAAATCAAGTTTTCATTTTGGAGCATTTATCAATTAGAAATAGCTTCTGGGTTAGGATTGGTGGCATATACCCAGACCTGTACAGGTTCTGAGTGTGCTGCTCCATCTCTGTGAACTCATGTGGGCATTGGTCCAGCTGTGATTGGAAGGCATCGTTTAATTGGTGGTCTACATCCCTTCTAGTCCTTACACCCTTTCTCACTCTTCTGCTGTAGGGTTTTCTGAAGCCCTGAAGAAAGAGATTTGACAGAGACATTCTATTTGGGCCTGAGTTCCAAGGTCTCTTCATATTTTTCTGGCTCTGGATCCTTGTATTTGTTTTCATCTGCTTCAGGAGGAAGTCTCTGATGATGGCTGAACAAGGCACTGACATATGAATAGAGCAGAATGGCCTTAGTCATCAGTTTATTTCTGTGTTCCTTTGGAAGAACAGTAGTATTTATTTCCTCCTATGCCCCTGGTCTATCTTAACCACCAAAGCAGTGTTAGGTATGGATTACATCTCATGGAGTGGCCACTACTGTATCAGTGCATCTTCCAGGGAAGATCCATTTTGTAGCTGGTTTGGTGTTTGCTTTTCTCCTTTGGTAGCCTGCAGGCTACCTTACAGTACCATGAACAACAGTCATTAGCAATGAAGGCTCTAGGTAGACACCATCTTGACTTCTCTGTGTTCAATGAGTTGTAGAGATATTGTCTTCAGTAGCAGAGTCTCACCATCAGTTTGTGGAGAGCATCAATAGCCTTGGCAATATCTGAGTTATTTGCTAGTTGTAGTGGTGCATGCCTATAGGATTTGTTGAGGGAAGTGGGAGGAGGATAAGCATGAACTTGAGGTCAGCCTGGGACATCACTAGTCTTTCAATATTTCTGATTCCAGTTTCCTAAAGGCCCAGTACAATCCCTCTTTACTGTTTAAAAGTAAATGTACCAGCCAGGTGGTGGTGGTACACACTTTTAATCCCAGCACTCAGAAGACAGAGGCAGGATGATCTCTGTGAGTTTGAGGCCAGCCTGGTCTACGGAGTAAATTCCAGGACAGGCTCTAAAACTACACAGAAAAACCCTGTCTTGAAAAACAACAACAACAACAAAAGGTGAATGTATCTTCTGGAAGAGCTGCTAGAAAGACTATGAGATCCAAAGGACCAATATGCCTACTGTGAGGTAGTGTTTCTGTGTGTCACAAGAAATCAGCACCTATGATATCTCTATAATATGGTTGCCTAACAAGATCTGCTCTATAATACAACTTGACATGAGAACATGGCTTGGGGAAATTGTACAAGGCCCCACCCATAGACAATTAATGGCTGTAGAGAGAGGCAAAAATCAGTCTTTTCCAGGGACAAGTCCTGTGATAAGTTATTGGATACAAGTGATCAGCCCTAAACATTCATAGGTATGAGCAACACTACATGGACTAAACACACACACACACACACACACACACACACATACACACACACACACACACACACACACCAACAATAATTAAAGAAGAGGTCAGAAATTTGAGAGATAGTGGCAGAGGCACATGGAAGTAGTTGATGGAGGAGGTTCAGAATGATCTAAATCCGGTACTCCTGTGTGAAATTCTCAAAACAAGGAAAAGAAAATAAAAGGAAACCTTACTCAGTCTTTTTTTAAAAAATAAGGAGTTGATGACAATATATAGAGCTTTGCCTGCTGGAAGGATTCACATACTATCCTTCAAGGTGTTTCCAAATGCAGTAGCTACTCTTGAACAAATGCATCCTTGAACTAGGCTTGACAGGTGGTTGTAAAGAATTTCAAGGTCACAGGTGTGACCTGAGTGATAAATACTGATACTACAGGGACAAAGTAATCTGGAGGTTACCATGTCCTTGTGTAGCTTTCCTTCTTCATCAGATCTTCTGAAGCCTGATTCCAAATTTATGGTATCCACTGAATAATGAATCACGACTGATTCTGCCATACCTTCAAGCTATGCTGATGGATAAGCACTAGCTATCCAATGATGATGAACAGCTCTGCTTACAGTGATGGTTTGGTCCCCATGGTTCAGGAGTTTCAGTTCCTATTCTTTCTCAGGGTCAGGAAGCATACAAGGAGCTTGTGTGGGAATGCTAAGTAATGCTGTACTAGAGATGACATAAACTCACCTCAGAATCCAAGGGATCTGAAATTTCACTTAGAATACAGGGCTTTCTTGAGTTACCATGTGGCATCAGCATTATCACAAATTATTATTGACATCACTGGAGCTGTTGAGTCAAGTGCAGGAGTAGGGATATCTTACATCACCTAGGGAGATGCCACAAAAGTCACAGGATGGATGATGTATAAAGAGCAGAAATGTGCATATCCAAATCTGAGTAGCCCCAGATAAAAAGCATGGAACATTCCATTTGTTGAAGAAGTTTGCAGTTTTGCTCAGACAGTAACAGTTTGTGCTATGTCCCCATAGGGAGTAAAAGAAGTAAGGTGTTTCAGTATTCTCCTACAGGATCGTAACTTCTATAAATGTTGTCTGAGCTCTCATGCTCCCACTCCCTTCATATGCCCCATCTGAAATCATTGCCTTAGGATTTTTACACAGATTTGGGGGACAAGGGTATTCCATCCAGAGCAAGCAGGCAAACATGAATTAGAGCCTAAGAATCTTCACCTCTGAGCTTCAACCACAAGTAACTATGTCTAAATCACACTAAAAATTGGTCAAAAGAGATACTCGGTGTCAAAATGAGGATGTCAGCTAAGTGCTGTTCATTCTTAGTGGTAGGCAGTAGAAGATACAATAATGCCTGACTTTGCCTCAGACCACTGTCTAAAACATTCTCTGGGTGCCAAGTAAAGCATAAATATACACTAGGCTCCTTTTCTGGTCTTTGATGTGAATGTTCCGTGCCAGGATATCCACAGTATGTGGTATTTCAATTATATGACTAAATTTTATGATAGTAGCCATATGCTTAGCTATAGCAAGTCAGTAGATTTGCAATCATTCTGATGAAGGGTGGTTAAACTTGGGCAAGATAACTATTTTGGTGACCCGTAAGTTAGCTTAAAGCAAACAATAGTCTTACAATTTAGTGCTTGAGAAAAATAATAATCTCTAAGAAAACCAATGGTAATTAACGACCCTGTGCCTAGGAGATGCTTCCACAGTTTGACAGAACCAAATTTCTATCACAGGAGGTCAAATAGTGGGGAGTGCAACTTCCCTGCCATAGTAAATCAGGCTAGCTAATCTCAGAACATGCAGTGGTAGATATACCTAGCAGCTCTGTTAAAACTTTCTTGCCTCAGGTTTTAGAGTGTCACACACAAACCACACAGAAAAACTCATGGAACCCAGTTCAAAGTGAGAGAATAATCAGTGCAAAGACCTTCTCTTTCAACACTATGGCATCACAAAGAAAGATTCATGAAGAAATCACTCACTCTAGGTTCTAGGGTTATGACAAGTCATGTTGAGGATTGAACCTGATTTGTATCTAATAGGAACACAAACAGAATGCAGTGATGAAGAGGATACATCAAGGAATAAATGATTCAACAGAGAGAGCACTGAAGGTTCACAGTTAGAATGATGCATAAAAAGTATATTGTGAGATACCAGTCCTCAATATAAAATATATAATTCAACATTGATAAACAAGTTTTAAGTAATTAAATTGAAGAGATGAGAGAAATTATCCATTCAAGTTAATTCTGAATAAACTATGTAGCTAACTTGTTCTTGAGAAATCATATATTGCTGATATGTCTATTGTATGTATAGATTTTCATGACTATAAAATGAAATGAAGGGGAATTATAATTAGATGTGGGTAAACTTGTCTAGCAGTCTCTCAGGTAGAAAATCAAGTCATACTCAACAGCCAAACGATGAGCTAACACCATGTACCTATGACTTGATTTGATGAAACAGATTCTATTAACTATAATTCCTATTTGAAACCCAAAACTCCTTGTTTAACCACCAGAAAGACTTTAAATAAAATGAAATAATAGATGCATTCCTGAAGACAGCCAATACCGCAGAAATTCTGAGCCTCACAGACTGGAGAACATGGCTATATATGTTACCTTCTACATGGGAAACATGTGAAAACCACAGAAATGTAAATGAAACCCATAATATGGGTGATGGTAATTCATTGGTCCTGGTTCGTTAACTGTGGTGAGTGTATTCCTAATCATGTACGATGCTAATAGCATTAGCAACATTTTTGACAGAAAACATCATTAAAACCACATGGATCATTGCACTTTTTTGAAACCATTCTCTAGATACAAAACTTCTCTCATAAAATAATAAAACTAAACATGAAAATAGAATAGTGGCAAGCAAGGAATCATCTTAGATTTTGTTATTTCCTTTTTATTCCTTTTTTCCCTGATTGTTTTGAGATGTTAGAGAATGAACCTGTGGCCTTTCCCAAATGGTAGGTACCTCTTAAGTCCTCTACATCAACTTTATCATATGATTAACATATGGTGCTTTATCATATGATGTATATCTCACTTTATCATATGATGTAGATCACAACTTAGTGCAAATTTTGTTAAATCGTTGGCTAATGCTTAAATATTTTATAGAAAAAATAAAAAAGAATGTACTTTCCAGTATTTATGGTAAAAATACAAACAACAAACAAAAATAGCCAAAATAGAAGGCCTACTAATTTAAGGAAACATAGGCCTCTAGTTTATCATACAGAAACTTCTAGACAAGCAAAGAAAATAAGGTAAGAATTGCAGACATCATCGACAAATATGTACTTATCTTACTCCCTTTCTTTTGTCCTTCTTTCCTCCATTCCACTCAATTTTCCCTTCTTCTCATCCTTCCCTCCCTCCCTACCACCATCCATCCATCCATCCTTCTCTACCTCTTTCCCTTTATTCATTTATAATTATATTTCTTCCTTTTCTTCTTCTGACCTTTTCTCTGATATTCTTTCCTTCTGTTACAGATTATTTTCTAATACTAATTTGTAGTAAACCATATATTCACTTTAGAAAAGTTTATTTGTAAAAATGAATGAAGTACTTAGACAAACAAGAATTATATTTCTATTTTTCCCAGGGGTCAGTATTAATTTATATATTGTAACATATTAATAAAATATGAAGAAGATATAGCACAACTTGAATTCTGCTTATTCTTCTTCCACTAAGCAAACATGGAATTTGGATGTATGGCCTTGGCCTAAGGAATTTAACAGCTAAGCATTCAAACCAGTCTATAGAAAGGTTCACATCAGAGATGCTGGTGACAGGTAGAGCATCAAGGGTCAGTCTATCTCAGATTGACCACACCCCATTGTTTCACAGATGAGCTTAAATCATACTGCTGCATTAAAGTGCAGTGCATGTTTTCATCTTAAAGCTTATGGAGATCAACTACCTCAAGTTTGGTGTTGACCAAAGACATAAAGTCTAACTAGCAGATGATAAACACAAGGATATGATTCTACTCCTCAAGGACCATGCCCTGCCAGATGTTAAAAGTATTTATTTATTTATTTATTTTTCAGTTTAAATTTAAATAAGAAACAAGGTTGCTTCACAAGACAGTTCCAGGTCCCTCTCCCTTTCCCTCCCCTCCTCCCATGCCCTCTCCCCCCCCCATTATCCCCTCATTTCCCCAGGGAGGGTGAGGCCCTCCATGGGGGTGTCCATAGTCTGTCATTTCATATAGGGCAAGGCCTAGACCCTTCCCCAAGAGTTCAGGGTGAGAGTGCACCTCACATTGTTCTATGGGAGTCCCAAGTCCATGTGTATACTCGGGATGGGTACTGATCTGCTGCCCAAGGCTCAATAGATTACCTAGGCCTCCTCACTGACACTCACATTCAGGGGGTCTTGATCAGTCCCATGCTGGATTCCCAGATGGTAAAAGTTAAGGAACCCATGGCAACAGTGAAATGGGACAAGGGAATATTCCTGGGGGCCACACAACAAACAAATTGAAAGATACTAAAGTTTAAACATTTCTGTTACTAGCTACACTTGAGTTATTCTGACTGCTGACTGAAACAACAATGCAATGCACAGATATCAATGAGGTCACAATTTCTAATTCTAGAAGCAACTATTCAGACAGTTATTTGTACTAATTGACAGCTTCTCCTGTCATGAACAGTGTGCTCAGTTTTCATCCATATTGTACTCTCCATGATTGTAGGAGGGCATGAGGTCCCTGTGCTCACAGTTAAGCACTAAAGAAACCAGATTATTAAACACATGGGATTTTTCTTCAATGGAGGAAATAGACACCTGTTCACTCGGGAGTCTGGAGTGGATGTTGTTTGATAACTGGTGACCTTTGCTGTGCTGTTAAGTCAGCTGTCATATGAATCCCTCAGGCTCTGCTGTACTGTTTCTCAGTCAGCAGAAACTATCCTCACCTAAAAAGGTCCCAGGTACTTTGCAAAAGTGTTTGCTATTATGCTTATTACAAACTCTTTCTCCCTAGACTCTTCTCTTGAACACTGTTTCTCAGTCAATAGAACACATTCATTTGAAAAGGTCACAGGTTTTCCACAAAAGAGATATACTATGCAGAAGAGTTTCCATGTAGCCATGCCTAAATCTTTGTTTGATAATTGCTATGAAGAATTTTTTCCTAAACTTTTATTATGTTTATGTAAAAATTAAACCTCTTGGGGTCAGAGTCTAGAAGTTTGAACCAGTACCAGCTAATTAAGTCAAGTGGAAACAAGTGCTCCTTCTTGTCTCTCCATGGGTAGTTTTCAGTGCCCACTGTGATACAAACAGACACCCACAAGAGATCTGGTTTTCATTAAACTCACTTGCTACATGTGAAGAGAGTTAAGGCTACAAGAAACTACAAAGCTTTCCTAGCTTCACATAGCAAGGAGGAGAGGTATCAAAACACATCTTTTTCAGGCCCCTGCCATGCCTAATCCATTTTAAGATGAAATGCTGCTCTCTGGACTGGAGGTGAGAGCTAGGAGAGTATGCCTGGACAATCAGCTCCAACTGAGTTGCTTCTCTAAGAATTTCTCAAGTAGACATTTCATAGGTCTTGTCCTCCACATAGTGGTGAGGGATGAAGAGCAACCCTTTATAGACACACTGTGTGGAGAACCTTGGACCCTTGTGCCTAATCTCCACTCAACGTGGCCTCTTAGCCTTTGCCATTTACTCTATTTTCTTTGTGTCCCTTTTGCTGTGATGACTCACAATGCTACTAACTGAGAACTTTGAGTCTTCCTAAAGAGGCATTAGGGGTGAAGGTGGGGTGGCCTTGAGAAGTTCTCAGCACAAAGTTTTTTAAAATCTCACCAATAAACCTGAAGAATTCTACAGTGACTACTGATTTTTTGAAACTGCACTTTTACTAAAACAAAAACTAAAAAAAGAAAAAAAAGATTATACATATGTGTTCAGATACCTTACAGATACAGGGTATCCATGCTGGTTTTTATATATAGTACCAGCTGTTCTGGTGAAAGTCTGTGAACAGTAAATATATTTGTTCTTATATGTAACAGAAAAAACATATAATTTTTATATAGGCATGGTCTCTCTACATAGCCTTGGCGTTGCTGGCACTCACTATGTAGACCATGCCAGCTTTAATTCAACTCTCAGAGATCTAGCTGTGTCTGCCTACCAGTGCTAGTTCTAAAGGCACGCACTACCACACTCCTTCTAGCCTCCTAATAAAGTTTTAATATCAGGATACTCAAGATAATGGGAAAAAGTTGACAATAAGACCAGCTTAGAATTGTTTTTAAAGATGCATGTTCTGTTTATTTGGAATACATAAAGTACTAATAGCGAACAAGAACTAATACAACACTCTGAAAATGAAGCAAGGGCTATTCATATTTCTCCAAAGCTTTGCAGTTCATTCATGTCTCGTTCTAAGCATCACTGCTAGCAACCCAACTGAAATACAGTAGTTACTATACCATTTCACACTTTGACATAAGAGAATTGTGTATTAGAGATATGGAATATAATTTGGATTTTGCTTACATTCACTCTCTGATCTCCCACATGCAGTCAAACCTCTTATTCTTTACATTCCTTCCTCCAAACCACATGTCCTTGACCAAGACAACAGACAGATATTCTTTCATTGTTAATTTATTTTTGTTTTGTTTTCTTTTGTGTTTTGAGACAGTGTTTCTCTGTGTGGCCTGGCTGTTCTGGAATTAGCTCTGTAGACCAGACTGGTCTCAAGGCCACAGAGATCCACCTGGCTCTGCCTCTTGAGTACTGGGATTAAAGATGTGTGCCACCACTGCCCAGCTTAATATTTATTTTTAAGAATTTCATATATGATGACAGACTTTGGAGATCCTTCATGAAGGGCCTCACCCTCCCTGGAGAGTGAAGTGGGGGGAGGATTGGGGGGGGCAGGGAGAGGATGGGAGGGAGTGGGAGCTGGGATTGACATGTTAAGAAGCTTGTTTCTAATTTAAATAAAAAAGAATTTCACATGTGAAAAAAAAAGAATTGTCTTTAAAGTAAATGTAAAGAGATTCTTACCTGTATCAATTTGTTATTTTTTTCACCCAAGAAACAATTGCTCCACTGAAAAATATTTAAATAAAAATAAGTGCATTAACAAATTTATGTATGTGCAATGCCAAAGCCTTTATTCTGCCCATTAATCACTGTGTGACTAAGAAACTAAACATCATATTATACATTAATTAATGAAAATGTTAGATGCACTTTAATCATAAAAATAACTTTTCAGGATAGAATTACTAAGTAATGATTAATACAGTTTCTTCAAACCCACTGTCACATCATGTGTTCTGTAACTTTTAAATTTTTCTGATTCTACATAATGAACATTTTATTTATGTTTTGGCTATCAAATTCTTTAAACATAAAATCTTTCTGTTATTACTAATTAAATGAGTAGCATTCAATAAGTATTTCTCAGTAGGTTGGGCTAGAGAGCTGGCTCAGCTGGTCAGAGCACGTGTTGCTCTTGTAGGGAACCCAGGTTCAGTTCTCAGAATCACACTAAAGGTTCATAACCCTCCGTTACTCTAGTTCCAGAGGATTCAATGCACTCTTACTACCACCATAAGAACCAGGTATACAGGTGGGATACTTACATATATACAGGCAAATAAAGAATAAATTAAAAACATAAAAATAAACAAATACTTAAATACATTTCAAAGGAGAATTTTAGTATTAACTTTTGTTTCACACAATCCAATGAATATAAGAGTTGTTCAACCGCAGAAATTAAGGCAAAATGATAATTGTATAAAATATATTTTGAGAGCAAGATCAAATGACAGCATAGCAAAGTATCCCACTATTCCAGGAGAGTAATGTATGTGGGAAAGTTAAGCAGCCTGGGGAAGTACACATGTTGGCTTTAACCCATCTCTGGCAAACCTCATTCCACTCTCTGGTTCTATGTAGTAGGTTTTTTGGGTTTGGATCACAGTAAAAATCACATAATAGCTGATTGTGTCTGGATTCTTTCACTTAGCATTACATCCTACAGTTTCATCAATTTTTATTTGTTTTGTTTTGCCTGCTTTTTAATAGGCAGGCTTTCCTCCTTCTTTCAAATATTAGTTCTTTGAGTATTTCCTATAATGTATTTTGATCTTATTCCCTCATGTTATACAATGCCTCCAAAACTGACATCCTACTTTCCTGCCTAATCAAATTTGGGTCATCATTTTATCATCTGATAAATTATACTTAATTTCCTATTGCATGAGATTATCATAAAGCCAACAATTTAACACTGTTCTTTTTCATATTTACTTGGATAAATCATTAGCAACATTTAATCATTTGCCCACAGCTGTCAGGAAACTTATACAGAATAATAAGATGGACCTTCCTTTTAACCAACAAAAATAATTTATAATTAAAGCCATCATGCATATGAATGTTCTCTGTAATTCACTTATTTTGAAGTCTTACCATCTTGAGTGCACAGTTGTAAGAAAGAACACAATTACTCTCATTTATTTCATTTCCTAAAAAGTTCTTTTCATTTCCTCATATTTTGTTGCATATTATCTATTTTGCATCACAAATGATCTGCAAAGTGTTGTCTAATTTACATACATTATATGATTTTTACTATTCCTGGATATGATAATTAAGTTTTCTCTTCCCAATATTCCTATTTCACAAATCAGGACTTGGTAGGTGAAAGATAATTTCTCTGAGAAAGCTGATCAAATTCCCACTCAAATATACTAAGTTATAATTTGTCATGGATTAATACCCTGTAGGTAGGATTTTTACTTACAAAGGAGGAATTAATGCATTTTATATTGAATTATTTTTTTCCTTACACCTGCTAGATATGGTCATCATTCTACCTTATGTGTCTATGTGTTAGACTTTTTTAGGTCTGACATATACGTTAAATCACATAATAGTTGGTTTCCTGTGTCTGGCTTCTTTCACTTGGCATTATATCTTATAGTTTTTTTTCAATGTGTTTATTTTATTTGAACTTGAAAATCCATCTTTGACTCCTGGTTCTTTACTGTGAACCACAGTGCACAAATGCAAGGAAGATGAAGTCATAGTGGTATTTTCCAAGACAGAGGCTTTAGCCTATAATAGAATTCAATTCTCCTTATCTAGAAGCCATTCATAATATTTAGCAGCAAATAATTTGAGAACTGATGATCAACCCAGCTTCATAATAAATCAAGTCCCTTTGGCTACATAGCTGAAGAATTGGTGAGACTATTATGTCAGAAAAATTGCTACACGGTTGATTATTTCACAAACAGGATTGATAATGAACAAAAGTATATGAGCTAGTCTTGGTTAAAATAAACAGGTGGAGACATTTTGGGATTAGCATAGTTTTATCCACAGTTTTTCACTAACAAGATTTTCTCTTTAAAAAAATGGCTGGAGCCATTAAATGCTAGGCTCACAACCAAAAATATACTTAAAAAGAATTGTTCTCGAAGTAGCTGTCCCTCTGGCATCATCAGGTAAACAGGCCAGCTTCCCGGCCTGTGTTCCAGAGCCTGCAGATCGCCTGGGAACTGCACAGAGCTCCCAATCCCGGCGGGAGCCAAGCACCCCAGACTCCAGATCTTCTCTCCCACCAACGAGTCCAGGAAACTAGAGAAGGCTGGGCCCACAGGGAAGTAGCTGTCCCTCTGGCATCATCAGGTAAACAGGCCAGCTTCCCGGCCTGTGTTCCAGAGCCTGCAGATCGCCTGGGAATTGCACAAAGCTCCCAATCCCGGCAGGAGCATCAGGTAAACAGGCCAGCTTCCCGGCCTGTGTTCCAGAGCCTGCAGATCACCTGGGAACTGCACAGAGCTCCCAATCCCGGCGGGAGCATCAGGTAAACAGGCCAGCTTCCCAGCCTGTGTTCCAGAGCCTGCAGATAGCCTGGGAACTACACAGAGCTCCCAATCCCGGCGGGAGCCAAGCACCCCAGACTCCAGATCTTCTCTCCCACCAACGATTCCAGGAAAGGAGAGGAGGCTGGGAGTACAGGGAAGTAGCTGTCCCTCTGGCATCATCAGGTAAACAGGCCAGCTTCCCGGCCTGTGTTCCAGAGCCTGCAGATCACCTGGGAACTGCACAGAGCTCCCAATCCCGGCAGGAGCATCAGGTAAACAGGCCAGCTTCCCGGCCTGTGTTCCAGAGCCTGCAGATCGCCTGGGAACTGCACAGAGCTCCCAATCCCGGCGGGAGCCAAGCACCCCAGACTCCAGATCTTCTCTCCCACCAAAGAGACCAGGAAACTACAGGAGCCAGGGAGACCAGGGGAGTAGCAGTTCCGGATCAGGTACAACAGGACCCAGCATAGGGTCCAGGGGACCAGGTAGGAGGCTAAGCGCCCCAGATTCCTGTTCTTCTCTACCCACGGACCAGCATTTGGACAAGGCATAGAAGAACCACCAGATTACTGGACTTACTAGCACCCACCAAAAGGGAACTCTGGTCCCCAGACCAGGAAGGGGCTCTTTCTGCACCCACTAGAAGAAGAGATGGGAAAGAGACAATACAAAAACACAGTCAGCAACAGAAAAACAAATATGACACCGCCAGATTCTAGAGACTCCACACCAGCAAGACCCCAATATTCCAACGCGAAGGAAGCAGAAGAGAACGACCTTAAAAGCACTTTCATGAAAATGATAGAGGCCCTAAAAGAGGATATTGGAAAATCCCTCAAAGAAATGGAAGAAAAAACAAACCAAAAAATGCAAGAAATGGAAGAAAAAACAAACCAAAAAATGCAAGAATTGGAAGAAAAAACAAACCAAAAAAGGCACAAAATGGAAGAAGAAATGAAGCAAAAAATGCAAGAAATGGAAGAAAAAGCAAAGCAAAAAATGCAAGAATTAGAAGAAGAAACATACCAAATAAGGCAAGAAATGGAAGAAGAAACAAAGCAAAAAATGCAAGAAATAGTAGAAAAAACAAAGCAAAAAATGAAAAAAATGGAGGAAGAAACAAACCAAAAAAGGCAGGGAATGGAAGAAGAAACAAAGCACAAAATCCATGAAATGGAACAAAAAGCAAACCAAAAAATGCAAGAAATGGAAGAAAGAACAAACCAAAAAATTCATAAAAGGCAACAAACGGACGAACAGATAAACAGAAAATTGCAAGAAGCAATGCAAACGCTGCAAGGGTTGAAAACTGAAATAGAGTCACTAAAAAAAACACAATCTGAAGAAAGGCAGAAAATAGAAAAGCTGGACAAACAGTCAGGCACTACCAATACAAGCATTACCAACAGAATAGAAGAGATGGAAGAGAGAATCTCAAGTGTTGAAGATACATTAGGAGAAATGGATTTATCAACCAAAGAAAACCTTAAATCCAACAAATCCTTAACACAAAACATCCAGGAATTATGGGACACCATGAAAAGACCAAACCTAAGAATAATAGGTATAGAAGAAGGAGAAGAACTCCACCTCAAAGGGGCAGAAGGCATATTCAACAAAATCATAGAAGAAAACTTTCCCAACCTTAAGAAAGACATGCCAATGAAGGTACAAGAAGCCTACAGAACACCAAATAGAGTGGACCACAAAAAAAATCCCCTCGCCACATAATAATCAAGACCCCAAACATACAGAATAAAGAAAGAATATTAAGAGCAGCTAAGGAAAAAGGTCAAGTAACATATAAAGGCAGACCTATCAGAATTACACCTGATTTCTCCATGGAAACTCTGAAAGCCAGAAGGTCCTGGATAGATATTCTACCTACACTAAGAGACCATGGATGCCAGCCCAGACTACTACACCCGGCAAAGCTCTCAATCACTATAGATGGAGAAAACAAGATATCCCATGACAAAACTAGATTCAACCAATATGTGTCCACTAACCCAGCCCTACAGAAAATTTTGGAAGGAAAACTCCAACCCAAGGAAGCTAACTACAACCAGAAAAACATAGGCATTAGAGAATCCCTCTCTAGCAACAGCCAAAAGAACAAAGGGGTGAAATTCCACCCATAATTCCACCACCAACAACCATCGCAAATCGAAGAAGGATGAGCAATCAATGGTCATTAATATCCCTCAATATTAACGGCCTTAACTCACCCATAAAAAGACACAGACTAGCAGAATGGATTCGAAGACAGAACCCTTCCTTCTGCTGCATACAAGAAACACACCTCACCCTCAAAGACAGACATTACTTGAGAGTTAAAGGTTGGGAAAAAATTTTTCAATCAAATGGACCCAAGAAACAAGCAGGGGTAGCAATCCTAATATCTAACAAACTAGACTTTAAAATAAAATCAATCAAAAGAGATGAAGGAGGTCATTACATACTCATCACAGGTGAAACCCACCAAGATGAAGTGTCTATCCTGAACATCTATGCCCCCAATACAAAGGCATCCACATTCGTTAAAGAAACATTATTAGAACTTAAATCTCATCTAAAGCCCCACACAGTTATAGTGGGAGATTTCAACACACCACTCTCACCACTAGACAAGAATACCAGACAGAAACTCAACAAAGAAGCAAAGGGTCTAATAGAAGTAATGACCCAACTGGGATTAACAGATATCTATAGAACATTTCATCCACATAAAAAAGAATATACCTTCTTCTCACCACCACATGGAACCTTCTCAAAAATCGACCACATACTTGGCAACATATCAAACCTCAGCAGCTACAAAAAAATTGGAATAACTCCATGCATCTTATCAGACCACCATGCCTTAAATTAGAATTCAACAACAACACAAATTGCAGAAAACCTACAAACTCATGGAAATTGAATAATGCTCAAGTGCACCATCCCTGGGTCAAAGAGGAAATAAAAAAAGAAATTAAAGACTTCCTCGAATTCAATGAGAATGAAGACACAACATACCCAAACCTATGGGACACTTTGAAAGCAGTGCTACGGGGGAAGTTCATAGCACTAAGTGCTCACATGAAGAAACAGGAAAACAGTTATACCAGAGAATTAACATCACAGCTAAAAGCTCTAGAACACAAAGAAGCAAACTCCCCCAGGAGTAGTAGACGCCAGGAAATAATCAAATTGAGGGCTGAAATCAACAAAGTAGAAACCAGGAAAACAATACAAAGAATCAATGCAACGAAGAGTTGGTTCTTTGAGAAAATCAACAAGATAGACAAACCTTTGTCCAAACTTACCAAACAGCAGAGAGTGAACACGCAAATTAACAAAATCAGAAATGAAAAGGGGGACATAACAACAGACTCTGAGGAAATCCAGAGAATCATTAGGTCATACTTTGAAAACCTGCACTCCACAAAATTCGAAAATTTAAAGGAAATGGATGACTTCCTGGACAGCTATCATTTGCCAAAACTAAATCAAGAACAGATAAGCAATTTAAATAGACCTATAACCCCTATGGAAATAGAAGCTGTCATCAAAAGTCTCCCAACCAAAAAAAGTCCAGGTCCAGATGGCCTCAGTGCAGAATTCTACCACAAATTCAAAGAACAGCTTATACCAATTCTTCTCAAAGTGTTCCACACAATAGAAGCAGAAGGGTCTTTGCCAAACTCTTTCTATGAGGCTTCAATAACCTTGCTCCCCAAGCCACACAAAGATACAACCAAGAAAGAGAACTTCAGACCAATATCCCTCATGAACATTGATGCAAAAATACTCAATAAAATACTGGCAAATCGGATCCAAGAACACATCAAAACAATCATTCACCACGATCAAGTAGGTTTCATCCCAGGGATGCAGGGATGGTTCAACATACGAAAATCCATCAACGTAATCCACCATATAAACAAGCTGAAAAACAAAAATCACATGATCATCTCACTAGATGCTGAAAAAGCCTTTGACAAGATCCAACACCCCTTCATGATAAAGGTCTTGGAGAGATCTGGGATAACAGGGACATACTTAAACATAATAAAAGCCATATACAGTAAACCAACAGCCAACATCAAACTAAATGGACAGAAACTCAACGCAATTCCTCTAAAATCAGGAACAAAACAAGGCTGTCCACTCTCTCCATACCTTTTCAACATGGTACTTGAAGTTCTAGCTATAGCCATACGACAACAAAGGGGGATCAAGGGGATACAAATTGGGAAGGAAGAAGTCAAACTTTCACTGTTTGCAGACGATATGATAGTTTACATCAATGACCCAAAGAACTCTACCAGGGAACTCTTACAGCTGATTAACACCTTCAGCAAAGTGGCAGGTTACAAGATCAACTCAAGAAAGTCAGTAGCCCTACTATATACAGATGATAAAAGGGCTGAAAGAGAAATCAGAGAAACATCACCCTTTACAATTGCCACAAACAACATAAAATACCTTGGGGTAACGCTAACCAAACAAGTGAAAGACCTGTATCGTAAGAACTTTGAATCTTTAAAGAAAGAAATTAAAGAAGCCCTCAGAAAATGGAAAGATCTCCCATGCTCTTGGATAGGTAGGATCAATGTAGTAAAATGGCAATCCTGCCAAAAGCAATCTACAGATTCAATGCTATCCCCATTAAAATCCCAGCACAATTCTTCACAGACCTTGAAAGAACAATAATCAATTTTGTATGGAAAAACAAAAGACCCAGGATAGCCAAAACAACCCTGTTCAACAAGGCAACGTCCGGAGGCATCACTATCCCTGACCTCAAGCTCTATTATAGAGCTATAGTCCTGAAAACAGCTTGGTATTGGCACAAAAATAGACAGGCAGACCAATGGAATCGAATTGAAAATCCGGGTATTAACCCACACACGTACGAACATCTGATCTTTGACAAAGAAGCTAAAAATATACAATGGAATAAAGAAAGCATCTTCAACAAATGGTGCTGGCATAACTGGAGACTGGCATGTAGAAAAATGCGGATCGATCCATGTTTATCGCCATGCACAAAACTTAAGTCCAAATGGATCAAAGACCTCAACATAAATCCAGCCACACTGAACCTCTTAGAAGAGAAAGTGGGTGGTACCCTTGAACGAATTGGTACAGGAGACAGCTTCCTGAACATAACACCAGTAGCACAGACAGTGAGATCAACAATTAATAAATGGGACCTACTGAAACTGAGAAGCTTCTGTAAGGCAAAGGACACAGTCAGCAAGACAAAAAGGCAGCCCACAGAATGGGAAAAAATATTCACTAATCCCACATCTGACAGAGGGTTGATCTCCAAAATTTACAAAGAACTCAAGAAGCAAGTCTACAAAACACCAAAGGACCCAATTAAGAAGTGGGCTGCAGAACTAAATAGAGAGTTTTCAATAGAGGAGTCTAAAATGGCTGAGAGGCACTTGAGAAAGTGCTCAACATCCTTAGCCATCCGGGAAATGCAAATCAAAGCAACTCTGAGATACCATCTCACTCCTGTCAGAATGGCTAAAATCAAAAACACCAATGACAATTTATGCTGGAGAGGATGTGGTGAAAGGGGGACACTCCTCCATTGTTGGTGGGAGTGCCAACTGGTTCAGCCACTTTGGAAAGCAGTATGGAGATTCCTCAGAAAAATGGGAATAAACCTACCACAAGACCCAGCAACTGCACTCTTAGGCATATATCCAAAAGATGCCCATTCATATAACAAAGATGTCTGTTCCACTATGTTCATAGCAGCTTTATTTGTAATAGCCAGAACTTGGAAGCAACCTAGATGTCCCTCACCCGAAGAATGGATAGAGAAAATGTGGTACATCTACACAATGGAGTACTATTCAGCAGAAAAAAATAATGGAATCATGAGATTCGCAGGCAAATGGATGACACTAGAAGAAACCATCCTGAGTGAGGTAACCCAGTCACAAAAAGAGAAACATGGCATGTACTCTCTCATATATGGATTTTAGACATAGATCTGGGGAGTGCCAGCCTACAATCCTATTGCCGGAGAGTCTGGGAAACAGAAACTTCATTTACTGGCTGGTTAAGTACTGAGCTGAACTCAAGAAAGCCAGTATCAGAGAGGGAGGACTGATGATCAAAGGGATTAAGACTGGGCTGGTTGAACCCCCAGAAACAGCTGACCAGACAAAGGTTAACTCTTGAATCCCAGGCATCAGCCTGGGAATCCAGCATGGGACTGATCAAGACCCCCTGAATCTGGGTGTCAGTGAGGAGGCCTAAGTAATCTATTGAGCCTTGGACAGCAGATCAGTACCCATCCCAAGTATACACACGGTCTCTGGACTCCCATAGAACAATGTGAGGTGCACTCTCACCCTGAACTCTTGGGGAAGGGTCTAGGCCCTGCCCTATATGAAATGACAGACTATGGACACCCCCATGGAGGGCCTCACCCTCCCTGGGGGAATGAGGGGATAATGGGGGGGATGGGGGGGAGGGCACGGGAGGAGGGGAGGGAAAGGGAGAGGGACCTCGTACTGACTTGTGAAGCAACCTTGTTTCTTATCTAAATTTAAAATGGAAAATAAAAAAAATATTAATAAAAAAAATTTCATTATCAAGGAAAGATAAAAAAAAAGAATTGTTCTCTGAAAATTTCCTATGATGTATGTTGATCATCTTCATTCCTTTACTGCAACTTTTCCCAGATTGATATCTTTCTTCCCTCATTACACTAATTTGTGTACTCATTTTGTCACCAACTGAGTCCCATCTGTCCTGGACATACACTTTTGGATGTGTGTCTTACCACTGGCACCTACTTAACCAACCAGGAGCCATAAACTTAAAACAGCAACAATAAACATCAATAACAAAACCTGACTCCCCAACTCTCAGGAGCTATCACTTACTAACAGCTCCTCAGCCACTGGTAGGACTTCCTGCCCACTCCCATCTCCATGCTGGGATGTGTGTGTGTGTGTGTGTGTGTGTGTGTGTGTGTGTGTGTGTACGTACCAACATAGTAGTTTCTAATACTATGAAAACTAGACATTAAAAATAAAGCTTAGAATAAAAAAAATCTAGAATTGAATGAGAATGAAAACAACACAACCCAAAATTCGTGGGAAACAATGAAGACAGACCTTACTGAAATAGTTATAGCAGTTATGGGCTGGCTGGTTTTGCATATCAAGTTGACACAAGCTAGAGTCTTCAGAGAAAGGAGCCTCAGTTGAGGAAGTGCCTCAATGAGATCCAGATCCAGCTGTAAGGAATTTTCACATTAAGTGAGCAGTGGGGGAGGGTCCAGCCCATGGTGGGTGGTGCCATCCATGGACTGTTGACCCTGGGTTCTATAAGAAAGCAGACTGAGCAAGCCAGGGGAAGCAAGTCAGTAATCACTAATTCCTGCCTCCAGGATCCTTCCCAATTTGAGTTCCTGTCCTGACTTTCTTTAGTGTTCAACTGCAATGCCGAAGTTTAAGCCCAATAAACCCTTTCCTCCCAGACTTACTTTTTGGTCATGGAGTTTCATTGAAACATTAGAAACCCAAACTGATAGTATTGTCATACATCAAAATTTTTTAGATATTTCAAATTAATGAGTTAATAATGCACCTTAAAGTTTTGTTAAACATGAAGAAATAACCATAAAACTGAACTGGGGAGATGAACAAAGTCAGGTTTGAGGAGGTCTGAAGAGATAGTTCCAAATTTAAGAGCAATGGCTACTCATCCAGCACCTGAGCTCAATTCCAGGTACTAGATGACTCACAACCATCTGTGACTCAGGTTTGAAAGGATCCAACACCCTCTTCTGGCCTCCACTAACACAAGACATGCAAGTATGCACAAATATACATACAGGCAAAACACCCACTCAGAAAAAAATTCAAGGCTGATTAACATAATAGAGGAAAAAATATAAAAAAACCAAAATTTAAAGATTTATTTGAAAAGACTGGAAAAATTTTAGTGAAACTAGCCAAAAGAGAAATGACCCAAATAAATAAAATTGGATATCAAAATCGAAAGATTTAGACAGTCAATTATGAAATTCATAGGATTTGGGTGGGATAAGCAAGGAGCACCCAGAAAACAAAGTATGAAAATTGTATAATGGATGTCATTTCTCCAAATTAAATTAAAAAAAACTAATGAATGTTCTCTGTAATATAACACTTAAATATAAAGCAATATAATTTGATGATAAAAACATACTCTAACACATGAACTCAAAGAGAGCTGGGATTAATGTCAAAATTATCAGCTACTTGTAAAAGACTGGAGGCATTATTAAATTAAAAACATTAATTATATTAAGAGACTGATGCTAGAAACCTATGAAATGTATAAATTTGTTGGCATCTAATAGCTTCAAAATCCACAAAGTTAAAAGGAAAATTAAATTTGAAATCAAAGTGCAGTTCATGCCCAGACCATTAGCAGTAGTTGGTTGGAAAATCAAAGCAGAGTTTTGTGTGGAATCCAGAAGCCCAGACCAGCTGATACCCAGGGCCTTTGAGGCCTCGCAGACCACTGTGCCTGGTGGCTACAGACTGTTTCTTCTGGCCAGTCACTAGAGAGATCAGGGAAACTCAGTGCAGGTGCAGAAGCTGATCCCCAGGTCTGTTTCTGCCTCTCATTTCATCCTGGCAGGAGAACCCTGGGACACTGAGTGTCTGCCCAGTCCCCCTAACACCTGGGGCCTCAGCGCTGGAGACTGGGAACAGGAAATTGATTTTTTTCCTTTCTTTCCTAAAGATGAAATCTCTGGTTTGTATCCATATGCGTCTTTGTGATTTTTTTTCTTAAGATTAGTTTCCTTCGGCTCACATAATTAGTTATGCTTTAACATTTCCGCTAATAACTGTCTTTTTTTCCAGTCCTGCTTTTAGGAGACTATGTTCAGACAGGTGGCCTGGCTATGTATGATTGGAAGGGTCCGTCCCTGTGTTACACTTTCTGGGGCCTTTCTTTATCATGTGATAGTCATTACAGAATTAACACCACACGTTTTTGGTTTTGTTTTGCTTTTCTGGCAAACAGAGCAATTTGGTTTAAATGTGATACTAAACGGTACCATTTTCTTATCTTATTACATCATACTATTTGCTTAAATATTCTTGGAAGACCTCGGCAACAAAGCGCCGGGGCCAGACCACTGGATGCAATAAGCAAGAGGTGGTTTATTGAGTACACAGGCATCTGCGGATGCTACTGCAACTCGGGTGCAGAGCATACCGGGCATGCAGGGAGCACAATATTTATAGTTTTAATGGTTACATAAGTATCAGCATAGCAACAGGTATTTCATTGGCTACTTAAGTGTGGGCTGAGATCATCTTGGGGGCAGGAGTAGTTGCCAAGAACTAGGTTTCCTACATGAAAGACCCCAGCACACTTCAGCAATTAGTATCTGGGTCCCATGACTGCTATAGTGATCACAGACATCCTGTTTGACGTCCTGTTTGAGGGTGAGGCACCTAGTCTGGGTTTTTCCACTAGGCAATGGCTTGGCCTTGTTTTTCTTTTCCTAAGGGGCACTGGGTAGGGGTCTTTCATTCTGACCTCTGAAATTCATTTGTAGGATGCTTTATATAAATTAAAATTATATTAATCAGCAGGCTGCATTTATATTTGTAACAATAATTTTAAATATTATTAATAATCAAAGAAAATGATGCTATCAATCAGAGAGTGAGGAAGCATCAGAGGAATTGGAGAGAGGATACCTGGGAGAGATGGAAGAAGGAAATGATCTGCATATGTTACAACTGTGGGACTTGGTCTTCTTTCAGAATTCCTAACAGAGAGAGCATGGACTGTCTCTTACATTTGCCTGCTCTTGGGACCTTTTCTTCCTGTTGGGTTACTTCACCCAGCCTTAATAGGAGAGGAGGTGCCTAGTCTTGATGCAACTTGATATTCCATTGGCTGATATTCATGGGAGGCCTGTACTTTCTTGAAGGGGAATGGAGAGGGAGTAGAGGGGGGAAGGTTGGTAAAGGTTTAGGGAGAGACTGGGAAGAGGGGAAAGAAGGGTGGGTAAACTGAGATCAGGCTGTGGCAAAATTAAATGATTAATTAATAAAAAATTAAAAATCCATAAAACTGGTTTTAAAAGTTTGTTAGTTTGTACAAGAAAAACTTCATATCTGTTGGCAAATATTTCTATGCTCATTCCTCTAAATTCTTACAATAAATTTTGTACATAGTATTTTCTAAATACAGCCTCAAGCTGTCATTGTAAATTTTGAATAATATTATTTATTTTCTAATGTATTAAATCTATGATGTAGGTTAACAACCCCTGCAAGCCTCTAGTTTTCTGCTAATGTCTATTTTTAAATACAAATCTATTTCCCCTATGATTTGATATCTATGATTGATATCATAGATACCTATTTTTCTCTTACCGGAGCAGTTTCCAGGCTTCTTATCCCTATGGGCGGTTACATCTTGACTTCCTGTGTTTCTCCTACCCAGAATCCTCCTGGACTCCCAGTCCCACCTATCTTGCTTCCCTATTGGCCAACAGTGCTTTATTGACATATACACAGGACTTCCCCATTATTTGTTGAATCTTTTTTTTTTTTTGCTTGACACAACATTATAGTTTTTTGCTTTTAATTGAAATGCCTTTAAAAATCCCAGGCATGAAATTCTTACTTCTGTAAGTACTCCTGGCCCTTTTAAATTTATCTTACTGTTTTATTTTTATTGTTTTGTGTGGTGGGGAAGAGATGGGATCAACTGCTTGTGTTCCAGTGCTGTGATTTGGTAACTAAAGCATTCGGAAAATTTTTTTCAAATGTGTATCATATTTGGAGATTTAATTAATATTCTATTTGATGTGTAGAGCCAAAAATATTTATCAAAATGTAACATCAGGATGTTCTTCTAGTCACGATAATCTGTGACTATTGAGAGCAATTTGTGATTAATGGAAGTGCCATTATTTGTCTACTATTGTTGTTATGACAAACATCATGACCAAAAGCAGCTTGGGGAGGAAAGGGTTTAAGGCATATTATTCACTGAAGTCCCTCATTAGGGAAGCCAAGGTAAAAAAAAACATGGAGCAAGAACTTAAACAGAGACCAGAGAGGAGTGATGCATACTCGCTTGCTCTCCATAGCTTGCTTTTCTTGATTTTGCACAACTGAGGATGAACTGCCTAGGATTGGCATTACCCACAGTCAGCTGGGTACTCCCACATCAATTAGCAATGAAGACAATGTCCCACAGACAGGACCACAGGCTAGTCCAATGGAGACAGTTCCTCAACAGTGGCTTCCTCTTCCCACGTGGCTCTAGATCGTGTCAAGTTGACAAAAATCTAACCAAAGTAGGAAGCATCTTTTCTCATTCCATTTTATAATGTGTTGTCTAATTAGAAACTCACATGTGATGGCTGTGTCAATGGGATGAGTATTTCCTATGGGAAATAGAAATCTCTCTTGCTATTTTTCCTGTTTTTTATGTAGCCAATATTAATATGTCTTAAGATAATTTAGAGTCTCTGTACCTATACTATTTCACAATTTTAATAGTAAGTTTTGTTTAAGTGACTTGAAATAAAAATACTGAGTGAGTTTACTATGTTCTCCAATTTCATCAAAATAGCATATGTGGCTCTCAGGGTTCCACCCACAGGTTATGAAGTTAATGCATGGTACGACTATCTGATATTTCCCAAGGACAATTGGAAGTTTCCTCCTACCTTCACATCTTAGACCCATTCTTTCCCTCCTCTTCTCCAAAGGTGCATTTCTCTGTGTGCCTTGCCTGGATGGTCTGCCCTTACCCTCCTGCTGCATGCCTGGGTCTACAGCATATTTAGCACATGTAGACAGCAGCTTTTAAGTGTTTGCAGGTTTGTTATAAACTTTTAAAATTAAATGTCCTATCTCCCAATAGTAATGAGGAAAAAGGATTACAGAAAATACAGATTAAAATGCTGGTCGTGCTGGAATATAGATAGAAGTCTCAGACCCAGAGCACTGTGCTAACATGCCCTTATTAACAGATGTTAGTGAGCTCCCATATATGGTTGGAGCACTTCATTTTCTGTTATTCTAGACTTCCCAAAATATGAATAAAACACTCTTTGTCTAGCGATAGATCATTAGCATTTCATTTGGTAATGAGAGCAATAACCATGAGCCATGAGAGAAAAATTGATCTTGCTGGTGAGTTGCTCAGTTATCGATGGTTGTTTTCCATTGACTGGCTTTCATTAACAGTCAGTAGATTTCATATAACCTTTCAAAATAGAGGATACTTGCTATCCCCCCAACAGCAGATGTTTACCTTTGCTTATTGTTTCTATTTTGATATTATAAATATGTTATTTTGATGTTATACATATTATATATTCAAATAATGATAGTATAAATATCCAATAAGCATTACATTTTAATATGAAATGTCTCTCACAAGCTCAGTTGGTAGTAATGCTTTGGAAGGTTATAGAACCTTCCAAATGTATTCTATCTGAGAGAATCAGCCCACTTTGGGTTATATCCACATCTGAGCTTGAGCTGCTGTTGCTGAGTACTGGTCCATATCATCTAAGTCCAGCATAGGCTCCTGTAGCTTCAGATGAAGCCATTCATATAGCAATTTCTTGTCTACTATGATGAGATGTAACTCCTCTGAAACTGTGAGACTCAAAAATGTGGTTTAAGCTGCTCCCATTACTGCTGGTAGGTATGTTGTTGTTTTTTATTTTACTCAGATTAGAAAGGTAATTAATATTGTAACATATTTTGTGTAATTGCAGAGAGTTTACTAACTGTACTGGCTAGTTTTATTTCAGCTTAACACAAGCTGGAGTCATCAGAGAGAAGGTATCTTGAATTGAAAAAAAAAATGCTTTCATGGGATTAGACTGTAAGCAAACCTGTAAGGCATTTTCTTTATGAGTGATTGATGGGAAAGGGCTGGGACCATGATGGACAGTGCCACCCCTGGAAGGTGGTACTGGGTTCTATAAAAAGCAGGTTGAGCAAGCCATGGCGACCAAGCCAGCCAGCAGCACCCCTCTGTGCCCTCTGTTTCAGTTCCTGTCTCCAGCCTCTTGCCCTGTTTGAGTTTCTGTTCTGACTTCCCTCAGTGATGAACAGCAACACACAAGTATAAGCCAATCTGGCTTTTGGTCATGGTATTTTCACAGTAATTGTAACCCACTAAGACACTAACCAAAACTGTTTTACTTTCTTACTTTCCCTTGAATCTCATATATATATAAAATGCTTCTTCTGCTAGTATGCCTATCAAGTACAAATAAAATATGAGATACTATTTGCATATACTAAACTTACTTGGGGATGAGGTACCAGTGATTTATTACTTCTCACACTTCTTCATGGGGAGTTCTGTGTTTTGAGGACTCAGAATACAAGTATACCATTTTGACATTGGAGAATTTTTGCTTTATTCATAAAATTAATGATAATTTTTATATTATATCAACAATTTGTACTATCCAGTAGACATAAATGTGTTCTCTTTCAATGCTTTTTAGAAGAATGCTACGCTAAATTTCCATGCTAGTACAATCTGATACTATTCATGTGATTAGTGGAGTTAGTTGTACATTTATTTCACACGTTCTGTGGTGGATTTACTTAGGTTGGAATTAATTTTAGACACACTGTGAATATTAAACTCTATTAAATTTTAATGATAACTATATATTCATGTGGAAGTCTACAATTCAAGATGATTTATGATCAATTATAACAGGAAATTAGTCACAGTATTTTTCTTTTGAGAAGCTAACAGAATCACTTTTTCGCAAAATAAAGTATTTTAAATCTTACTTGAAGCAGCATGGAAATGTATACAATAATATCAATAAACTCTGTTGATTAGTTATAATGCAGTAAATTTGAAATTTTAAGGGAGTAATAATTTTTGAACTATGAACATAGCATTTAAATATCTTTAAATTATGCTCTTGAAATTCTTTTATTTTATTTTAAGTATTATGTGCTTAGAAAGCCACATGGATACGGGTGCACCTGGAGTCACAAGTGGGTATTGAATGCCCTAGAGCTAGTTGCTTGAGACATAACTGAGACATGAGATATGATGGTAGGGTGAATACCAGTTTTCTGGAAGAGCAGCAAACCCTCTTAATCCCAGCCATCTCTCCAGTCCTTCCACAAAAGTATTGCCAAGGAACCCGAGTAAGATACCTCTTATTGTCACCAAAAATGAAGTATATTTTGGACCTAATAATAATTTTTAAAGGACTGATAATAAAAAGTGACTCTAGTTTAACATGGTAGAAAAGAGGTAGATGATTTATCCAATGAGAATAGAGATTGTGCTCTGTTATTTTTTAATTATTAATTCCTTTATTTAGCATACAAATGGTGACATTCTTTGTGACATTTTCACATGTATATACAGCATTATATGTTCTTTTTTACCCTCTAATTTCTTTTGTCATCTAGCTGATTATTTTCTCTCAAATAATTCCTTCTGCCTCTATTTAAGTATCTCTCATTCTTCTCTTTTGTCCTTCTCCCTATGAGCTTTCTCCCTCTCATAGTTACCTTTCTACTTCCATATCTTACACACACATGTCTGTATGTACATACATACATACATCTACATAAAGTCTTGAATCTTCTTATGAAAAAGAATATGCAATAAATACTAGTCTTTCTGAGCCTGACTATTGTCAATAACATAATGAACTCTACTTTTTTCCATTTCCCCACAAAGGTTTTAGATTCTTCTTTCGAGATGGGTAACTTCTCATGTGACTACTTTGGAATGCTAGTGAGGAACTGAACTTGGAACATGACCTTCTATCATTCCTGACTGTGAATCAGGGGGAATCCTCTGGAATTTCTGACATTGTTATGGGTGATGGCTGACATTGGAAAGGTTCTGATTTTTATCATGCAGTATTCAGTTGGAATGTGTGAATTATCTGGCTGCCCAGATTATCTGTCACTGGCCTCTTTCTCCATGACCTCTTCTACCTTGAGCCATAAAGTAGAATGTAAATGTCAAAATCAAACTAGGCTTCATTGATAAAGGAGACTAGATCTCAGGGAACTGAGAAACACCATGTTACAGAAATCATGGTATATATTCAAAGATGATGAGTCCACCATACTTCCTAAGAAGGTCACATCATACATCAAGAATTATGGACCTGTGGAAGAAAATGTCAAGAGAAAACCAGTCAAATTCATGATCAAGTGCTCTGTGAGTGATCACACATCATTTACATTGACCTACATTGAGGAAACCCCTTCCTTTAGGTAGAGAGAATGCATTGTTAAGACACAGATCTGGTGAACTAATGTTTCAGAGTCACTCCACTCCCTTGTAGACTGACACCGGTACTATGAAGATCACTGACCTCAAAGGATATGATTTACTGAATGATTTCAAAAAAACAAGTTAAAAAAAACTAAGAATACTTTGAAAAATAAAAATGAGTCAGGTGAAAGAATAAATGTGGGATGAGCCATGAGCAGTGAGTTTCAGGCAAATATTTCATGATAGCATAGGTTGTGTCAGCAGCTCAAATTTGATTCAAAATTATGAGATATTCCTGCTAATTTCTATGTGTATGTCTTAATAACTCTAAATCGTCAAAAAAGCTCATGGCATAGTTGTTGTCACTAGTTCTGTCTGCATATGAAGAAGTTGAAACAGGGTTGGTAATTAACATGCCTAAATTTACTTAGCTCATATCAGTTATTACCATGGATGACAATACTAACTGGGAAGAAAAAACCTAACAGTTTAGAGTCACATGAACGCTTCCTGTTTCTTATGTATATTTTTTGAAGAGTACTATGTTCATTAAAACATGTTTAAAAAGTAGCAGTATTGCATACGGAAAGAAAATGGTAGAGAAATCAAATGAAATTATAAGTTAAAGTTGGAAAATGAATGTGAAATTACTGAGAACAGAAGAGTTTTCCCTCCACCACATCAGAATGACACTGATGGGTATGGAATGACATTGACATTTGCAATGTATGTCCTACATGCGAAATGAAGTAATTGCTGTTCTTACTGTCAATGTCTGTAAACCCAATACTCCAGTTCAAATATGAGAAGAAACACAGGAACTTTTAAAAGACATCAGTTCTAGAAAACAGGGGAGAGAGGAGTTTCCCCAACCATTAGCAATCTTCCATAATCTGTCATGTCTCATGAAGGAAGGCTTTCTATCTAAATCCACATGATTGCTCTTCTGCCTCCTTCATGTCTCATGGAGAAAAATATGATGACTTCATGCAGAGTGCTGTCGTGGGCGTATACAGCAGGTGACAATTAGTATTTAACAAGCCAACCCAATAGGCACATGATTCCATGGTGAGAAGCCTTACCTGGCAAACATCATTGGCTGTGGAAACCAGTTGCTCCTGTCTGTAATTTCTCTCATGAGTCACTTCATTTCTCCCCTAAGAACTTCATTTCTTCCCTAATAACAGCTGTTGGTGTATTACCACTGCTTATGTGATTATCTAATGTATATATTCCATTTATTGTGCACCCAGATAGCTGAGGATGGTTCTTTGCTCAAGTTATATAATATTGATGGAACAGAAATAATACTAGGATATTTTCATAACTCAGCCTGAAATAGGAGACCTCTCAGCTACAAAGACAGCCTTTTGCATAGATAGCCAAGACCACAGCAGATTCAAAGCTGGCAGGTTGCCCATAGAGACAAATACACTAATCATTCTCCCAGGTGTTGTTTACTGATTCAAAGTTAGAGTTCTAAGCAACTTTAGTCTGCACATACTCCTTACCATTCAAGGTCCAGCTAGCTGATTATTATTGTTAAGTCTTGGTTTCCAATCTCATTTTCTGTCTGGAAACTCTCATCAAATTAGAGCTACCTCCATGGGACATTGTGACATTCCTAGTCAGAGAGAAACTACGTCATTTAACTTATATTTTGAGTTTAAGTGGGTCCCTGTAAAACAACCTCTATTTACAGAGTTTGACTTTGAAGAAGAGACAGCAGAGGTAGCATAGGAAAAAGTCTGAGAGTGAGACAGATGAGAGACAAAGAGGATAAGACAGAAGAGAGTCAAAGAGCAGAGGGTAGTGATGAAGGGAGGCAGAGAGGGATGGGCAGAGGCAGCAGGGCAGCACTGGAGAGGCAGAAAAAGAAAGATGTAGTGGCATCTTGCCTTGGCAATGAATGGGTAGTGGTAGTCATACATTTTGGGCATGGTTTTAGGTGCAGACTGGCTCAGTATAAGGTAGAGAAGGGGCTGGCTCACACTCTCTAGGGTTGCAGAGAGCATGGAAACAGAAAGATGTAGAAGTGATTAGAAGCTGTTGAAGAGAGCATTGGGAGGAAAGTAAGACAGATCTTTCAGAGAGGATATTTTCTAGATGAAATAAAGAGGAAGTTGCCATCAGAAATCATCTGTGCTTCTTGGTCCCTGGGGGAGTGCAGGAGGAGGAAAGAGAGAGAGAACTGGGATTGACATGCAGAACAAGCTATTTAAAATTAAAATAAAAAAGAATGAAAAAAAGAGGTCTAACTATTGGAGAGATGAGAACTTTTCCTAAGCTATCGTTATCACTGTACTCATGCATTTTCTTTGCTTATCCTGGATCTGACTGGGGGCTGGACCCTCATAGTCAACAATAACCTTAGATTTGTGCTGTACAATAAAAAGTCACAAGTAACCCTCAAAAGGGCATCAGGACAAGTCAGTTGCTCCCCTCTTGCTGATTAAGTGTTGGGTTGTATGGTGTGAAACATTAACTCAACAGCGGTCATATTTTATACCACAAAGTAATTATTATAAAGGGTTGGCCTTCTTCATCTCCAGAAGGTGTGTCTTGAGAACTTTGGTCATCCCATGAATAAGGCATGCCTACAGATGAGAAATGTCGGCAGATGATGCTCTAGAAAGATAAGACCCAAGAGACTTTTTCTCCTTTTCATTTTCACTTAACTACAACAGTTGTAAGGCACTTACAAAAAGTATCTGGTAGCACATCTTCCAAGATCCTTAAGAGCTTTATGATGTCTGGGGCCTGGCAAGGTGCCAGAGCAGAATTCCAAGATCACAGATCTAAAACAGTTATGCAGAAAGGGCATCACATGAGAGGCCAGATGCTACTGGTCTTGTTTACCTCCAAGGCCATCAATACTGAGTACACTCCACATTCTCTTCTCATCTCCAATGTGTTGACAGTGACAGGAATATTTAACTCCTTGGGTGTTGTAATTACAAAAGTAGTGACTTGTTTGCTAGCATCAAAAAGCTTAGTCTGGAATACTTCATTCAACCCTACCTCCTAGAAAAATCCCAAGCACATAAAGATGACACCTGAGAGCTACCAGGTTATGCATGGATACTCTCAAAGCAAGACTGCTAGACCAATAATATGAAATACAAGAAAAGGGGTTCCGAGGTAGATTCTGGGGCCCAAGCTCAGACCTGCTGAACCAGAATATCTGGTGATATCTGGTGTGTCTAGTGTGCTGTGCATTTATCACGCCTCTATCTCTTGAGGAACAGTGGGTGTCTAGCAGGAGGAGGGACACAGATGTCCAGTACGCCTGTATATTGATGTCATTACAGCCAGGATTTCATCCAGTTCTGATCTGGCTTTCAGGATGGCACCTGCTTATCTACTCATGATTTAGTTGTTCATCTGGATGAGGCTGACAGTGACCACCAAGAAAATGTTTTGATGGACAGAAAGACATATATGCTTCTCCAAATGCACAAATTATTTCCACTACATGCAAACTAGGTGGTAGACTGAAAACAGTCATGTCATACCTTTAGACAACAGATACTCCTTTAGCCATCTGACAAGAGTCTGTATGTGGTCTAATGAGGACTAAACCAGGAAGTTTTTCCCAGGGTGCCACCATTCCCATTCTTACCAGGTTTGCCTTCTATTGCTGTGATAAGGGACATTACCAACAAAACTTGAGAAGACTAGGAATTATTTTGCTTATACTTCCACCCACCCACCCACCATTGAGGGAAGCCAGCTGTATTCTGTTTCTCCCTGCTTATATCCTGTTTCTACCCAGCTATGTGTCACTTCCTGTCTGCCTGTACAGACCTCCAGATCTCTGTGGCTATCTAGAGGCAAGCTCCATTCTCTGATTCCCCAGACAGGCTTTATTAGTTCAAGCAAAATATCACCACAGAACTATTCACATACCCAAGCACAGGATGCATCAGGTGTACTTTCCTTATCACTCCAGTTAATCACAGTTTGCCTGTGTATCCATCTTTCCATCTTCCTTCTTCATTCTAGTATTTACTACTGTCTGAACTCTTCGATCTTTGTATCCAGATATCTTCTCTTAGAAAAGCAAGGTGTTTGTGTGTTTGCTCATGGCTATCTCTTAGTGGTTGTCACACTACCTGAATATAATAGCTACCAAATCATGTGACTGAACACAGGCATGAATTAATCTCCTTGCTACTTTTATAATAATTTATTATCGATCATTAATAACAAATTTTATATGTAATACTTCATATAAGTATCTTAAGTTATTCGTTTTAAGTAACAATATATCTAAGCTTAATTATTCTTCCAGGATAGATTAAAGACACCTGCTCATTAGAATTTTATGTACTCATTCATTTTCTTTCTCATTTATGGGTTTTCAATCCCCAATGAAGCCATATCATTTTGTTTCTATGACATTATTTTAATTAATGTTCAGAATTATAAAGTAGAAAATAAAAGTATAGAAAACTACATGAAATCCAGGGAAAATCAATTGTTTGCCTTTCTAGGGTAAATCTTGATTTGAGATAATAAAAAGGGAAGTAGGCAAAGAGCAGTCCATAGAACTCTGCAGGAGAATCCAAGGGGAGGGGGTGAGATTTGCATTTAATTCTATGACCACTCTATCAGCAAAGTTATGCAAAAAGCAAGAACCAAAGAGTGGAATAGTCAGCAAGCCAGTCTAATACCCAAGGACTCAGGCATGCTCAGTGTGGAACACAAAGCCTGACCTGCAGTCATGGTAGCTGTGTAAGCCATGGATCACCAGGAGTGAGACACATATGATTTTAGGAAGAGTTATCAAAGCCTTTCATAGTTATGGAAATCAAGACACCAAATAAAATTCCATATATATTAATCATAAGAAAAATATAAGCCATATTTTCAGGAAGAAAATATAGTCCTTATTTCAAGTTTATGTTAATACAGAAACAGGGATTAATCTTTGATTCCTCTTTACACAGGCTGTACAGGGCATGGAGCTTCTCCCTGGCATTCTTGCTGTTTGGCTTTCCTTTAAGAATATTGTTGGTATCTTTTCAATGAGATGATTAAGGTGAGGCATAGGCAAAGAGAAATGCTTTTGGGAATTTTGGTTCACAGATTTAAATTATGCTCCACCAAAGACTCTATAACAAGAGGAGAAGATGGCATGGTCAGGAAATGATAGGGGCTCTTGAACTGGAGTGTTCTTCTCTGTTACCAAATCCATCCAATCAGTAAGCAAGGTGATGCTTCATACTCAGCATCACTGGCTAAAGTTACTGTTAAGAAGCCCTTCCATAGTATTTTGGTTGGAGAGACTCTTGGATCTGATTAGTGGTCTGGCTTGAGTTAAGCCTTAATTATCTCCTCACTGCAGAAGCATCAATTGTCTTCCACAGTTTCACCACAGATGTCCAGAGACCAGAGTTCACTGACACACTGTAAGCACTTCATTCATGAAATGTATTTCCTTGTAAAATATTCTACATTCTCTCTGACTGAGCCTCCAATTAAATCAGAACACTGCTTTTAATGGGCAGGTGCAGCAATTTGACTAACAGTGTTTTTCTTTTTCTCTGTTTCATCTGACTTGAAACTCTGCAGTTATACACAGAAGAATAATTTGAATGTAGTTTTACATCCTTTCAGCCTAGGAAAGTAGCAATCACACCCCATTGATGTATTGAATGAACTAAGAATCTCCTATGAATCTAAACTTGTGAGGGTCTTGCAGATGTATCCTCAGAGAAGAGCCTCTTATCTGAGGGACAATTCAAGAGAAATCAACAGAAAAACATCTTCCAATCAGAGTTTCTTTCTCCTTAAGTTTCTTTAATTTTAATTTCAGCATCAAGCCATTGTATATCAAAATTCATGATAAATTATTTAATACATGTAAATAGTCTGTAAGCCCACTATGGAATAATTTTAAGAAATAATAATTTACATCATTGTTAGTAAAGGGAAAATTAAAAAGAAATCTTGCAGGTAATTTGTATTTTTCCCAGAGTCAGAAAGTAAGAGGGTAAACAAAATGTTTTATAATTACATTTTATTAGGGTTGGATGTTTAATGTGGACTTTGCTGGTTCTTTATTGAACTCTCTCAACATCATTATAAAACCTATGTTGTCTGAAATTTCATCTCATAATGAAATCTCTTACATGAACATATAAGATCTAACTGGAGTTCTGTGATAGTAGTGCAAATTATTGCAGTCTGGTGTTTTTTTATAGTGTTGCTTTTTTGAGTATTAACTTTCAGTGTTTGTTATAAGGAAAAAATGACTGTTTAAATCTATTAAGAAAAGTTAGATTATGCAACAAATATTGTAATAATCTACCATTTAGTGAAAGTAATGATATTTAACAAGTTTGCAGCCCTTCAGAATTTAAATTCCAGAGGAATCACTGACTCAAGTAAACTAAGTGGAATCATCAAACACTGGAAGAAAATCTATGTCACAAATAGGTTAAAATATACAAGATTTCTTTGATTATGAAGCAAACCAACAGTCACCTTAAAGCATTTTCAGTATTTCATTACCCAAAATACCACAATTACCTAAATAACAAAATATTAACACAGCCATAAAATCTCAGAGAACTGAATGAAGGAGATCACTGTGACATGTGTAATTTTGTAAGCTTTTACTTTTCGTCACACACATAAGTGACAACTGGGAAAGATAAATAAGCTAGTGGAGAGCTGTGTGTGTTTGTGTGTGTGTGTGTGTGTGTGTGTGTGTGTGTGCGTGTGTAATGAGAAAACAGTTGAAAATGAGCAAAGGAATAAGGGAATCTTCGCATTCTCTGTCGATGGAGATGATTTTAATCAACTTACAGCAGCTACTAATGTCATAAGGAAAGTCAAAAGGACAGTCAGGTGCAATTGATAAAGATCCACATGTTTACCTGGCATTGTTACCAAGAGATACAAAGTGTACACACACACACACACACACACACACACACACAATTATCAAGACCACAGAACACATGGATATGAAAAGGAATTGTATATTTCTCCATCATTTCAAAGTTGAAACACCACAGATAGTGGAACAACTCAATTCCACCAGGTCTTTGGTGCAGGCTTAATCTATTTAACAGCTTTCTTATCCTCAGGAGAGATGCTTTTCTCCCCAGGTGAGCATCAGTCCTCATTGTTTTCTATGAAATGGAGGAAAAGCAGCAAGCCCCATGGTTAAGAACTGTTCTTAAGTGCCTGCTTAGGACTTCCCCATCTGGGGGGTGACTAAGTAAACTATAGGCAGGCCTGGGCCCTGATGAGAATTCTCCACTCCTATGTCTGGGTTAGCTGAGATCTGAGAACACAGACCTGCTCTTGCTGTTGGACAGTAAACTTCAGGCTCCTGCCACCTGTCCTGGAGGCCAGACACTTTCAACTGACTATGATTTTTAAAGAATAAAGAAAAGTGGAGCAGATGTCCTTGTTGTATGAATTTGCATCTTTTGGATATATGCCTAAGAGTGGAGTTGCTGGGTCTTGTGATAGATTGATTCTCATTTTTCTGAGGAATCTCCATACTGATTTCCAAAGTGGGTGTACGAGTTGGCATTTCCACCAGCAGTGGAGGAGTGTTCCCCTTTCTCCACATCCTCTCCAGCATAAATTGTCTTCGGTGTTTTTTATTTTAGCCATTCTGACAGGAGTAAGATGGTATCTCAAAGTTGTTTTGATTTGCATTTCCCTGATGGCTAAGGATTTTTAGCACTTTCTTAAGTGTCTCTTGGCCATTTTAGCCTCGTTTATTCTGCTCCACTATATTCATAGCAGCATTATTTGTAATAGCCAGAAGCTGGAAGCAACCTAGATGCCCCTCAACTGAAAAGTGGATAGAGAAAATGTGGTACATTTATACAATGGAGTTTTACTCAGCAGAAAAAACAATGGAATATTGAAAATCGCAAGTAAATGGATGGCACTAGAAGAAACCATCCTGAGTGAGGTAACCCATTTACAAAAAGACAAACATGGTATGTACTCACTCATATATGGATTTTATACATGGATCAGGATAGTACAAGTCTGCACTTCCACTGACAGGGAGTCTGGGAAACAGGAAAGAACCTAAGAGAGATATGCATGGTACTCCAGAGAAGACGAATGAGGCAAGATCTTCTGAACAGATAGGGAACACGGCAAGGGGTGGGGGGGTGGGAGCTGGGAAGAAGAGACAGGAGAAGAGGAAGAGAGCGTAAGTCATGGGGGAACAGGAAGGTTGAGTGGGGGGTAGAATAGGGGGAAGAGGGACTCATAGGTTAGAAGACAGATCTGGCACCAGTGAGACCTCTAGTGATCTAAAGGGATGGCACCAACTGGAAAGCTAAGCAATAGTGGAGAGACCACATTAAATGCCCATTCCTGATAATGAACTTGATGTCTATAACCATCCTGTAGCCTTCATCCAGTGACTGATGGAAGCAGAGGCAAACACCCACAGTTAAACACTGAACTGAACCCATGGAACCCAGTGACAGAGAGAGAGGTGCGATGAGCAAATTGGCAAAGAATGGGCTGGCAAAACCAGCAGAGACAGCTGATCTGAACAAGGGGGAGAGCTCTTGGACCCCAGGCTGACAGCTGGGAGGCCAGCATGGGACTGATCCTGACCCCCTGAATGTGAGAGTCAGTGAGGAGTCCTGGGCAACCTGTGGGGCCCTGGGCAGTAGATCAGTGTTTATCCCTGGCATACAAATGAAAATGTGTGAGCAGAAGCTATTAATTTGCTGTCAGTGATGACAATGGATTTTTCCAATGGTGATCATGCACTCTTTTGTTTTGTTGTTGCTTGTTTGTTTCTTATTTTTGCCTAAGTGATTTTGTTGTTAACACAAAACTAAAATGCAGAACTGATGTTTAATTCAATCCATTCTTGAGGGAAGGATGTCAATATTCTCACGGTCTCAAAAATACCCCCTAAAATGTTTTCTCCTGTGGTTAACGTAGGACATCTGATTTTCATGTCTCTTAATTTTAAAGAAATCTAGAATCATCCTGTATTTCTATCATTTATTATTTGGTTGACATGCAGAGACTCAAGAGGCTGGATTTTCTAACGTTGCCTTTGCTTGGTTTTAGATCACAGGCACATGATTATTGACTAGACTGTTGTATAATCAATAGTGTACCACATATGTTTTATGTGTATGTTCCTAAATTAGTTCATCTGTTACCACTAATAGGATGCATAACAAATGCTAATTTCCATCTGATTAACTTGTCCATGGTACGACTTCATCCTGTGATGATAGATTATTCATTAACATAGTACAAAAATAAATTAAAGGATTATGATGTTTGCATGCACATAAAGAACTCATCAAAAGAATGATGGTTTAAGTATAGTTTTTCTAGATCAAAGACTTTTTGACCCTGTGACTAAGTGGATCTCAGAGAAATCAGTGTAGAAGCTAATAGACTGGTGTCCCAGAGCCCAGCGGCATAGCCATGTCTGCATTTGACAGTCATTCTTCATCCAGGTTGTTGGCTCTGTACATGATATGAGTTGGTAGGTATTGAATACCTTCGCAGATTTTCAAATTAATAATAAGCTTTCCACTGACTTCTCAATGTAGAATACATGTAGTCTTAGAAGATATATACTAATAATCTACTCTTCTAATACCACAGGTATATCAGCAGTTTTTTAAAAATTATTTTATGTGTATGAGTGTTTGTCTGTCTATATATATATATTTATACAAAAATAAGTTTCTGGATTTCCTTTAGCATTTTATTTTTTATTTTCTTCTATTTATTTACTTTGGCATTACCTGGATTGAATTTGACTTTCTAATTTTTTTGGATGGAAAGTGTCACTAGAAATTGATGAGAAACCACATTAAAATTCAGACTTAATTATTTGGTCTGTGATAGATGTAATGGATGTAATAACTTCTTAAATGACATTGGATAATAATTGGTAACACCACATTGTTTAATGGCAAAATTCAACACAGTGTAAATTGTTCCATTAAAGACCAGTGAAGGTTTCAGACATTTAAGCAGCCTCATTGACTTTTACTGATGCTATTGTAGGAAGCCAAATCGTGGAAGGTGATGAATCTCTTTCCCTACAGTTATGTGTTTCCCTCATCTCATATCTGATCACAGCCTGACTGAAGTATTGGACCATCGGATCCTTCCACTTTAGAGTGAAAGTCAGGATAAAACATTTTCATGTTAAATTGCTCATTGTGATTCTATTTTCCATAAATGAATCATAAAGTATCTTTGCTTGTCTTAGATGCCAAGAAATGTAAACCCACAGTGTATTCGCATATAGAAGTATATATAACTTTATCAAAGAATCACATGAGGTTACCTATTTATATAACTGTGGTATGGATATATATATATACATATATATGTATATATATATATATGCTTGTGTGTGTGTGTGTGTGTATGATATGCCTTGTATTTCTTGCCATATCTCTACTGTAAATTGGGTACGCAAAATATATTTATTTACTACCATAAAAGGAAGGCCTTTATAGAAAAGCTTCATGCTCAAAAACATCCAAATAATAGATAAATATTGTAGCCTGTGGTTTTCACATGAACATAGTTGACTCCTATAGATATACAAACACAGCAACTATTTAACAGTGAAGTTTATTCTGTCTATGATTTTCATAGCATTTGAATTCTGGCAGTAGAAGTGGAAAATGATAGCTTCCACAAAAAATTAACTTTATTTTAGTTTCTTCATGTGATAGTACTTTCAGAGGTAAATAATTTAAGCCAAGTATAGCGACAATATGCCATTAGATATCCCACAGAAGAACTTGGCTAGATTTCCACAGACCAACTCATCCTCATCTACATGCTCACACAGTGAAGGTTGTTACCTGCTAATCACTGATCATTTGAATTATATGGTAGTCTGAGTGAGACACCCACCCTGCCCACTGAGGCTCATGCATTTGAACATTTGGTCCCCATTTGGTGTCACCGAAGGGGAGGTTATCAGAGGTGTAGGCTTGGTTTACTGGAGGAAGTATGTCACTGGAAACAGGCTCTGAAGCTTCCTTGTCCACACCACTCTACACCCCCTTCCCTATGTAGGTGAAATATATGCTATTTTAATGGCAGGACTGCATGAATCTCTTGCTGTTATGCTTTCCCTACCATGATGAGCTCTATCCCTGGAACTATAAACTGAACTAAACTCTTTTGTCTTTTAAGTTACTAACGATGATGATATTCTCCCATAGTAACAGAACTAACACAAATCCACTGGTCTATGACCTGAGCTTTCCACTGTGATCAGTATCAGCAAGGCAGTGAATGAGTGAGGACTTGGCACAACAGTCCTGGGGATGAAGCTTGGTTGTAGCATGGTTGCCTAACATGCAGGAAGACCTGGGTATTTATTTATGTTTTTTAATTGATTTTGTTTTTTACCTTGTAAGTTCTTTGTGTATGTACTATGGCTTCCAGTTTTGTGTTTTTGTGGGAAGTCCTACGTTTTAATAAGTTGTACTGTGAATAAGAAATTCAAAGAAACCCTATTCTCAATAGTTTGAAATGTTTTATAATAGTACAGTTAATTTTAATATACCAATGCAATAAACATACAAGTAATTCAAGTTAACATGAAATGTATTACATTTTAAAAGTCAACTGCACAATTGCAGTTATTTATTCAAATCTCTCATTTTGAGGCATTGCACTGAGACTGGAAAACATCAAATATGCCTGCTACTTCCATATCTATAACATCAAAAATGAATATGCTTATTTCTTCCAACATTGAAAAGCTAGTAGTGTCTTGGTAGCTCGCCGTGATTGTATAGTGGTTAATACTCTGTGTTGTAAAGAGCTAGGTTTTATTGCTATAATCTTTATATCTGTTATACATTAGATAATTCTAGCACCTCTAAAATGATGTTCTCATTGCTAAGAATTAATATATGAAACCTATTTTTGATATATATTTATCATTTAATTAATTAATTTGACAATGATGATGATCATCATATGATTCTAATGTATTATCAGTGTGACTCAGTGACCTAAGTTTCTTAGCCTCTATGAAAGAAAATACTCAAGAATACACTTTTCTGAAGCATTCAGTCTTCTAATTCCCCATAAATTTGTACTTACGATCTTTCATTATTAATTCTTGTATATTGATAAGGTAGTGTAACAATTATGATTCAAGAAATAAACATATGACATTTAAAAAGAAAATTAAATAAATATCTACAGCATTGTGTGCAGCCAGAGTAAACCAACAAACATGTTGAAAAATGCCAGAGCTCACAAATAGAATTTGCAACTAATACCACAACTAAATCAAAGGCAACACAGACAGGAATTATAGAATGAAATAAAAGTTCCTACATGTAAGAGTACCCATGATAAAGTATGACACTAAGCCAATTCAATACACTATCTGAAGGGAGAGAGGAAAGAATAGTATACGATTTTCTCTCTTCTGAATCTAATCCCCTCTGGCTTTTAAATCAAGATATCACAAAGAAAGAATGCTGTTTTGGAATAATCTGTGAAAATCATTCTCTGGTGGAATGTTTAACAGAAGAACAGATCTGGAGGGAACAATGGTGAAATTTAACCAAGTCCATGTGTTGACTTGTAGAAAAAAAAGCATGTCATAATTGAAAAGATATTCAATTAAATCAAAACCAGTTACTAAGTTTCAGGGCCTTTCAGAAGACAAATCTAGCAATGAAAATTATGTTTTATATTACAGAGACTATTTTCTATTAACTTTTATTCAAGAAGCTTGTCAACACAGAGGTAATGGATCATAACAAAGAAGACTTATACACAAATAAAGATAATACATTTTCCTGTGAAACTCTTGATGAAAATTAATTGTATAAGACATAATTACCACAGAGCATATTTTCTTGCATTCTGATTCATTTGGACACAATTTTGTAGGGAAAATGTTTTAAAGATACTCATAATTTTATCAAACAACATTAAGCATGTTGAGTCATTTTGGTCTGTTTATTTCTGAATATTGGTTTTAAAAAAAACCTAAGGAATGGTTTTATTAAAGACCTAACTGATGCTGCAACAATAAACGGCACACTTACTGTAAGTAAAAATAAGTACTAATTGTAGAAATTACTCACAAGAGACAAAACAAGTAACCCAGATGAGCCGAGTAGTTTTCCACTGCCGAACTGGAAGCCGAAAGCTAGAACAAGAGAACTAGACTTCTGCTGTTTCATCTTTTATACCTTCCTCCATAACGCCCCTAGCCATGCCCAAAAGTGGGCCTGGCTAGTGACGTAGTTCATCGCCTACATCCGTATATGCCTTTAGTCATGCCTAAAGTGGGTGTGGTTAGTGGTGCTGTAAACCACTCTTTTATTACCTCATCTGTGTGTGCCTCTAGTAAGAAACATGGTTAATGGCGGCATTCTGTTTTCCTCCTACAATTCCCCATTTAGTCTAAAATGGATATTTAAACTTAAAACAACTAACTTATGTCAATGAACAAAATGTATCAAACATCTATCCATCTAAATCTAAATTTATCTGAAAGAAACACCCAAACCTGAACACCTCTTTCCAATCCCAACTCTAAAATAATTGAAAACTAACACTAACAGGTATAAACTATCCTATAATATCAATAATAGGGAGAGAGGGCATGGAATTCTCAAAAATACTTCCTGCTGAGATGGGACGATGACAATCTCATGGGGACCTGTGAGAAGAAAAATGTTAGTGTAACAAAATTTTCAGTAGATCAGAGAGATGCTTGATTGAAGTTCCTGACTGGAGTTCCAGTGTTGATGAAGCTCTTGTCTGAAGCTCTGGCCAGATTGTAGAGGGTGTGCTGTTTCAGTTCGTTGGTCCGGGGTTGTGTAGAGTGATGTAGTTTCAAGACAATATAGTGCTTGTCAAGTGGAATCGATGATGTGGGGCAGTTCAGATGCATCCAGTCGAATCAGGTGGAGTCAAGAAAGTGGATCCTCATTCTCTTTCTGAAGCACTTGAAGATAGCTGTCAGGAAATCCCTTGTTCTCTGGAAAACTCAAACATTAATGTTAACAAAGAAATATTTTAACTTTTATATGTATGCATACTGGAAGAGGTGACAATAGGGAAGATGGTAAACATGAAGGAAATTAGATTTTTCAGAAAAAGAAATCCACAGATGACAGTCCCTAATTTTATTTTCTTCTGTCTTATATCAATGGCTCTTTGATATAATACAGAAATTCTGAATTTTATTTAAATAATATGCTTGAATTTAGAGTAGGAGAGCCAATCCAACTCCAAAGCGAGCTTAAGTTAAATGAATGGGGACTGAAGTATATGAAGAAACAAAGATAAAAGGTTACTATAAAAAACAATATACAGAGATTTAGACTTTGATACCACACAGTGAGTTACTGTTTGTTTGACAGTCCTCAGGGTAGCTAATCATACTTCTTCAGGAATCTATATGTCCAGTATTCTTTGCTAAGTTTACCTGTGAAGACAATAAACAAAACACTTCTCTTTCCTTTTAGGAGGTCACTTTACCCATGGTAGAATATAATTTTGTAGATGAGCTGTTATCTTCTTCCTCCTGAGATGTCTTCTGTTCTGATCGAATCTTAATTAATTTTGATGTACCCCAAAGTTTTTCTTCTCCTGTGGAAACAAAAGCAAAACCCCTTCCCCAACATAACATATATCCTGGTTTCCAGACTGAGGTCATAACATCCTTAAAATACACCGGTTGGTTCAGTTCAGAAGTCTTCTCTGTAGTCCAGTGTCTTTCTACTGCAGTTTGTCCTTTTTCATCAGCATTAAGAAAATTCAATGTTTGTAAAGCATTATGTAACCTGTGTTTGGGGGTCTTTGTTCCACCTGGCTGTTTATGAAGCATCTCTTTTAAGGTTCAGTTGGATCTTTCAATCACTGCTTGTCCTATGGGATTGTAAGGTATACCAGTTACATGTTTTATGTTATAACATTTGAAAAATTGTTCCAATTTACTGGAGACATATGCTGGAGCATTGTCAGTTTTTATTGTTTTAGGTGTACACATAACAGCCATTACCACTAAGAGGTGTGTAATAACAGAATCAGCTTTTTCAGAGCTGAGGGCAGTAGCCCATTGGAAGCCAGAGAATGTGTCTATGGTATGGTGTACATATTTCAAACTGCGAAATTGTGGGAAGTGAAATACATCCATTGGCAAAAGTTCATATCTGTGAATACCTTTAGGATTACAACCTGCTGATAATGGAGTTTGATTATAGAATGAGCAACTGGGGCAATTTCTTACTATTTCTTTGGATTGTTGCCAGGTGATAGAAAAATCCTTCTTTAAACCTTTGTTGTTAACATGGTGTTTCTTATGAAATTCTGAATCTTCCAACACATTACCTATTAACAAACGATCAGTTTCATCATTGCCTTGTGACAGAGGACCTGGCAGACCTGTAAGGGATCTGATGTGTGTTTTATATATATAGGATGAGTCCTGTTTCTGATGGTATCCTGTAATTGTGAAAAAATGAGGTTAATTCTAAACTATCAAGAACAAATTCTGCAGTCTCAATGTGCAAGACAACTCTCTGTATACTGAGAATCCATGACTATATTGAGAGGCTCTGTAAAGTCTTTAATTACCATGAGAATGGCATATAACTCTGCCTTTTGTATGGAGTTGTAAGGGCTTTGAACTACTTTACTTATATTTTCTGATTTATACCCCACCTTAACTAATTTGTTTGCATCCATGTAGAAGGTAAGAACTCCAGAAATAGGTGTTTGCCTCACGATATGCAGAAGAATCCTAACTGTTTTCTTTATGAATTTGATTCTCTCTGTTTTGCGATAGTTATTACTAATAGTTCCCCAAAAAGTCACTGCAAGCTATTTGCCAATACTCATTATCCTTCCATAAGGAGGAAATTTCCTCATTAGTTAAAGGTATAATGATTTCTACTGGGTCTTTCCCCGTTAGTTGACGAAGCCTTAACTTATTGGAGATCTTTTCTATATATGTTTTCAACTTTTTATTCTGTTTATGTGGCAGAAATACCCATTCTAGTATGATGTCTTCCCTCTGCATTAATATTCCTGAGGGGTATTCTCTAGATGGTAAAATAACCAGAATACAGACCATCTTTGGATCCACCCAGTCCACATGTGCTTCTAATATTCTCTTTTCTACCCCTTCTAATTCTTTTTCAGCCTCAGCTGGTAGTACTCGTGGGCTGTTTAGGTCTTTATCTCATTTTAAAGCCATTTTCAGGTGTTTTAAATCATGCCCTTCTACACCGATAATTGTCTGTAATTGAGAGATTTCTCCTAATAGTTTTTGAAGATCATTAAGAGTCTGGTAATGATCTCTTCTGATCTGTACTTTCTGTGGTCTAATTTTCTCAGCATCTATTTTATAACCTAAATAGCTAATAGAATCTCCTCTTTGTATTTTTTCTGGGACAATTTGTAATCCCCAGCGAGGCAAAGTTTCCTTTACTACTTCAAACATCTTTTCCAAAGTATCCTTATTTGAATCAGGATATAATGATATTTTATTCATATAAACCATACAATGATATATTAACGAATGTGGAAATTTTTTACGAATTATTTCTAGAGGTTTATGCACAAAATATTGACACAAAGTTGGGCTATTTATACCTTGAGGCAGTACTTTCCACTGGAATCTCTGTACCAGTCAAGAATTATTATGGGTAGGTAGAACTTTTCTCTGTAATTTTCTTGTAACAGTATTGTGAAGAAGCAATCTTTTAAGTCTATAACTATAATTGGTCAATCCTGAGGTATTAGAGAAGGTAATGGCATCCCAGATTGTAGAATCCCCATAGGCTGCATTACCTTTTTGATGGCTCTAATATCAGTAACCATTCTCCACTTACCAGACTTCTTCTTGACAACAAAAGCAGGTGAATTCCATGCACTAGTGGATTCCTCAATATGTCCAGCATCTAGCTGTTCCTGAACTAACTTCTCCAAAGCCTCTAACGTCTCAGATGTCATAGGCCATTAACCCACCCAGACAGGTTCATCTATCAGCCATTTTAAGGGTAGAGCTTTTGGTTGCTCTGTAGGTTTGGCACTAGCATCCTGCTTCTGTACAGCCTGTACATTTGGCATCTGTTTTCTGTACTGCCTTGCTATATTCTTTGTACCACCAAGAGCTTGTCTATAATTCCTAGCTCATACAAGAGGAATGTTAATCTGTGTATTCCATTGCTGTAATAGATCAAGACTCCAGAGGTTTATAGCAATATCTGCAACATATGGCTTTAACATTCCTCTCTGTCCTTCTGGCCCAATAAAGTCAATCCATCTAACGTTCTGTTTAACTTGAGGTAGGGTTCCAATCCCTAAAAATTGAACGTTAACCGCTTTTAAAGGCCAAATTGGGGGCCAAGACATCTGATTTATGATGGTGACATCACTTCCAGTGTCCAAAATGCCGTTAATCACCATATTATTTACTTTAACTGGTAACTTGGGTGTATGATATTGTGTAGAAGTTTGCCAAAATATATGTTTTGTATTTCCTTCTGATGTAACTGATTCATCCTGTGGAGCTAATGTATTATCCAGTGCCGTATTATTCACAATGGGCATTGGATCTTCTAATTGTCCAGGGAGAGGCTGTCCTCCACTGTCACTGGGAATGATCAGACTATCTTGGGTTTCAGGCCTCTGGATAAGTTTCCCGGCTGTAAAGGTCTACCTTGTCTATATGTAGTCTACCAGCATTCCTTGGTTCAATGTCTTCTCTTTCCACACCTCCTGCATAGACCAGGAGGCTTAGGCCTTCTGTTTGATGCATTCCTGGTAAAAGCATTATTTCTAGGAATGCATTATCTACAGTTCCTACTCAGATGTCCTATTTTACCACAGTTAAAGCACGTGGCATCTTTATGTCTGTTAGAATATTTGGAGATTGCCTCCCCTACCCAGGCCTCTATACCAAGCCACTGGCAAGGAAAAGGCTTCTCTTTACACCTAACCATTTCAGCACAAACTTCCATTTTCATGAATATTACTAGAGTATAATGAGATCTTGTATGTCCTTATATTTTGTGGTAGATTTATTTTTTTAAGGCTTACTTGCTTTAGTTCTGTATGAGGGTGTATCTGTGTGAAGGTATATACATGTGAGTGCAGGTTTCAGCAGAGAGCATAGAGGACACCAGGTCCCCTGGAGCTGGATTTACAAACAACTGTGTGTAAAGCATTCTTCTGCCAGCTGCCTGGGTCCTGCCACTATCTCTGCCCCCAAATAACACACGAAACATTATATTAATTATGAAGCTGTTGACCATTTGCTATGGTTTCTTAATGGCTAGCTCTGACTTAATTTTTAACCCATAATTACTAAAATATATTTTTATAAGGTCTTTTCTTTGCGAGAATGCCAGACTTGCACCCTCTCCTCCTGAGATTACATGGTGACTCACTTTTCTTGACTACATTTCTGAAAATCCTCCTCGACACATAGCCCTACCTATCTTGCTTCCCTATTGGCCAACAGTGATTTTATTTATCAACCAATCTGACAAATATATACACAGAAGGACTCATATTTTCTGTCTAAATGTAAAGAAAGGTTTTGGTTTTAACATAGTAAAATGTATAACAAGGCAGTTATTAAGCAAGACCTATAAATACAATATTTAGTCTATTAACATTTAGCAAGATTTAAAGAAAATAACATCTATCCTATCTTTGTGAATCTAAAGCCTCATATGTAGCTTATCTTTTATCATAATTAAGGAAAACTATAATTGTAATTATCTGTCTTTAACTTCATCAAAGACCACAGAATGATAATATATAAATACTAAAATTGACAGAGACATCGGGCTACCTGGACAGTTACCCAAAATTCCTCTGTAACGTTGGGGCGTCCTTCTTCAGCCGATAGGCCATCATATGTCTGGCAGACTTGTCAGCAAAGTAGGAAATTTTAAACTGTCCAATTGCATTGGCAGTTTGTCAGTCATATTTCTGTGTCCTCTAGAATATCTGGCAGACTCTTCCATGAAGCATAAACCCTGTAGGCCTGTCCATCTTGTTTTGTAAGTTAAGCAGTCACTTAACTGTGGGTCCTGCTTTTCCAGTTTATACAGCAACAGTCAAATGGTCCAGGCAAGAGTAGATTCTTGCCCAAATGGCTAATCTTGCCATGTTGAAAGCAAACTCCATAAAGAATTTCCTCAATGCTCATCTTCCTCTCAGCCATAATCGGTGTGTCAGGATTAGTTGTTTCTCACTATTATGAAAAATCATAAATCATTTAAATGCCATATATTTTGTAGGTCTTTGAAATGTTTGAAGAATATCTATCTATCTCAAATACATTTCTGTATATCTAAATAAACCTAACTAACCTAATTAAAAATTTTGACTATTATAGGTAACTATGTATAATCTGTATTTAATTATACATTACATTTTTAAAATGAGCTATAGAAACATAATACCTAAAGAAGAAGAGAAATACACATATCACAAACTGACCTTAAATTTTTATCAATAAATTAAAATCTATACCTATACAAAGTATTAATTTCTGTATCATATTCCCTTTTAGTTACCTTTAGAAAGAGATTGACTGTGATCATTACCATGTATAAGCAATCCTATTTAAATGAAAACAAAAATTTATAAACAATAATTGGGAAGTCATGCCAAACTGCTTCCTGCTGGTTGAGGGTGCTGTCCATATCATGGGAATCATCATAAAACACAGAAATCTGATTAAGTCCTTGCTTTTTTGTAGTCTATAAGGCTGCATCGTCTCAATTGTCTTAGATGTTGTATCATCTGGGACAATATTTCAGAGGGTCTTGCTTCATCAAACCATACTAGGATGGAAGGAATCCATAGTTTTACATTTTCTGTAGAAATACAAGCAGAAACTCTTCTCCCAAGTAACCTGTCCTTTTATTTAAATTTAGAAGTCATATCATTTTCAAAATATAGAGTTGGACTAATTTAGTAGCATTTCTTTTAGCAGTTGTTATTTCCTTAGCAGTCAAACAATTCAAAGACAACACAATAGCATATGGCATCCATACTCTCTTTGTCCTTTTCATCTTTATGTGGCTTTTTTATTACTCTATTTCTTTTACTTTTATTTATTTATTCTTTCTCTGAGACAGGGTTCCTCTGTGGAAATTCACCTGCCTCTGCCTTTGGAGTGCTGGGATTAAAGGCGTGTGCCACCACACACAGATATTATCCTGTTTCTTTTTCTCTTCCAAGCCTACATATATTTTTGACACACTATAAAACTTTTAGAGATTTTACTTTATCTGATTTATTGTAAATCTTCATGTTTTTCTGGCCACATGTGTGTTATCTGCTAAACAACATTGCTAAAATCAAAGCCACAGCTGTTTTAACCGCTCACTTTCCAAGAGGGCTGGTGTAAGTTTACCACAAGCACTGGCTGCGCAAGTCTCTGCCTGTCTCCAGCAAAACAGAGCCCACCTGAGAAAATGCTGCCACCGAGAATCCCTGCTTCTCTCTGTTCTTCTATCTCTAAAATCCCCTTCAAGTTTTGTCATTCTACTTGGAAATTCATACAATCAACTTTGGATGCCATAGGTACTGTGTATTTTTCCCTCCAGCCTGGTCCCAAAGCCACATCAGTTCCAAATAAACACACAGGATGCTATATTAATTGTGAAGCTGTTGGCCATTTGCTGTGGTTTCTTAGTGGCTAGCTCTGACTTAATTATTAACCTATAATTACTAATATGTATTTCTATAAGGTCTTAACTTACCAAGAACGCCAGACTTGCAACCTCTCCTCCTGGGATCACATGGTGACTCACTTTTCTTGACTACATTTCCCAGAATTCCCCTCAACACATAGTTCCAAATATCTTGCTTCCCTTTTGGGTAACAGTGCTTTATTTACCAACCAATCACACAAATATATGCACAGAAGGACTTCCACCATCAACTGTGGGCTGCCTGACGTGGATTCTACAAACTTAACTCCAATTCTTTGCAATAACTTCAAGTGACTCAATTTTTTTCAGCCACTAAGCTGCTCCCTCCATTGTTTCTGCTTCAATTGTCTACCTTGAGTTCCTTTCTTGTCTTCTGTTGATCACAAACTATATTCTGTAAGATGAAATAAACCCTTTCCTCACTAAGTTGTTTTTGGTCATGGTGTTTATAACAGCAAAACGGTGAGAAATTTTTTATAATTAGGTAAGTTTTTCCCTGCAACATAGAAAACATTCTGAATGTAAAGGAAAATTCTGGTAAATTAGTAGAATTATTGTTTTTTGATTAACTGTTCAATATTTCTATGACTGTTTGTTTTGGTTACCTGTGTCCAACAAATGCTAACATTGCTGTGGAGATCACTATATGATTAGATGAAAAGTGTTCCAGTTTCACTTAGTTTAACCCAACCCTCCACTAGCCTGTGAGGTAAGATTTTAACTAGGAAAAGATAATGACAGGTACTCCACCCTTATATTATGAAGCCTACAATATAAATGTCTCCCCATATACAGGGGTTGTCTGATGGTGTATGTGTGTGTGTTTGTGTGTGTGTATGTGTGTGTGTGCGCACACGTGTGTGTGTGAGTGCATAGTTTCTAGAACATTAGTTAGTAATATCTGATCCAGATGGTTGAAGAGCCATATATCATTCTGTAATATATGAATTGATGAGTAGAGACTCATAATTACAGGGGAACTTTAATTGTGTTTCATGCAAGTGGTGGGTGGGGAGGGTGTTGTTTTCTGTGTGCAGAAACAGAGGTTCAGGATATGACATATGACAGAAATGTCTACTGCCCCCCATTATTTACTGAGCTTTCCATAAGTACTTGCCAGGGAAGTTTCCATCTAAGGACTGTATTTCCTAACCTTCTTTGCTCCTGGATGATTTATGTGCACCTAGGACTGCCATAAATATTTTCCAAGCTGTTTGCCTCTTCTCCCTTTCCTTTGTGCTGACTGCAGACCAGCTATAGAGGATGACAGTGGTTCCATCAGCACAGGAAGCTGTATGAGTGCTTTACAGAGGATAAAACTCCACTCCCCAAGTGCCAGCAGTTCTGGACAAATGTTAAATAATAAAATCTTAATTTTCTAAGTGGCTGAGGTTTCAAGTCCCTTTAAAAACTGGCTACTATGACATGCTTTAATGCAATAGCCAGTGCCAGTGATGGGTAGAAAGCAAATGACTAAAATGCTGCTTCATTTCCCTCTTCTTAGGGGAAAATATTAAAAATGGAAAAGTCATGGACACTCTAATTGGAAATAAAATTAAGATGTAAAGTACTCTAAACCACACTGAACACTTACAATGTACCACACTATTATCTACTTCCAGTTAAACTGTAACAAGTCAGTCATTCACAGAATATAAGAATTCATGAGAAAAAAAGTAACACTGGTATTTAAGTATAGCTCATCCTTGCCTCAACTTTCAGGACAGCCATGAATAATGAAGAGATACCATATTATATTTACAGGAATGTATTTATATTGCCTATAAACCTGCTTAAAATTCCTTGTAGTTTCAAATTCACTGGGTATCCAAAACCAGGAGACAAATAATTGTTCTTACCAAAATAAACATCACCAAAAGTCTTTAACCAAATGCTTGGGTGGAAGAGGAGAAAATTCTAGTCTGTGATTGTTTTTCATCTTTCATTTTTGCTATTCACCACAGGTGGTACCCCTTAAGGATCTTTTGGCAGAGTAAGGTTATCCCTCTGTATCTCACAGCACAATAAAGTTCATATAATCTTGTCTCTCCTCTCTGTGGTGTCAGTTTTGTTACCTGGGCACTTGCATCACTTTCTGCCAGAGGTCTAAATTTTACTCTTCTTGGATCAATCAGCATGCATCAGTCGATAGCAGCATGTTTCCTCTCTGTCAGCTAAGGTATTCTCAAAGTCAAGGACAGGTTCAGTTCTCTTGTCCCCTATGACCATTACAACCATGACTTCTTTTACTGAAACTTACCTTAAGATCAGATGCATTCCTTGTTCAGAACAACCAAATCTCTGGTTTTAGGCTAGACTTTTCTAGAAAGATATTGTTGTCATCACATCCAGGGCCATTCTATTTGTATGCCACTATTACACCAATGAACACATCTTGTCTTATAGTATGGATGGCCTTAGGGTCCAGCACTAGACAAGATGATTGTTCTTTTATTCCCCTCAATAGCCTAGATATAAAATTCTGACACTATAAAATAGAGCCAAAAGTGAAAGTTTGTTGATGCAATCAAAACAAACTTCTCTGTGTCCTGACATTAAAGTATATGTTGGCTTCAGTAGGAGAATCTTGCCAGTTGTGAAGGTGGGCTACCAAAAGCAATGACAAGAGCATGGACTGTTTGGGGTATCTGAGTAATATATCTAACCAAAAATACCTAGGGAAGGAACCCTTGTATGGCACTGGGATTTTCTCTTAATAACTCATGTGTTTGGGGACTCCTATTTTAAATAATGTGGGGATACTTTTGTTCAAATTCCTATTTTAAAAATACTTAAATTTAATTATCTTATTGAGTGAGGTATTATAAGACTTCATCAGACAGCCTTAGTTTTGCTGAGTTTGCCTCTTTTTTCCTGATCTCCATTCATACTTGAATTGTTATCTCTCAGTATTTTTTTTTTGGTTTTTCGAGACAGGGTTTCCCTGTGTAGCTTTGGAGGCTGTCCTGGAACTAGCTCTGTAGACCAGGCTGGCCTCGAACTCACAGAGATCCACCTGCCTCTGCCTCCCGAGTGCTGGGATTAAAGGCGTGCGCCACCAACGCCCGGCTTCTCAGTATTCTACCTTTGGTCTTTCATATCATGTATGAGCTAGTAGCCCCTTTTAGTTTTTGCTTAGATTGTAATATTGGCAGTTACTAAATAAATTATTAATGTGCACTTTATTTTGTTTATACCTTCCTCTGTCCTGTCACTCTCTCATTCCCATAACTCCACTACCTGTTTGACCATTTCTGCCTAACAAATTCCTCCTGTCTATGTTTACTTCACCTACATTCTAGAAATCCTGGCTCAGATGTAGCCCCAAACTAATGACTCATTTCCTAGATCCCATGGTAATTACACAAAATGAGATTTGAAGCTATGGTCTTCGAGTAAGAGAGAATATCTTACATTTTTCGTTTAGATGATATCACTAAATGTAAGTTTCCAATGTATTCAACTGTGAAAATATCATGATGCCATTTCTTTACATATAATATTCCATTCTGTGCACATGCCATATTTTTTATTATCCATTTGTAAGTTCACAGACATCTGCTGAAAACAGAGCATCAGTGAACCCAGATGTATAAATATCTCTCTAATGAAATATAAAGTTCTTGACATCCATGCCCTGGGGTGATATAGCTAAGTGTTCTATTTGCTTTATGTTGCTATGATAAACTCCATGGCTAATATTAATAAAGAGAAGGACAGATTTATTTCATGTTAAGTTTTATTGTCCATCAGAGAATCTGTAGGAATGGGGACATGGAATGGCATCATGGAGCCATGAGGCCACGGAGCCAAGGAACCTCTGCATAAGATGTAAAACCCATACCATGAAGTAATGTTGTTTACTGACTTGTTTTCCACTGATATCTAAATTTAAGTGTGTGTACTTTTTCCTGACTATAATATAATAACATTTCTCCTTCATTTTTCTACCTCCAAATTCTCTCATGCTCATATACATTTTTAACTCTCTTTCACATCTATGGCTTATTTTTTCATTAAATGTTATCACATGCTATGGTGGTTTGAAATAAAGTTTTCCCCAAAAGGAATGACACTATTAGAAGGTGTGACTTTGTTAGAGTAGGTGTGTCCTTTTTGGAGGAATTGTGTCACTTTGGAGGCAGGCTTTGAGGTCTCACATATGCTCAAGCCACACCCAGTGAAAGTTCACTTCCTGATGCTTTCCTGTTGCCTGTACGAGATGTAGAACACTCAGCTACCTCTCCTGAACCTCTTCTGTCTGGGTGTTGCCATAGGCTGTCATTCCCACAGTGATGATATTGAATTGAACCACTGTTAGCTCCCAGTTAAATGTTTTCTATTTAAGAACTAGGAATGGAGTTGCCATGGTCATGGTGTCTCTTCACAGCAATAGAAACCAAAACCAAGACACATGCAAATAATATATATTCCTCAATGTATTCTACTCATTCTGTATAATGCTAGATTGTTTCCTAATCAACCCAAGGCCATCTGCCTAGAAATAGTGCCACCAACGGTGAGCTGGGACCTACCACATCAATCAATAATCAAGAAAATTCTCCAATTGGTTGGAGAAATTTTCTCATTTGAGGTTCCCTGTTCCCAGGTAACTCTGGTTTGTGTCAAGTCGGTAGATCAATTTGTGTCAAATGACAGATCTATTTCTGTTTTCTAGAAATCTCCAGACTTATTTACAGAGTGGCTACTCTAGTTTACATTCTCCCCAATTGCTGTATATGGATCCCTTATCTCTACACCAGCATTTGTTTTCGTTTGTATTTTTGATGATGATAGTGCCAACTAGGTTGGAATGGAATATTTAAATAATGAATCCATTCCTAGTTCTTAAATAGAAATATAGAAGGATCAAATAAGATAATATTTATACAAGACTTGGAAACTACAAAGTACCAGATAACACAGAAGAAAGTTTTGCTACTATCATAAGTAGCAACATCAGTGTAGGTAAGAAACTAATTTAAACAAAGTGAGTGTGAAAAAAACTGTGGAAGGAATAGTTAATAAGAAGCACAATAAGCTTCATAATGTGAGTTGTAATAATGTGAGCTTAAAAATGCGAGCTAATTCTTCACTACATTATCAGAAAAATATACTTACTTCCAGGAAACAAGCAAATCTGTATGCCATGATTGAGTGTGCCCCAGAATCACCCATGAGACTTCACAAGACAGTTGATCCTGAAGGCTGGGTAAAGAAGTCTGTATCTACACATGTCCCAGCACACTTATGTTGTTAACTTGCAGGTGAACAATTGTCTAACCAGGTTTGAAGTATTTGTTTCTTGTTAGACACAAGATTAGAGGAATGCTGAGAAACTAGGTGTTATTATATTGAAAGATGCCAAAAAGTTTTTAAAGCAAGAGGAAAAACAAAAGAATCAATGTATGAGCATAAACATTAACTTGGGTAATTTATGTAAAAAGAATCATAAATAATTTATAATTTTGTTATTGTTTAATAAAATGTAGTAATTTTATTTCTTTTCCACATTTTTGAATAGTTTGAAATTTGTATATATATATATATATGTATATATATGCATATATATATATATACTAATTGGGGATACTGAGAAAACATAAAGAACAATTGTGTCAAAAATGTTTATTCTTAATTATTCAGGCATGATAATGTCTTCCTGTTTAGTATCTAAGGTTAATTTCAAAGTATTTATCAAATAACATTTCTATACATAGATTATTATGGTTAAACCTGGAAATTATATAGTAATACAGCAATAATCTAAAAGCACAGAAGCAAGATATAAAAATATTTAAGTATATCCTCATATAAGAAATAAAACATCAGCAAACCTAACACAATTTGAAGTGCAACAGCAGTTTAATTGAATTTTCAAAGAGTACAAAAAATGTGAAATAATCTATCAACAAACTAAATTATTATAAGCATCCATAAGATCCAAGAAGCAGATATATAACCAAAATCACAGCCTTATTACATTTATTGGTCAGAGTCATATATACAACTTTTCTTAAATTACATTTGCAATTTGGATGATTGCCCTATACTATGGAATACAGATCTACAAGCTATGTAACAACAATTGCATGAACAAATGAAAATCTGACAAAATTTAATTCCTTTAAATTACTGTATTGAAACAAAAAACTAAATTCCAGATAGTTGGCTTATTCTGCTATTGTCCCATTTTCAGTTGGTTTCTGTTTCCCTGCAAGAGTCACTATCGAGTAGATTACAGGCAGCATTCGAAACAGCGTATCTCTTTGCAAGCTGTTTTTTTCATATACAATGCATGCACTGACTTCAGAAAAATATGAGGATATTGCTGTATCTTTTATATCACAAGAAAATATTCTGTCTTGGTGTCATTATGTGATGTGGTAAAAAGCTGGAGCAGCCGTGAGGCATGCTCTTAAAAAATCTTTCATGTTGCCAACCTTACTTAAATTCAAGTAGCAGGGAATAGCCAGAGTATTTACCCACAATCAACATTCTCTCTTGCTGAAAACTGAATTAAATAAAGTCACAGGATTTTTGCTGCAGGGGAATGCACTGGAAAAAAATTGAAATGTGTAGGCATTGCACAGTGATGATACATTAGAAAAATTAGATCAATTATTTACAAATTTAAATTTTAAATAAGCTCTCAGATTGAGTAGTGCTGTTGGAATTATGTAAGAGAATAATTCTAGCTAGCTCTCAAAATACCACTGTTAATCATTCAGTGTAAGCCAACTTAGCAATATGGTCCAACTCTGTGCACTATTACCTACAGTCTACACTGTAGCTACTGTCATTAAGGTAGTAGGTCAACAACACCTTGCAAATAAAAAAAATAAGAATGTTAACTCTCTTTTTATGAAATTTGTTATGTCAATATCAAGGGCTATAGGAAAAAAAGATCTGACATTAGACAAAACAGAACCATATAACTGGGATGTGGTCTAAAAATCTTACACATTACTATTATTTTGCTGGTTTGTTTTGTATGTTATGTGAGTCATATTCTTTTCTTGGCACTCATGTATCATTACTCTGAAATCAAGGATGCAATTTGTCTCACCTCGTTTTAGAGTTTTGAAGTCTGAAGTGATACCATGCCAAAGAATGGCTTATGAACACACTGGAAGAGAGCAATACAAGAATTTTGCCATGAGCTGGGCTTATTAGAGACATACCTGAGGACTGTATGATGGCATTAATGAACACTTTAAGTGTGTCAGAGCCATGGGAGACCCTTTTTTGGGAGTTGTGGAGGGACACCTCAAGAACACACAGCAGATTTCACATACTTACCTAAAAGGAATAGACAGACACACAGGAGAAATCATGGAACCCTCCAACATCAGGGGACAATGAAGAGGAAGTGTTCTCAATTCTTAGTTCTGGAGCATGTCCTGAAATACAAGAAATAGTGTAGGCAAGCCTTCTTTCCGAACAGTTCCTCCTTGGACAAATTTATAGTGGTTACACATAACAAGTGAGAGAGGAACAATAGAACTCTCCATGTTTCTGTACTTTTAGCGAACAGAGGAGTATACGCCATTGTTTGAATGATGTGAACTGTGCGTTGTTTGAACAGATTGTGTGCAAGACTGTAAAGGTGGAGATGAATATATAACTTGCGCTTCAATATGTTGCTATTTGCAGAGTAAAGCAACTAAATATGACTCTTAAAAGCATCTATTTATACACTGACCTTCCTATTTATTGTACTATGAAATACTATTCATTCTATTTTTAAAATATTTGCTCTTCGGTAATTTGAGTCGTGGCAGATAAATTTGTAACTGAAAATGTCTGAGCGTGATCGCACAGTCTGAGAAAGCTTGGAGCTCATTTGTGCTAGTGATCATGTGTTGTTTCTCTCTGCACCCTAAAATTTGCCCTTTCATCTCATAAAGTTAATAAATGTACACTGACATTTTGATGAATAGCTGACACTCTTTGGATAACAGAGAAGCAGCAGCTCTGCTGTAAACTGGGTTGTGATTCTGTAGCCTAAGCAAAAGATGGAACCACATTCTCTTCTATATAATTACTAATATCCAGTTCATTTAAATGCAGTCAATACACACGTGCCTGTGAAGGGAGTAAATTCCTGTTATAACTCCTTACAACTTCTATCAGCATTTCAACGAAAAGGTATAGCCTAAGAAATTTTGTACATGACAATGCATCTTTATGTTATAATGTAAAATATTAGTTAATGCTACAAGAATTTTAAATATAATAATTTTATTTATTCCTTCAGAATTTCACTCATGTATAAAATGTGTTTTGATCATACTCTGAGTCACTTACTCCTACTATTCCTGGACACCACCACAACCATATTACCCTCCTAACTTATCATTATCTTTTTTTAAATTTCCTATTAATCCATTCAGTCAAGTTACTGTTGCCTATGAGTCCGTGGGTGTAGAGCCATACACTGAGCATGGGAACCCTAGCAGAGACTGAAAATTTTAAAGAATACATTGCATCATATGCATAAAATATGAGGAATACATAACACAAACATCTAGGGATTTGATTAAAGCTGTTATATTTTAATTCTAGACATGTCTGTTATTTTTCTCCAAAGGGAAGTGATAAACAAAAAAATTATCTGATTTTTAAAATACCATTGATAGAATATTGCTATAGATTTTTCACATTTTGTATATAATATTTTGTATCTGTATTTGCATACAAGTAAAACACAAACTGAAATGCTGTCTGTCAATGATGATGATCAACTTCCTCTTCTTTTTTTTAAGGTTTCAACTTCCTCTTCTTAGGTCAAATATCATTAACAGAAAATTATGTGTGTGTTTCTTTGCCAATAATTAAATAAAACCTATAAATATTTGTCCCAGTTAATATGCTGATTTTTGTCACAGACAAATATTATATATGCTAAAGAAATGCATTCTTTATGTGGATTCTGGATTCATTACTGTCTATATGGAAAGAGATGCCAATTAAAATGATTACTGAATCTGTACTTTACCTCTGAATTAGCAGATAACTATCAAATAATTAAGATCAGAGTTGGAAAGAAATCGGCTATGAGCTGAAAGCTTAATAAATTCAATTTTTAGGAATATTTAAACTACCATGAACCAAAAATGACAGGATCACTAAATAAAGGAAGTCATTACATTCATTACATTTCTTTGTCAGTTCACCCAGTGATGGATGCCTATGCTGACTTCATACCTTAGCTATTTCTAACAGTGCATCAATAAATACTTAAGTCTGGCTGCCTATGTGGTAGCATGACTTAGATTCCTTTGCATATATACCCTGCAACTTTCTGAAGAAAACATTGTCAATTCATCTTTTGCAGGCTAGTGTCATGAAAACTACATATCTAATTCATAATTCGTTTCACAATATCTAATTAAGTGATATGTCAACTGTTATAATTAAATATTCTGCAAGCTTGATATTTTAGATGTAATTCATCTATAGCAATATAGACATAAGAAATTTAATTATAAGCTGAATTGTGGAGTACTATGAATGGATGAACCAAAAATATTTGTAACTGAACCACTTCATAAAAAAATAAAATTCAATGAATACATTTTAAACATTCACTTAAACTACATAAATTTCAGTCATTCTGATATCAGTCAAAATTGTTATAATCTTCATAACTGTATACCCTTTTCCCATGAGCCTTTTGTAACATGTGTAAAAGTCTACGGAGTATATTGAATTTGATTACCAGTATTTACATAGTGCACTTTTGTCAGGAGCTCAGGGGATTGTGAAAATGCTATATCCTTTGAAGATAAATTTGCTTCATATTCAAACATTTGCTACTATGTTTGAAAGTCTACTGTATCCATAGCTACAGCATGGAACTTGCCCTTGCCTCTTTGCTTGTAATATACTAAAGGGTAACATTACAGAGAATAATTTTCACTGAATATATTCTCACATAAACATGATTTTGACTTCACTGTCCCACTATATGAAACATAATTCATCAGAAGAATTTTTGCATTAAAAATGAGGAATAATTCCTTACATCCTAAGTATTCAATTCTAAGTAGCCGCAAGGAGAGAGGAAAAACAATTCTTGAGTTAGTATAATTGGTCTTCCTACAATTACATTACTTTGCTTTTATTCATGTTACCATGAATTTCCCCGTTAGCTAATTCTTACATCTTCTATGCCCACTTCAGACTGCATCAGTAACCCAAACAACATAGGCTATGGCCATCACCATGGTTTCCTCATGATAACTACATGGCAAGGTCCTACTGTCATTCACAATATGAGACAAAATGAGTAGTGGAGCTGGCACAACAGATGTATGATGGTTATGTAGATAAACAATTGTTTTCTGATTGGGTAGGAAGCCTGGTCTTTGGGAAGGATTTCGTGCTTCATATGGTATACGGTAAACCTGGTCATATCCTATGCTGTGGAGATCTGTAAAGCCAAATGGTCATGCTGTCAAACTGCACTCTAAACATTTGCATGTATGCCATCAATGTTTGCTGCTCTGGACTTTGGTTATTAGAACCTTCATTTTTCATCGAGTAATGGACTATTCAGAGACGTAGCTTACGAAGGACAAAATAATAAATGACACTGAGTGCTCAGTCATGGACGGGTCATCTATATCAGCCTCCCACTATCAAAGCCTTGGAGATCATTGCTGAAATGGGCACAGAAGATGTAAGGGCCAGCTAATGGGGAATAAAGATGAAAATACTGACTTTTGGGCATGGCATGAGCAATGCACCTGTTGCCTTACAGCAACTGTGTTTATTTACATAAAGCATAGTAATAAGAAGGGAATAAATGTTCTAATACAGTGCCTTCTGAGGCCTAGTCCTCATCAGATGAAGGACTGGCAGTTGATGATTGTTGAGGAATGTTGACAGTGGTAGGTTGTTCACATCCCAGTGGTTGGCCATGCACCCATGTGCACATGGGAAGCACTGCCTGGAAGTCAAGAATCAGTAACAACAACAACAACTGCAAACAACAAAAATAGAAAAACTGATGACTACCTCTGTGGTTCCCATCAGGCAGGTGAAACTTTCACAGTATTAAAGATCTTGTTGAACGTTAGAACCTGTCAACCCCTAACAAGTATCTTCTACCTACTCTGTCAGAAATCATCCCCTGACTTCAGAGGCTAGTGGATTAACCTCAAATGTCATCTGTTGCATGGCAAAGTCTTATAAACAGATACAGCACAGTTGTTCTTTAATGAAAAAGAAATATATTCTCTGTGCATTTTCATTCTCCTGGAGTGAAGAGATTACATTCTCAATTTAAAACCAAACACCATTATCAATATCCCTTGGAAATTCTACTTAATTAAAATGCTCTAATCATAAAACCCGCCAAATAAAAACTTCCTTCAGTTTCTCAATTGACTTCATTTAATTAGAATTATATAATATGGAAAGGATCTGTTTGCAGCTTATCTTAATCACAGAGATTGTGGTTTGGTCAAAATAAACAGAACATTAGAAAAAGTAATGGATACCAATGAAATCAAGTATTTCACTTTCCAAATTAAGCCTGTGTTTAGTTGATTCAGGAAGGGAAAAGCTGTGCTTAATCTGTTTCTTGTGATTATATTCCTAGACTCCTATCTGCTACATCTGATTGCCTGTAGAATGTTCTGCCTAAGCATGACTCTATGTGGCTTCATGTTTTCACAGATGTAAGACCACTCCTTGGGTGTGAGCAGATGCACATCTGTGTTCCGGTTCAGGTCTCCAGGTCTGTGTAGAAGCCACAGGACAACAGTGTGGCACAGAATCTAAATGTTGAAATCTTAAACACAGGATCACAAATTTTAGCGTTTGGGGGAGACTTTTTGTATCAGATGCCTGTAGATGATTGTGATTGGTACTGAAGCAGGATGGGCAGCAATTCATTATGCCTGTTTCCTTACAGAAGTGGATATTTGGACCCAGACAAACAATAGAAAACCACATGGAGAAGGCATCTCTGGAAGGGAAGGGGACAGACATGGAGCAAATCCCCCCTCACAGACACTTGGAAGAAACCAGTTCTAACAAAAGGCTGGTTTCAGAGTGATGTCTCCAGAACTGCCAGGTGATACATTTCTTCCTGAGTTTTCTTCTAAATTATCCGATTTTCCCCCAACAACCCGAGAAAGCTAATGCAGACAGTATGCACTGAGTATCTGCAGAGTCCAATGGAATGGTCTGAGGAAGTGTTACCAAGTCCCTCCTGGGGATACAGTGTTTTGTGCAGTCCATAGATTCCAGTTTTAAAAAAGAAAAAGCTTAGATGGATAAATTGAGAAAGGATTTTTGATACTTTTACCTCTGTCTTCGGCATCACCATATTCTTTTTCTGACTTCTTGCATCCTTCTGTGCTCACTCTGATTTCTTCTGATATCCCATGTTCATTCGTGGCCTTAGGAAATCTCACTGTGCTGTCCTTGTTTAACTATACCACATTATTTCTGCAACAAGAAGCAGATGAGCCGTCTTTGATGCTGCTATTCCAACTATGTTGGTGACATTCCTGCTCTACATTTCCCGTTGTTAGAGCTCCATGGTACTCTGGCTACCAGCTTACCCAATTTTTTAATTACTTCTTTTGTCATCAGCCTTGTCTTGAAGAATAAAACCATTTGGAAGGATGAAAAGAAATTATGTAAATACATTAAAATCTCAAAAATAAAATTCAAAATATGGAAGTCATATTTAATGTTCCTGGTTGCTGGTATCCCTACTGCCAATTCACTCCTTGAATAATAATTCTTGCGTCTATCCTGTGCTTATCCCAACAACTACATGTGGCACTTCATTGACCCTCAGTACATCAACTTCATCCCATGAGCCTTTGCATCTCTTCTTCAAACACCTGCTGTAAAATTCTGACCTCTCAAATTACCTTTGTGCTATACATTTTAAATGCAGAGTAGAGCAGGCACCATGAGGGGTGTAAAAAATTCCCAAAGTCTATGTGTACAGCTGTGAGATGCCATATTCCCATCTCATATATTGTATGGCTTTCCATTGCCCCAGGATACAATTTAGGATTTCATCCCTAGAGACATTAGATTGTCCCATAGTGTGGCTGCTTATTCTCATTCCAGAATTTATGCTTAGGTTATTTTCTATCATGTTAAGCAAAGCTGGCTATACAAATGACATATAATCCTATCATGTTCCATACTGTCTTGTATTCACTGAATTCAGAAAAATTATTTTTAATTGTCACTGAAAAAAACCCTATTTCAAAAGTACACACTGAGGTGAGTAGAAATCAGAAGCTACTGGAAATTCATTTTCTCAAACTTCAGAAAATCAGATAAAAATAAATGTTTAAATTTTTTTCAGAAATAAAATGACATTAAACTGTCTGAGTGTCATAATTTATTTTTATCATATTGTCACTAGTAGATTTAAAATGATCCCAACATATTTCCTTACTAAAATGTTTTTTTAGTCTCTGAGAATTGCATATATGCACAAATATATTTTTATCATATTCAAATTCTACCTCTTGTCAATTCCTTCTTCTGGATCCATCTCCACCAACCACTCCACCCACTTCCTGTTCTCTTTTTTAATATTGTTTATAACCAGATAGGTTCACTTTTTGCTGTTCATATACTCACAAATGTGGAGCCATCTACTGGAGCACGATCCACCTACCAGTGGTCATCACTCCCTTGAAGAACACTGACTCCCTTTCCTCCAGCATCCAGCTCCTCAGCTAGGGTTGAGGGTGCATAGACTCCTCCCCGCTTCATGCTGAAATGTCCACTGCCTTGATCCTGTACAGAAAATCACAGCTGCTATGAGTTTATGAACAGGATGGAGTTGCCATGGGGAGGAGACACTGGTTCACTCTGTCCTCCACAGCTGTCTCATCCCAGTTTTCATAACCAGTATTACCATATAACCAAGCAGGGTAGACATTCCTTAGCCATTTGTAGCATGGAAATTTATGATCTAGCCCAATTCTTAAAAAAACAGTTACAGCCCTAATTAAGTTTTTCTTTTTGCTCTGTCTCCTCACATCTTACAACAATTTACCTCTGATGCATTTGTAAAATTACTACGTATTATAACACTGATAAGATACATTTTAACCTCCTATTCATTAGAGACAACTCTTTCCCTGTGACATACAACCACCACCAGTGGTTTAGTCTTGCTTTGTATTCTTTTGATATTATAATGAAATTACATTTTACCTTTCTTCTTTCCATCCCCTCCCCATGCCCAATCCTTTGCTCACACTTTCAAATTCATGCCCTCTTTAATTATTCTTAAACACACACAGACATACACACACATGCACACACACATGCATACATATAATCCTTAATAAGTAATATATAATATGTAATATAATAATGTGTGTTAACAAGTATTATTTATTCCTTAATAAGTAAATACCTACTCAGTCTGTATAATGTTACTCATAAGTATATGTATTCAGAGCTAATCATTTGGGACTGGACAACAAACCTGTATGCTATTCCCTGTGGAAGAACATTTCTCTCACTCTCAGCATTTCTTATCTGCCTGTAGTATTTTTGTCTATGCCTGAGTCTTCTTGAGCCTTCCCCCATTATACTACAATGGCTATTGTTGTCAGTTCATGTTTAGGTAGTCATGTTGGTGAGACTATAAATATGGCTTCTCGCATTTCTAAGAGAAACAATGGTACAGCCAACTTCCTGTTCTACTGTCTCTTACAATCTTTCTGCTCCTTCTTCTGAAATAATCACTGAGTTTGAGTGCAGATGCTGTGTTGTGGGTGTATCAGTTGCGATCAAGCTCACACCTTTGCATCTTTATTAGTTATACTTTTCTCTAATGGTCTCTATTGCCAAGAGAAGTTTCTTTGATGATGAGTGAGAACCATACTTAGAAAGAATTAGGGATTGTGTTAGTTTAGTAATGTGATGGTTGTATGTTCTCCTAGAAGACCTATGGATTCACTATCCCTGATAGTTGAGTAGATTTACAGTACCAAGCATGATTTTTCTCTTCTTCAGTAGGTTTTATGTCCAATTAGAAAGCTGACAGTTAATTCTAAGGAATATGGGCTACTGTTGCACCCTTATGTAAGGTATTATGTGCTGCTATCTTTGTTGTGATTCATAGGAATAATAGCAGATAACTACTGGTTGTTTCCCTCCATTGAAAGCTAGCATGACATCTTCTGGTACCATGAAGGCTAGTTTTGAGGGAATAAGCTTCCAGAACAGATCCACCATTGGTCCCCTGGGTTCTATGACTGAGGTTCATATTGTCATTAGCAATGGGAAGTTGCCTTCTACCTCTTGGAGACAACCCAAATCAATAGCAATACCCTATAATGTTTGGCAGTCTCTTGGACACCCTGACCCACAACTCAAAAGAGGGTTTCTTGTGCCTTTTGTTGCAGTTTTTGTTAGTCTATGGCTCTTGGGGGAGGCATTGCCATCCATCCCAAATAGGAAAATTTATTTAAACTGTATATGCATATGCATACAAAGACTCAAATGTATAGCAATGTGGGTATATTCAGGTATATAGTTAATAGTATGATTCCTTATGACACTATTCTTGTGTTAGTCTTCTTCATACTTTTTTTTGTTTTTGTCTTCCGCCTCAATCCATAGTTAAAGCCCCACATTGATCCTAAAACACTTTCTTTATGCTACAACCCTTTCTATTATTCTCCCCACCTAATCTCAAATGGCCCCTTTTTATTTTTCTGGTATCTACAGTCACTCAAGGTTTGCTGGTTAATCATAGTAGCTTATCACCCAACAGTTTTTCCTTTTTCTGGAGAGAAATTGTCACTCAGGAAGGCCTGGAGGGAGAAGGATTAGCTAGACTAAATTGAGCAAATACCAGCGAATCTAGTTCTTTTTTATAAAGGTAATATCAACCCCACAAGAGTCTTAAAAACTGGAATTAGGCTATGACAATTTATAGATGGATGGGTGCAAGCAGGAGAATGCATTCAGAAGATGAAAAATGTATAGATATTATAGAGATAGAGATACATATAGATAGATATGTAGATATATAATGATATGATTAGATATTGATATATAGATATATTGATAGATATAGATTAGATAGATAGATAGATAGATAGATAGATAGATAGATAGATAGATGTAGCTATATAAAGATATGACTCAAAGGCAAAAGGATTAAGGAAAAGAGAAGATAAGAGTATTTTCACTAAGATACTTTCAGAAATATTTTATTTTATTCCCAATAATAGATTTTTCAAGTAGATTATGTATATTTACGATAAATTGAAACCCCTGTACATTCATTAATCATCTCTACTAATATAATATTTCTCTACCTAGTAATATGAAGATATCTGTAACTGGAATTGAATCATTGCTTTCAATTTGCTACATAAATTAAAGACATGAACCAGTAATTTTTATACAAAACTGCAATTTTCCTCCTTGAATTCTACTTCTAGATGGTTTCATCTCAGTATGGGTCCAAAGTTGGTGCAGATGGAGACTGAATATCCTGGATCAACGGACAAACATAGAAACTGGAATAGGCAGACAGGATTTTTAGCCGCCTCATTTATGCAGTCCAGCCATGACTTTTGCAGCCTACAGAATGAAACAAATACTCAGGCCTGCCATTCATCTTCCCAACAGATATTAGAAACTGTCCTTAGGCACCAGTGACAGGGAAAAACCTATAGCAGACAAAAATTAATCTAGCTGTTTCTCTCATTTATTCTTAGTTTAATGTGTCTTAAATAAAAATGACGACTTTGAATACAAAAATAGGAGGGTGCTAAGTCACTAAAAAATGAGCATTCAATGTGAGAGTGAACGTCCAAGTTAGGGGCCAGCAGTACAAAGCTTGCTTCCAACAGTCAGCCTGATGCTTTTGAGCGCCTGTGTGTGTCGAGACCTTGGGCCTATTTACATCATGATTGGTGGGCTCTGCTTCATTCTCCTCCACCTGTTCTGCTTCCCCCACACCTGGTCCCTCTCCCAGCCGGTCTGTGTTGTATACCACCTACAGCGTGAATCTATTCATAACAGTATGTATGCCATTTGTTAATTCTTGAGATAGATCTTTTAAAGAGAGAAGGTTTGAAAAGAGGTGATGTAAATCTGGTGAGGTTTGCTGAAGGAAAGCCTTGTATCTGTTCATCCCACTCTATAATCCAGTATCCATTTTCCTATGGTTATCATGGTTTCTTCCCTAAGATATCAATGTACTGAAAATGCTTTTTAATTTAGGGCTAAGGAGATGACAATTGTGATCCCCTCAAAGAACATAAATCCGGGTAGAGCAGAAAATATTTGCAACCTCCAGGCATGGGGGCAGACAGAAACACCAGAAACCCTGGAGCTTGCTGGTTCGCAAGCTTGGCTCCAGGATTAAATATACAATGTGCACCAAAAAAATAAATGTCGGTCTGTGGCCTGCACATGCACTTGAATCTGGCAGCTCTCATCTTAAAGGGAATGAGAGACAGTTTGTTCTGGAGCCACTTTGAATCATCATACTAGGCAGGAAATATAGGTTTAGGCGTTTCCCTGATCCCATGTTCCAGTGCCGAAGCAATTTCATGAAGGTTTTATAGTTTTGCAGAACAAAGAATGTAGTAAATCAAGGCAACTTGAACATCGGTGGGGACATTACATAGACCGGTGCTGAGATGGAGGAAGCTGAGATATTACCTGAGCTTTTGGGTTGGTGGATACTAGTGGTCTGCTAACCTGATGGATTCCAAGAGATTTTTACTTTATTGGTCACAGGATATTAATTCTGACACAGAAATGGGCAAGCAGTGGATGTTTCAAGGAGGGTGGAGGGTTGGCAGTAGTTTAAGATAAGGTAACTAGACTTGAACCTGCCACATTTTAATTTCTCCACAGTACTACAATTGTAGTTATTCACTCTCTGCAGTCACAGCTTATTTTCAGAAGTTTTCATATACATGCCTGTACACACACACACACACACACACACACACACACACATTTTTCATGTAAGTTCAGAGAAGATGACTGTAAGAACTGTGAAATTATCATATGCTATATGCTATGTTGGAGAACAAAATGAGACTTGAACTGCAGAGGCACAGTCTGTTTACTTACAAGAACATTGAAGAGCAATTTTAACAGCACAACGATTTCATCAATTACTCACCCTTCTCTACCACCATCTAAGAATGTCAAGTTTAGATGTCAGCTTGCTCATTTAGGTTCAAAATAACCTCAATATATAGCTATTTATATTCATATATTATATTCATATTTATATTAAAGACTAACAGGAAAATTGTCAAGAGTTGTTGTGATTTTGCCTATTGACTGATATTATGATTTTAAAATGGGGAGCATCTTCTTTATGTTTCCTTAATTTTTGCACTTTGGTACATGCATGTGGAGGTCAAAGGACCAATTGAGAGTCAGTCATCTCCTACCACTTGAGGTCTCAGTATTCGACTCGGATTCTCGGGATTGATGACAAGAGCCTTCATCCTTGGAGCCATGCAACACCCCAGTTACTTATTATTCTCAAATATTTCTTAGTAACAGTAGTAATAACTGAATATTTTAGAAATACATATCATTTCTGCTTTTTATTTTATTATCTTATCAGCGATCTGTTGATTTATTTAATAATTAGCTCATGCATATATTAATAAGCCACTTGCTTATTCAATTAAACAAATGACAACATTGTGGTAAGCATTATCATCTAATGTTTAAACATGGGTTCTACAGGAAGCAGTAGAGGTTGGAGTAATTTCATTAGTGATTCACTTAATGTCCGGTGCCCAACAGGGAAACAAGTACACAAATATAAGCATCTAGGGCAAACATCAAGTTCCTTTGTTAACACACGGCAATTGCTCTGAAGGGGGCTTGGCACCTGATCAAGACATGTTTTAACATAGCTGTAATAATTTGTTTACTTTGTATGTGTGCGTATTTACATGTACATATGCGTTGGTAAACATAAATGAGCATGTCTATGCATGCATGTGAATGCCAGTGGTCAGCCTTGGGTGTCTTCTTCAACTACCCTCGACTATGACTATTGTTTTTTGTTTTACAAGACTGTTTCTCAGTTTTAAATGGAGCTAACCAATTAAGGAAGGGCCAGTGTCCAGGATCATAGAAATCTGCCTGCTTTTACCACACCAGAACTGAAGTTACAATCAAGTTCCACCATGCCCACATATATTTTTTCTAACATAAATTTCAGACTTTCATGCAAGTACAGCAATCACTTTAATGACTGAGTCATCTCCATAGCCTTCATCTCAACCTTGTGAGATTCCTCCATCTACTTTAGGGTGTCAACTGGAGTTGTCATTGTGCATGCTATGTTTACGTGATCATATTGTTAAGATTTATTTGGTATAGCTTCATGCCTTATATAGAAGACACCAGGTTGCAGCATATATATTGATAGGCAGGCTCTTACAATCTTTCTGCCCCTTCTTCTGTGGTGTTCTTAAGCTTTGGATGCAGGGATGTGTTGTTCTATGTATTCTGATCAGTTGTAGATTTCTGTCATGGTGTCTATCTGTAGCAAAAGGGAGTTCCCTTGATAAAGAGTGAGATATTTAATTATCTTGGAATATAAGGATAAGTATTTATATGACATACCTACTACAGCTAAAGATATCCCATGTTTTAAATGTATGTTTGTGTATACATGTTCCTGATGGATGTTATTGTGAGTGCACACATGCCACACTTTATGCATGGAGATCATGGAGCAAGCTTCCGTATTGGTCCTCAACTTCCACATTTTAGAGGAAGCATCTTTTGTAGTACTGTGTACTCATGCTTTCTGTCCTGCAAATTTTAAGTGACTATCTTTTCTCTGTATCTCATCACATCCTTAGGAGCTCTATAGCGTCCTGGAGACTTGAACTCCAGTCCTCATTCTTGATAGCAAGTCTGTTGTTCAAGGAACCATTTTCCCATAACAGTATTTCACTTTCTGTATGCACCTCAAGTTATAATAAAAACCAATGTAAGAATTTATTTTTAAGTTTACAATATTTTCCTAATTAAAATATAATTAAATCATTTCCATCTTTCCTTTCCTTCTTTCAGCCCTTCTCACATTCCCCCTTTCTCTTTCTAAAATTCAGTACCTCTAGTTTGTAATTGTGCATATATGCATAAATATATATATACATATGTATATAATTTTGTTAAAGTGAAGTTTTCTGTAACATTAAGGAATGCACCTGCATTCATTATGATAAATATTTTGTCAGGAACTGCATTTCTATAGCAAGATATATTTTCTTATATGCAGTTTTTTTAAGGAATAATGTAGTTCTTCATGGCAGGTGCTGGTCATCCCAGCACCCAGGATGGTCAATGCCAGCCAGCTATTCTATGTGTGCAGTCATGCCTCCCGAAAAGATCAGTTCTATAAGAGCCATCACTTATGGATTTTATATAGTTTTAACATTTACAGAAACTTATACTACAGTAGGGTATCATCATCCTTAAAAGCGACACTTGAATGAACCCTTCTGAAAGCAAGTCCTGTCCTGAACTGTCTCTCTACCTTTCTATGGCACCTACATCACATCCTGCTAATTTTATTTCAACATGATTCAAGTTAGAAAATGCATTTTGATTTTTGCTTGACTTCATAGATTTTGTATTTATTCTGTTCTTAATTGCAAAATTCTCTCTATCCCTCTACCTCTCTCTCCCTCCCTCCCCCTCTTCTCTCTCTCCTTTCTCTCTCTCTCTCCCTCCCTCCCTCCCTCCCTCCCTCCCTCCCTCCCTCCGTCTCTCTCTCTCTCTCTCTCTGTCTCTGTTTCCTGTATGCATACTTGCTTTGCTATCATGCAAAGTTTTTGACAAAATGAACAGCCAACCATGATTTCATGCTAGCTTTCTCTGATACACTCTTAAATATCTTTGAAAGAGATTATTAGAGAAACTTTCCAATAAATTCATATCCCAGAGAGTAATCAAGCAAATAGAAATTCTATCTTGGAATATATATTCCTTCATGCAAATTATCTGACAGTGATGAATAGTGGAATTCATCTCCAGTGATACTAAGCATCTTAATTTGAAGAGAAGCTGGTAAATTTATGATTTTAGGTAGTCTTACAATAGTGGACTTGGAATAAATTATTATTAAATAAAAGATAAGAGCTGAAGGAGTTTAGTGCCTCTATTAATGTCTTCTTTCTATATATTTCAAAGTAACTTACCAATATAAATCATAATTTAAGATACATCACTGACATTGTTTTATTCTTCAGGCAAAATGCACACATTAGCTGCTAATGATGCTTTAAAAGGCCATGCTTCATATTCCATTTCATTTCTTCAAGTTCTGCTTGCAGTGGCAGACTTTAACTTTGCATTCAGTATTCAGAAACGTACAATTCCTTTCTAAGCACTCTGATGCATATGTGTACAGTTATGCATTCCAAGCCATGTGTCTAAAATAAAAGAATACAACTCAAAGATATATACTAAGAATATAATTTTTAAAAAGTTCTTATTTCTAAATGTAACAAGAACAATGCATTCCATCTTTACAATATTGTAATCTTTTCTTACAAAGGAAAATACTTCAACAAGATGGATAGGCACTTACTTAAAATTGAATTCTAGACAACAAGAAAAATAAGTATTGCATTTCAACCGGTGACCATTAACAGTGCTTTTACCTGTCTGTCTGTCTATACCTGTCTTTTTATCATCTAGATTTATTTTATCTTTCATCTCTCTCTCTTCTTCTTGACCATCATCTCACTTTCCCTCTTTTCTTTTATGAATCTTTTTTTCAATGTTATGGCTTAATTCTTTCATGACATGCATATGAGTGTTTTACCTACATGCATGCATGTGTGCTTCATATGTGTCTAGTTCCCACAGAAACCACAAGAATATGCTATGAAATCCCCTGAAGCTGGAGTTATTGGTGATAGTAAGACAATGTGTATATGCTGAGAACCAAATTCAGGTCTTCTATAATAGCAGCAAGTACTCTTAAGAGTCAGGCATCACCCTCCTCCCACAGTTTTCTCTTTTTAATGGGTCAACACTTCAGAAAGTGCTACATTATTTCTTTTCCAAAACAACCTTCACTGTGGTAAAGACTTTCAGTTAAGTTGGCCTTGTTCAAAACACCTTGGCTGTGCAGAGTGTTACTTTAGTACAGAATACTGGTCCTGTATGAATTAACCTGGCCTTCTATGCTCTCTTGCAAACCTATCCTCTGTTTATTCAATAAAGAATATTGAATTTTGAAAAAAATATCCATGCATATATATACAAAAATATATACATATGTGTGCATATATATACAGATATAGTTATAGATATAGATAAAAAAGTTAAATTGGGGTTATACTATAATGGGAAAACAAAGCTTGATGGGGGAAGTGTATATGTCACTAAAGCACTGTTGGCCAATAGGGAACCAAGATAGGTGGGACTAGGAGTCCAGGAGGACTCTGGGAAGGAGAAACACAGGGAGTCAAGATGTAGCTACATAGGAATAAGAAGCCCGGAAACCTCTCCAGTAAGAGAAATACTTAGATTAGCAATTATGGGATAAATACTTTTTTTTTTTGGTTTTACAAGATAGGGTTTCTCGGTATTGTTTTGAAGGCTGTCGGTCCAGCCTGGCCTCGAACTCATGGAGATCTGCCTGCCTCTGCCTCCCGAGTGCTGGGATTAAAAGCGTGCACCACCACCGCCCGGTGGGATAAATACTTAAGTCAGAGCTAGCCAATAAGAAACAAGCAAGGCCAACAGCTTCATAATTAATATAGTCTCCTGTGTGTTTATTTGGGACTGATTTGGCTCTGAAACCAGGCTGGTAGGAAGGCTTCTCTTTACATTAGCTATTGTTAAAGAAAGAGTCCATTTTCTCTAAGAGTGTAACCTGATAAGTGGACCAAACTCCAGTGAAAGACCACATATTACAAAATGCATAGGCAACACAAATTGAACTTGATGGGTTTAAAAAGGAAAGACACAAATCAAGAAGATAGAGTGGGAGATGGTAGGGAGGAGGTGAATCAAAATAACACGTAAAGTTCCACAAATGCTACTGAAAACATATACACAAAAAGTCATTGTTCAGTTGGGTTTGATGGAGCATACCTTTAATCACAACACTTGGGAGGCAGAGGTGGTAATATTTCTGAGTTTGAGGTCAATGTACTCGACACAGATTTCTGGCACAACCAATGCTATACAGAGATACTCTGTATTGAAAAAAAAATAAAAGACATTGTTTTATGATGAAGAACCTTGTCATTTACAAGAATATTAGAGAGATACTAAAATCAATTCAAATAAAATAAAAAGATGTATACTCAATAAAGCAATTGCCTTGATCATAGATTTATTCAAGCAACATATTTGGTATTGACTGTTTTCCTACATTCTTAGGAGTCAACTTTATGTTCAGCACCTGTTACCTTTAATGACAATCCAGACAAATTTTCAGATTTCATTTAAGGTACATGAAGAATCTTGCTGGTAGCTATATAAATTTCACTAGAAATGCCTCATTCAATTTTAGAAATAAAATTGTTTTGTGAAACAAAGGAGAAATGGTTGGAAATAAATTGCTAAAATAGTGTGTCATAGAATCATATTACATAATAATGTTTACTCACATGATGGGGTATATATTTATGAACTAAAGAGAATAACTTGTTTGTAATTTAAAATGTATTCTTTACCTCCCCTTCCTGTTTCTAGATTAATGGCTTGATCCCATCCCAGTATATCACACCTGAGCAAGTGCTGATAATCTCCATAGACTAATAGACACATTAGCAGAAGGGGGAAAGAAGTCCCTAGGCTGCTGTAGCAGGACTATGAAGACAAGTAGAAACATCCAGAAGAAAATATCAGGGATATTCCTGTGACTCATAATTGAATGATTTGGCAAGGCCCCCGAAGTCAGTGCTGGAGACAAACTGCTAATAGTCTACTGTAATATCTTCTTATAGCTTGAAGGAAATAATAGCGTACAAGACCCTAGTATAGAGGATACATTGCCCACTCAAGTACCACTTGCCAGCTCTGGTAATAATGTGTTTATCTGAAATAGAGACAATACTTCCCCATCATAGTCATATGTGATTGAAACCTGGACTTTAATTTAGAAGCAATGAAAAAATTGGGGTCAAATACCACAGAAGGTCAAGTCACTTCACCCTCAATAGTCCTTGACTTGAGACAATGAATCAGACAGTTCCAAGACCAAGACAAGCACTTTTGAGGCCTTAGGGGAACTGAGTTCAACATTCACAAGTACATGCACCATGGAGACATATCATAGGGTTTAATGTCTGACTTTCTCCTCTCCAGAGTCTGACTTTCATACAGAAATATGAGATATAGCTCAAACAAGGACAGTTTATTATTTTTTCTGTCTTAAAATTATGCTGGCAACATCCTTAGCACTCCTGAAGTAATAGCCAGTTTAAACCTTCTATGGTCCAAAGAGAATGTTTGTAACCTATAGGCAGTGAGCAATCAGTGAACTGGGTTTGATCTCTGGGATCAGTTGCCCAGGGACACTGTAGGTATAGATTATTTTGTTTACCTTTCTTCAGAAAAACAGGAACCTAACAGTATAACATCAGTGCCAATAATCTAAGTCATTGGGTTTTTTTTCCCCTGAAGATATTGGCTGCACATTAGACACTGACTCCAGGAGAGAAAAAGAGTCATGTAAATTTTGCCAAGCATGCCATTGTTGTGCAAAATGAGGCCTGCTGAGAAGCCTGCAAGCCAGGTTACAGCATGTATGGCCTAATTGCATTGCAAGAATGCTAAGGGAGACCAGCTCTCTGCAGTCATTGAAGGAAGTTGCTTGCATTCCTCCCTGTGGGGAGCCTAGTTTAAAAAGACCCAGCAGCTTGAGACAATCCTCAGAAGAAAGTTACTGGTAGTTGCTAATGCCATTTCACAGTGGCATAGTGAGGCTCAAGAGGAAAACATGGCAAAATTTGATACTTGAATTCAGGACGTCTGATTTTCAAGCTAAAGTTCCACTATCTTCATGAAATCAGTTTTTATAGCTTTCCTTCTTTCGTGAATAGATTTTATTCATAACATTTTATTTAAGAAAATTAAATTGTCATGTGACTAATGATAAAACTCTCCATAAAGTGATCCTCTGCGGGCAAGTGAGATGGTTGTATGGGTAAGCATACGTTCTAAGCATGGCTGATGATCAGAGTCTGACCCAAGGAACACATGAAAAAAAAATGATACAGTCATGTGCCTCTGTGACCCCAGAACTCCTGAAGGGAGATGAGACACAGAGACAGGAGAGTCACCTGGACACTGGTGGGCCAGCCCACCTGGAGTACTCAGAACAGCAGAAATAACATTGCCTCAAACAGTGGAAGAAGAGAGAACTGACTCCTGAATGTTGTCTTCTAATCTCACACCCATGCAGCAGGGTTTAAATATTTTTGTTGCTTTCTGGATTTACTAGTTATCTCTCTGTTGTTGCTGGCATCTTCCAATTTACAGGCCAAAGTTTCTTCTACTGAATGAACATATTACCTACAACTTGATTCTTATTGTGATGGCATAACTTATTGGTAAAGCTATCCTAATGTTGCCTCCAGTGTCTAGTAACATACTCTGTCTACAGAATTCTATCCAGATAAGGCAGAATTTTGGACATGCTTAGCTCTTTCTATTCTTTCAATCTTAACCCATAGAATGCTCATATGTAAATTATAATGTCATATGTTTATGTTTATATACATAAACAAGTATATGTATGTATATATATGATATTTGTGTAACTATAGAAATATGTATTCTCCTTGGACTCTTACTTTCCTTTGGTTATGTGTTGGAAAACCCAGAAGTCATTTGTCTTGCTGCAATGCATCATGTGAGCATTTTCTAGATCAGGTTTACTGACAAGTAACTTGCTTTCTGTTATGGCTGGCAAGTATTAAGTCATTTTGACACAACCTGGAGTCATTTGAGAATAGAAATTTCAACTGAGATAATTCCTCCACCAGAGTGGCCTGCAGGCAAACCTATGGTACATTTTCCTAATCAGTGACTTGTGTGAGATAGCCCAGTCTATTACGAATGGTGCCCACGTCTGGGCAGGTGGTGTGTAAAAAAGCTCTCTGAGCCTGCCATGAAGAGCAAGCTAGTAAGCAGCAGTTCACCATGTGCTCTCCTTCATTTCCTGCCTCCAGGTTCCTGCCCGACTTCCCTTGACCTGAGAGTTGTAAGCAGAAAGAATCCCTTTCTATCTCAAGTGGCTTAATGTCCTATTTTATCACAGCAATAGAGACCCTGATTATGACACTTTGTTTCTTGATTGTAAGTGCAAATTTACATATGTACACATATTAGGCTCCAGGGCTTTATTCTTTAAAATTCTATGTCCTATCTCCACAGATTCTTTGCACCCAGTATTACTTGTCAAAAGCTGGATCCCAAATCTGACCACTATCCTTTCTTAAATCATAATTTCTTTTCTTTTCTTTGTTGTCATAGTCTTTAAAAATTCATTTCTTTATTTTACTATTACATGTTACTTTTGTAGTTTCTGATACTTACTTTAGCCTAAAATATTAATCATCTGTAGATCTTTTGGGTTGAGTTCTACATCCTTTTAAATAATGTTATTATTTATTTAAAATATATCTTCCTTGTTTATTATTATTTTACCCATCTTTCATTCTGAGACCCATGCACAATCTTCAGTTTTTACTCCCATACCTATCAATGTGCTTTTCCCTAATAGTATTACAGAAAAATACCTAGAATTCAATCATTCCAATCTACCCATTGATTCTTTAAATGTTCATTTCAATAGTGATCATTTTTACACTTGCTGCTTATACTTTTCACTCTATATCACTTAACTATTGCTATTAAAAAAGTAATCTAAAAATTTGTGGCTTACTGTAATGGCCAATTTTCTTGCTTATATAAGTAAAGAATTAAACTGGATTCATATGGATAATTTTTCAGCCAGCTGTACCTGAAGGAGCTCTTTCAATTGCTTATCTAGCTATAGATATCTAAGATAATCTCAGTCAAATCACACCTACAGCAGTTGGCTAGGTGGCTCACGGCTCAGTCTAGGGAGTTTTCTGTTGGCATGGATATTCTATGTCCTTAGAAGTTAACATATTTTTTAAAACTACAATATATTTCTCCACTAGCAATGGAAAGCTTTTTACCAATAGAAATAAAGCCCATTTTGCAAGTACTTGTGAGATTCTCTTTATATTACTCTTGCTAAAACCTCATTGGTCAGCATAAGTCACATGGCTAAGGTCAACTACAATGAGTTTGGAAAGAAAATTCCAGAATCTTTAAGTCCAAGCATAAGTTTCTTGTCTACTTGAGTTTAGAGGATGATGGTTTGGAATGTGCCTTAGAAGAGAAACATAGTGTTGTCTTCATTTAGTTTTTCCCTGCGTGTGTCATATCCATGCCCAAATTACTGGATTGTTGAATAGCTTCTTTCCTCCTTTGTAAATGTCCCTCACTACAGGGACTGAGCATAGTGTACCAGAAGGTGATTAATTCTTGCGGATTATGTATAGAACTCTGCACTATTGTCACACTCAGCTGTTGCCTGATTGAATACTTATCTATTGTGCCTGTAGATCTGCACTGCAGCCATACTCTGCTGTCCTTTGACTGAATAGTCACATACTCTCTATTCCTTTACACTGTCACAACACCCAACTATTATTTTATGTAACACTTATTATCTCACTCAATTCATGCTTCTAGTCCAGGGTACCAGTGAATCAGTGGTAGCAGATTACATTTAAGGTCACCATAATATCCCAAATCTTAATTGCTGCCGTATGATGTGACCATGTACATGTATTTTTTTAAACCTCTCAAATCTAGATGAGTCTCTGTGGCATGTCATCAGTTTACTATAATGGATTTGTTGCTAACCATGTTCTCAGTGTGTTTCCTCCTTTCCTCTGTCCTTAGAGCTTCAATTCCCTGTTACTTCTTCATCAGAAAAAAAAATTAAAGTGTAAAGAGTCTTAGACCTTAGCCATGTGACTTACTTTAACCAATGAGGCTTTAGCAAGGGTGATATAAAGAGAAATCCCACAAGTACTTGCATGGCATCTGTAAAACCCTGGAGGCTGAGAATCATTGTGGAGAGCAGAAGAGGACATGGGCAACAGAGAACACGGAACTAAGACATTAGACACATGGGGATACCAAAACTTTCCTGAAGTTAATGTCACATGATGCGCAGTAAAAGACCGCCATGGTAAAAGGCTTTTCAGAGCAGGAGGCACTGTTTTAGGGACTGAGCTAGAACTAGAGATCTCAGAGACCTTGAGGTGACACTTTGGGGGCTGAAAATGGAATGCTCAAATTGCCTCTTCCTTAGTTTTCTGAGCAAACCTTCATTGATTTCCATAATAGCTACACCAGTTTTATACTCTCAAAATCAGTGTGTGGTGTTGCCATATCCTCAGTAGCACTTGCTACTTGTGCTTTGGCTAAAAAACTATTCCTACCGTAATTATATGGAATCTTACTGTAATTTGACTTTCCATTTCCCTGACAACTAAGGGTATGGAAATTTTTTCCAATAATTTTTGGCATTTGTGTCTTTTCCTCTGAGAATCTTATCCAGCTGATCACTTCATGTATAGACTAGGAGGTTTTTTGAGGGGATGGGGGTGTGTAATTGTTGCAATTCTTTATATAGTCTAGGTACAAAATCCCTAATGTATAGTTATCAAGAACTTTCTCCTGTTGTAGAATCTGACTTGTCACCCTGGTAATTGCTTCCTTTGCCACACAAAAGCTTTTTGATGTATTTCCATTCACTAATTATCGGAGTTATTCCTTATGCTATTACAATCCTTTTCAGAAAGTTCCTGCCAAGACCTATATTTTAAAGAGAAATGGATAGAAGTGGAAATGATTATGTTAACTGAATTAAGCCATATTGAGGAAGACAAATACCACATTTCCTCTGAATGTCAGATCTTAAATTTTAATCCCAGTATTGGTCCTGAAACCAGGAAGGAGACCTTGAACCAAGAGAGAGACAGAGAGAGAGAAAGAGACAGAGACAGAGACAGACACACAGAGAGAGACAGAGATAGAGAGAGAGATCTTAGGGTGACGGTTTATAGAATATGGTAACAGTATAGAGAAAGAGTATAAAGCTGGAAGGAAGAAGCTCCCAGGATGAGACAAAGAAAGCAGAAGGTTTTGATGTTAAAGAGGATCAAGAAGACAAATGTATTAAGAAAACGATAAAATAGTTTTGTGTGCTCATTTTAAGAACTAATAAAGTAGGTCTGGACAGATACCTGAGTTGGTAAGTGCTTGCTCAGGAAGCACTTCAATCCCAGTTAGACCCCTGAAACCCATTTCAAAACCCAGATGTGATGATTTATGTCTGTATATGTGGAGAGGAAGGAAGTGGAGACAGACAGATTCCTGAAGCCCATTGCTAGCCTGTCTAACTTAATCAATAAACTAGTCTGAGTAAGATACTACAACAGGATTTAGGGAGGACTGAAAAGATACCTCCTGATCTTCCACTCCAAAATACCTTCCCAGTCCCTCAGACCTACAAGTCCCATACTCTGTGCTGTGCATAGTATATCCATCTGAGCTTGTGCCAACCACAACTCTGACCAGGTTTGACCAGCACCTGCTCCATCCGCCATCACCTAGGTTCCTGATGTGCCACATTCAAACTCTCTGCCAGGTGAGGACAACTTATCCTCTTGTGATGGTTTGAATTAGAATGACCCCCATAGGCTTTTATGTTTTAATGCTTGTGTCCCAGCAATTTTTACTGTTTGTGAAATACTAGGGATTATGGCCTGGTTGAAGGATGTGTGGCCTTGTTGTTGGAGGAGGTGTGTCACTGAGGGTGAGCTTTGAGGTTTCAAAAACTCATGGCAGCCAGACTCAGTACCGCCCACCCCCCTTCTCTCTGCCTTCAACTTGCAGATCGTGCAATCTCTCAGCTACTGTTTCAGTGTCTTGCCTGCCTGCCTGCCTGCCTGCCTGCCTACCTGCCTGCCTGCCTGCCTGCCTGCCTGCCTGCCTGCCTGCCTGCCTGCCACTAGAAACCCCACAGTGATGATCATGGACTCACCCTCTGAAACTGCAAGCAAGTTCCCAGTTAAATGGTTTCTTTTAAGGTTGCTTCAGTCATGGTGTTTCCTGAAAGAAGCAGTAACCTTAACTGAGACAGAAGTTGGAACTAGGAGAGGTGTATTGTTGTGACAAGGCTGACCATAATGCTGTTTGAAGGATTATGAAAGATCAGACTTTAGACTAGAAAAGCAGATGAATCCTCTAAGCAATGCTAATGAAGCATCCTAGTAGGATGATGGAAAATTGTTATGCTGAGAAAAGTGTGGACTATGTAGGCTCAGCTCAAGAGGTTTCACAGGAAAGAATATTGCTAAGTGTCAAACAATGTGGCTGATTCCTTGTCCTTGTCCAAATGTCTGTCAGAACCTAAATTGAAGAGTTTGAACTAATATCATTGGCAGAGGAAATTTTGCAAGGCACTGAGAATGAACAATGTCACATGGTTTTAGTGATCAATCTTATTCACATCTACATAGAAAAGGAGCAAGCAAGGGCACACAGTACTACCGAGAACACAAATATCCACCCCAAATCAACAATGGAGCAATAGAAATCAATGTACAGCCTTCAGTCAATAACTCTAAATAGCAATGAACCAAGTTATACAACCAAAGGACATGGGGTTTGCCTAATGGATCAAGAAACAAATCTATTAGTGTGTTCTCTAAAAGAAACACATTTTAGCTCTAAAGATGAGCCAAGTGAAAGCTGTAGAGTGAAAAGACTAGCAAAATTACTCCATTCAAAGAGGACTGAGAAGCAAGCAGGCACTGCTGCCCTAATATCTGGCAAAATAGACTTCAAAGTAAAACTAACCAGAAGAGACTGTAAAAGAACATTTCATTCTAAACAAGGAAGCAAGTATCAAACGTGACTTTAGGATCCTTAACATAAAGGCACTACAGTCTGTTATACCCAGTTTCATTAATATACACTACTGGAATTAAAGGCACTCCAATCCATTAATAGTAGGTAATTTCAATAACCCTGTATCAGTGAGTGTTTACCCCCATTTTATGCCTAAATAAATTCATGTGAACCTTTCCTATATGCTGGTGTATTCTCATTACATTCAATGGTAGAACAATAATTTCAGGTACATAGCTACATGTATAGAAGTCTTCTAGGTTTGCTTGCTTTTGCTTTCATGTGCCATGCATAAAAAATTATGATCATTGTGTCAATGAAAATAGCAATGTTTATTTTTATGTGATAGTCACTATATTCAGTACTTAATATGTAATTATATGATTCTGTGCCTCATTGTTACTGACTTACAGATGAGAACACAGAAGCTAATAAAGTCTAAATAATTATTATTAGCTCCTAGCTGCACGGACGAGAGCTCCAAGTAAAGCAAGATGGCAGACGTGCTGGATCTTCACAAGGCTGGGGTCAAAGATTTCGCCATGGATGAGGATGGGGACGAGCATCTATAGACTAAAAGAAAAAGATAAGGAAGGGCTGTGGCTTTGACTTCAAGGGGTCCCAGGCACGGATGCGAGAGGATTATGACAGTGTGGAGCAGGATGGCGATGAACCTGTACCCCAGCGCTCTGTTGAAGGTTGAATTCTCTTTGACACTGGAGGCCACGAAGAAGCCACTGAAGAAGATATTCATGACAAACTTGCTGAATATGGGGAAATAAAATCATCCCCCTTAACTTGGACAGGCGTACAGGATTCTTGAAGGTGTATACTCTAGTTGAGTATGAAACATAAAAAGAGGCTCAGCCTGCCATGGAGGGACTCAATGGTCAAGATTTGATGGGACAGCCAATCAGCGTCAACTGGTGTTATGTTCGGGGTTCACCAAAGGGCAAGAGGAGGTGGCGGAAGACGAAGCAGGAGACCAGACGGGAGATGTCGTTGATAGAATCTCTGTTGCCCAGATGGTCTCTCTATGAGTCCATTTGTTATACTGCCTTGCATAAATAGGGCTAGGGTAGAACTTGTGTTTATATTTAATTTCTTATCCTATCTACCTAGTATTGCTTTGAGTTAAAAACTAATAATAAATGTTCCATTTTGTTTTCTACATTTAAAATTATTTTGCTGTTCTGGAGACTGAAAAACTGTTTACAGCCTTCTGAGTCACTGGGAAGACACATCTGTCTGTCTGGAGTGGAATTCTGAGTTTCTAGAGGCTCCAGTAGAGGCTTCTCATCATTTCTGTTTCTTAGAAGACCAGAGATCAGGGGTAGGGTTAGTGAGGTTTTTATGGCATTAAGTGATGATTCTTACATACTCTTGTGAGCAGATACTATATCTCACCCAGAGTCTTATGTAGCCCAGGGTGGCCTAGAACTTCTGTTACTTTGCCTTGGTGTCCCAGGCACTCAGATTCCAGGCATGGACTACCATACCCAGTTTATGTGGTCCCTATGACTAAAACATGGGGACTTTGCATGTGCTCAGCCAGCTCTTCCTTGAGTATGGTGCTGAACATAACAGGTTGTTAGGTCCTACAACACAAAAGAATACCAACTTGAGTACTATATAACAGTGCACGTCTGAGAAGAACATCACAGCTCTGCAGTGCTGTCACATACCTTTAACCCCTGCACCTGGGAGGCAAGGGCAGGTGGATCTATGATTTAGAGGCCAGCCTGGTCTACAGAGTGATTTCTAGGACAGTTAGGGCCATACAAAGAAACAAAAACAAACAAAAAATGACATTGCTAGCCATTTCTCTTAGTTTTTAGTTGAAATGATTTGTTGGTGTGTCTATGATAACTTTGTGGGATTTTTGTTGTTGTTGCTTTGAAGTCTATATGGGTCACTGGGTGGCTCACATTGACCTCAGACTTGAGATACTCCTGTTTCCATCGTACATAATGGCAAATATTAAACAACATTTTTCAGGTATTAAAATTATTATTATTAATGGACTGACTCTTAAGTAACCTGAAATTTAAGAAAAATATTATTGACTCCAATCTTCTTATTTTTCTACATCACATTAAAACAATGTAAAGCTTGTATTAAAGGAGTGATATTTCTAATGGTTCAAGTTTGTTATGATGTGGGTGATGAGGTGACATGACACAAACATATATGTTCTCCTGTTCCTTCTTTACTGTGCATCTCCATGTGTGTGTTGTTGGTTGTTTTCACTCTTTTAACTCCTATTCTTTTGGCTCTTTTGGGAGCCTGCCACCCAGTTCCCAAATAAATCACACATAGAGGCTTATTCTTTCTTATGAATGCCCAGGCTTAGCTTAACTCGTTTCTAGCCAGTTTTTCTTATCCTAAATTATCCTATCTACCTTTTGTCTCCAGGCTTTTATCCTTCTGTATTCTGAATACCTTTCTTTACTTTTTACTCTATGACTTGCTGTTTACCTGGGTAACCGGTCCCTTGAGTCCTCATACTTCTCTGGCTTCTTGACTTCCTCCTATTTATTCTTTCTGCTTGCCAGCCTTACCCTTTCTCCTGTCTTGCTCTTGGCCATTCAGCTCTTTCTTAGACCAAGTCCTCCTGTTTGTACACTCAGTGATCTTAGAATATTGGTTATCTCCCCTGCCTCCATCCCTACACAAGGGCTTAGGAAGGAAGCAGAAGTTATCTAGAATTAGACTGATAAAAGGCATGACTCAAAAGCAGAAGCTTATGTAACCTTTGTATCAGAAGGTTGCTATGTTTTCCAGGTATAAATCATTATTTAACTCAGTTCTCTTGGGTTTTACTTCAGACTTAAGCTCATTTCTGACAATTAGATGTGAATAATCAATCCTGTCACAAAAAATCACATAACCTAAACTACATTCTCCAAAAATATAAGATATCTTTATAGAGTAAAATATTCAAATCTGTACAATATGCATATAAAAATTGTGTTCTTTTACCTCTCATGTGATAAAGCTACACTCCCTCCAAGAACTTTGTAAGAATGACTTTCAGTATCCTCTTTGCAATACGCCTGCTGTCAGTTTCTGCTGCCTGTTCTTCCTTATTCCATTATAGAGACATCACTTTGTTATTCTTACAGGATTCAGGGATTCTAGGTACCATGGTGATAACTACAAGTCTCCTTTTATATTCCAGAGAAATATAACAATAAAATGACAGTGTAAATCAATTAGAAAACTATTTAAAGTTTTTGCTTTAAATTAAAATATAATTGAAACACTGTCAAAGTATCCTTGGTTTTGGAAGACTATATAAACCAGAAGCAGTAAGTATTAATGTTCTATGGAACTACAACTATAAGCAATTGCATTATTTTGCAATGTGGCTACCTTAAACCTAGGAATAAAGGAGTTTTGTATCTCTTCTTTTACTATTGCAAATGTTAGTGAATTTATCTTTGGACACTCATTCTTAAGCTATATGTAGTAGGAGAGGAAATGAAGAGTGTACTGGCTGGTTTTGTGTGTCAACAAGCTAAAGTCATCAGAGAGGAAGGAACCTCATTTGAAGAAATGCCTCCATGAGATTCAGCTGTAAGGCATTTTCTCAGGTAATGATCAATGTGGGAGGGCACAGCCCTTGGTGGTACTATCCCTAGGTTCTATAAGAAGGTAGGTTGAGCAAGTCATGGCAAGCAAGGCAGAAAGCACCCTTCCATGGCCTCTGTAACATATCCTGCCTCCAGGATCCTGCCCTGTTTGAGTTCATATCCAGACTTCCTTCTGTGACAAACAGCAATGCTGAAGTGTAGTACAAATAAACCCTTTCCTCCCCAACTTGCATTTTGGTCATGGTGTTTCATCGAGCAATAGAAACCCTAATATGGACAAAGGATGACAAAAATGGGTGAGTCATTCTATTAAGAGAAAACAATATTTCATTCATAATTTATTCCATGAACCCAAACACTTTTTTTTCAAATCAAAATATATTTCTTGAGTATGGGAAGAACATTCCACCTTTCAATGTAAGGTTATTTCTTACAAATATTTTGGACTTTTAGTATTTTCCTTATCCACATAACAAGCAATGTCTTATATGGGCCATGGTCAATAAATTTGTGGTATAGTTAATTTATTTCATTCAATTAGGAATAAAATATATGTATAGCTTGAACCAATATTTATATATCTGATTTATCAGTTTTAAGTCATGTTTTGAATCATTAATTACAATTTAATAAAATATGTAAGCTTAACTACAGCTTAACCTATTTCAAAAATGTCTTTTATTTCCAAGTATTTCCAAATCTATTTTTAAACAACTAGTGGAAATATGTTTTTCACTGAAGTATCAGTGGAGATTTCCTGTAATATAATGCTACACAGAGAGCCCCTAAACATAGATGCTACACATTACCAGTTTTGCAATATAGCTTCATAGGTATTCCTTTCATTTATATCAATTCCAATAACATCAGATTTTTAGTTTATGTTTCTTATTAATTTTAATATTTTATTTAATGTTTCAAAATTTTTTCTGCAATATTTATGATGGTTGTTTCTTATATATATATATACATATACATATAATTTAATCTTTTATACATATTACTCATCAAATTTTTACACAGTTATACAATGTATTTTGTTCATATCTACCACTCACTCCTCAACTTTAACTCATCGAGAAAACTCACCTCATCTCCCTCCAAACTTCTCCTCCTTTTATAATTGCTTTTTTTTTTTTTGCTTTAACCCACTGAGCCCAGTCAGTGCTATTCATTTGTCCTTTATGTTGGGTCCTCCACTGGAGCATGTGAAACCATTTTGAGATTTTTGTTCTTTGATTCTTGTGGAAAGAAGTTGATATAGATGTTTACCCTACAGATGAACACTCACAGTTGCTTATTCTCAGTATTGTGAACAATAATGCATACTACCCATGACCCACTGTAATAAGACATAGCTGTGGCCAAGAATAGGATGAGGAAAATAAATCTATAGACATAAACATCAGTATGTAGAAGGTAGTTTGCTAATATGACCATTTAGAAAATTAACAACGGTAGGTTCTCTGCTAGAGCCTGTAACTTCCACAGGCATGGTTTGAGCATCTATATAGTATAGCAGGTATTACATCTCTCAGGTGGAAAAGACTTCACTCATACCCAGTCAAAGAAGCAGTTGGTTAACTCCACATATAGTCTTGCCACTGTTGTACTAGTGGCCTCATCTTGTCTGTTAAGTCAGTGTTATAACAAGGATATAGTGCTTAACAAGACCATTGATATCTTTTCTCCTCACCAGTCTCACAGCACCTTCTAGAACTGTGAAACCCAACCAGAAGGTAGAGTTTCCCAGTAATTTTAATCCTTACTTCTCTGTGTCCTCAATCAAAGTAAAAGGTATCTTCACAATAGAATCTTGACAAGTACTTGTGATAAAAAAGGGGGTGCCTTTTGGGGCTTTCTTACCAATACCTCATGTAACAGTAACCTATATCTGGAGCTAAGATTTCCATTTAATAACCCACAACTTCCAGGAGAGTTTTGGTCAACCTCCAACTCCCTGTTTTCCTTGTGCTTCTGCTCCCAATCCCTGATTACATTTGTGTGTGTGTGTGTGTGTGTTTATGTGTGTTTTTATTTTATTGTTTTTGACACTGGGGATTGATACCAGAGGCCCATGTATACTAGGTCAGTGCTCTATCACATTGAACTACATGCACAGTTCTAGTTACTTTTGGTTTTGAGATGGCATCTCACTAAGTTGCCCAGGATGGTCTTGAACTAAGTGTGCAGTCTAGGCGTGCCTCAAGTAGCTGGGATTGCAGTCTTGCTCCATAATTCTGAAATTATGCCATGTACATATTTAGTTTATTGGGTGTGTATGTGTTCCAGAATTCATGGCTTTGCACACATGTGGATGCCAAGGAAGGACAATTTGTGAAGCCAATTCTCTACTTCTACCTTTACACAGGTTCCTGGGACTGAACTCAGGTCTCTAGACTTATGGAGAAAGCATCTTTGTTGGAAGAACCACCTTGACAAACCCCAATCTTATTTTTCTAAATAATCAATTTGTTTAACTTGCTATGATGAAACATCATGACCAAATCAACTTGAGGAGGGAGACTCCATTTGGCTTATGATTCCATATCATGTTTTGTCATTGAAGGAAGTCAGGACAGGAACACAGACAGGGCAGGAATTGGAGGCAAGAATGATGCAGAGCCCATGGAAGAATTCATTGAACACAGAGCTCACTGATTGACTAGATTTGGGGTTCAGCAAGCCCCTGTCTTCAAATGCCAAGGGCTGAGGAAGTAACAAGTTTATTCCACTAATCCTGCCTTCGTTGGGTGGGTGTTGGCGGTTGACACTCAGATCCCTACACTCATACTCGGAGTATGTTACTGACTAAACCATATTTTCAGAATCTTAAAGGGATTATTTATTTCTGTATGTGTCTCATAGAGCGTTTCCAAAGAGATTTTACTATGAAGGACCTACCCCATGATTATGAGTGGTATCCTGCCATTGGTTGGTTTTCAGACTGAATAAAAGGAGTGGAATGAATGCAGTATCAATACACATCCCTGTCTGTCTCTTGTGCTTCCAATGTGACTAGCCACCTCATGATCTTGCCACTATGACTTTCCCACCAAGATGGTCTGTATCCTTTTTTTGGAGTAGACTAAATGAATTCCTTCTAGAAGAGACTCACTCTGAATGTGTGGGGCACCACTCTAAGTGCTGGTTTCTGAACTGAGTAAAGGGTGAGAGCAAACTGAGTTCCAACAATCATCTCTCTGCTTCCTGAGGACAGACACAATGTAGCCATCTGCCTCAAGTAGCTATGCTTTTCCAGCTATGGTGAACTTCATTGTATCTTTGTGAAACCAAATACATTTCCATAAATGAATTTGTCAGATCTTTCATCACAGTAAGGAGAAAAAGAACACATATAACTGTTGTATTTGAATACTGATGTCTTTCATCACAGTAAGGAGAAAAAGAACACATATAACTGTTGTATTTGAATATTGATGAGTTAATGAGTAAAAATAAACAGTAGTTTATTTCTTGTAGCATCACCACTTTTAACAACAGAAAAGACAACTCCCAGGTTGTACCAATAAATTAGGGGGATCAACAAGGGATTCATAGTGGTCTAGCGTGTATGTGTGTGGAGGGGGTAGTGTTCATTATAAAGAATATACGGATGCAGGCAAATGTTTGCATTTCAGTTTGAAGATCCCCACTTCTTCAGTTAGGATGTGGGAATCTTCCTTACCCTTTTATTGCTATGCTGGTACAAGCTGGGAGGCAAGCATGGGCACTTATTAGGTTCCTAAAGCTTTGATTCTTCACTATTTCCTGTAGCACTCACTCATTTGATTCTAATCCTTTAGAATCATCATCTCAGGGTGGCATACTAAACTCAGAAATACACCAGTTTATTAGATGTTCATTTCAAAACAACCACACCATGCTAGTTGACCAAATGTATTCCTAGATTTCTCTTAGGGAATCTGAGCTTTTCCCCATAATTAAAAAAAAAAAAAGAGCCAGTGGCCTCCAACTAGGAAGGCAGCATTGCTCAGCATGTGGGCATTCAAGGAGTCTTAAGAATGAGAAGCCAGCTTATGACTCAAGAGGATTGTTGGTGAAGGCTGAGAGGCTCCTTGCATGAGTGTGGAGGAAATACAATAGGGTTTTCAAGGAAAGAGAAACCTCTGCATCCTGGGAGTCTTAGTAGAGCAGAGTAGTTGCCTGGGCATCTGCTGTCCCAGGGGAGAGTCCCTGGTGGTGGAGGGGTCAGAAGTTTGTACTCTCTCCTTCAGCATCTAAGGCAGAGCTGACACAAAGGTGGTCAGCCTTAGACACTGCCCACAAGTGCCCTGGGTACTGAAAACTAGCCAGGTCAGTATGAGAACATGACTTACAACAAAGGCATGGGCACTGGTTCTTCAACTCCCTGTCCCTCCCTTTCCTGGAATTTCCTCTCTGAATTTCCTGTGATAGATTTGTGCATGTGTGTGTGTGTGTGTGTGTGTGTGTGTGTGTGTGTGTGTGTGTGTATGTGTGTGTGTGTGGTCATGTAGTACACCCTACTTTTTTGATACATGGACTACCTGACTAGGAGCACTCCTGTGACCACTTCCCTGCCTGGGCAAACAAACTAGACAATGGGAACCAAGAGGATACTTGGAGTGGGATTTTAGCACCCAAGGAAAACTTTTTTCCTGTATTCAATTTGTAGTTGAAAATGCAGTGAAATATTCTGTAAAACTATTCGAAATGTTGCCACTATTTCTTTTGAAGACTTTTGGTCAGTTTTTCAAACATGCCACACTTTGGGTCTGTCTAATAACACCCTCTTCCTCTTAAGAATTCCAATATACAACTATCATCTCAAGCAACCCGCCTTTTGTCAAGAAACCCACCCTCTACTCTAAAGGTGACCCTTTTTCCAGTAAGCTGATCTCACAGCTTTCTTTGTCACACTATTTCAACATCTTTTTCTTCTTCACAGTTGGAGAATTTTTTTCTGGTTTCTCTAATCTGTTTCCCTCACTCCCATTCCCACCCCACCCCCCTATTGGCACGACAATAGCACGTGGGTAACAGAACTTCCAATAGGACATTCCACAGGGTCCATCTGCAAGTAGGTGTGTGCCAAAGACTCACCGGCTTAGCAGCATCCATGGGCACAGCTTTCCATATTTCCAGGCTCATAGCTCCTCTTGCTGGCTTGCCTGACTTCAAGAGAAATTGGTTTCCTTTAGGAAGAATAGTGTTCTCTCCACCAATTCGATTCAGATCTCTCTCTCTCTCTCTCTCTCTCTCTCTCTCTCTCTCTCTCTCTCTCTCTCTCTCTGTCTCACGCTCTCTAGCTCTCCCGCCCCCTCCTCTCCTCTCTTCACCTCGCATCCTCTCCTCTCTTCTGTCTCCCTGTCCTCTCTCCTCCTCCTTTTCCCCCTCTCTTCTCTTGTTTGCTCTAATTCCCAATTGCTTCCTTGGCTACATCTGCTAGCCTAGTCTAAATGGGCTCCGTTTACTCACTTTACCCGACCCTTCAAGACTTTCAGTCCTGAAAATGCAGGATCAGAAGCTTGCCTTTGAGTGCCAATTCCTTGTAGACTAGATCCACTCTTTTTTTCCTCACCCCGCGCGCCTCACTCCACGTTTTGCAGCGCCACAGTGAGAACCTGTGGACAAGATCAATGAATACACGCCCACTCGGCAGACACCCACACATACGTGCGGGCGGCTCCATCCTCAGCAGCAGGTGCGTGGCTGTAGTGGTGGTTCTTGACCTTCACTGAGAGGACCCCGGTCTTTGCAGCCTCATGCATGCATTTGCTGCCTGCCTCGCCAACTCTTCCTACCCTCCCTTTCCTCACTACTGTGATCCGCAGCTGGAGCGCAGTCAGAGAGGAAGTGCTGCAGGAGCCCGAGGGTCGCTCACTCACTGGAGCTGCACCGCCGAGGTCCGGCTTGCACCGCTGTGCTCACAACAGGCGGGGTCAGCAGAGGCGTGGAAGGCAATGCGAGATCCCGGAGCTTCTGGGCAGAGGTGGAAGGAGGTGCTGTTCTGTCAGGGGAGGGAGGACTGCCCAATGCTGCGAGCTCAGCCCCCCACCCCATCTCATAGAGCTGCCTCGTTTTTACTGTGATTTCACATTCATCTATTCGCATTTTTACAAACTGGGGTTCTTCCTGATGTTTTTCCAGCAACTCCGTTCTCCTCTGAGTTTGACAAGCAGCGCGCACATTTGTGTGTATTGGGGTGGGGTGATCCGTGTTTGTTTTGAGTATTTTTTCCTTCCGAGAAAGATACACTTCAACCGGCTGCGTCTTTTAAGGAGCAGTTTGGTGGGATTCCCGGAAGGATCTTCTCCAGTGATTAATCGTGAAACTTTTTCCGTTTTCCTTTTCTTTCCAGTGACACGACCTCCGATCTTAGACAAGAGGCTAAAAGGTGTAGGCTTCACCCTCTAGAAGAGGGGACCAGAATGCTCCAGTTGGAGGTACGGGAGACAGTCATTCAAATCTTTAAAAAGTGAAAAACCAAACTTGAAGGGGCATTTTCGCATGATGGCCCCTCCCCCTTCTACGCCTTTCGTCCTCCACTGAGATGCAGTGGGGAATTTGCAAAAGCTCCTCTGGACCCTTCTACCAGACCTGGCTGAGGGAAGGAGCCCAGATTGGCCCTCTCCCCCTTCCCCTCCCCCACGAACCAAGCCGCTGTGATGTCCTTGCTGTCGCCGCCGCCCCATTGCGCCGCGCACCAGCCCTGGGGGCATTGGCCGTGCTCAGCTGCCCAGTCTAGCTCAGGCTTTGGGCTTCCTGGAGGGTCATGCAACCCAGAGCTGTGACTAAGGCGCTCACTTGGTAACTCTGCCATATTCCGGATCTTCCTCTCCCTCCCTTCCCCTCCCCTTTAACCACCCCCGTGTTCCCCTCCACCACCCTTGAGCCCTCCCCCGGCCCCAGACGCCCACCCTTAGATTCCTTTTCCTGCAAGATCGCAGAGGTGGCGCGCAGCCCGCCGAGCCCATGACGGACCCCTGCCTCCTGCCTTCAATGCCTCAGCAGAAGACCCCCAAAGGCTGGAGAGAGAAGAGCTGCGGCTGGACATCCTCCCGGCGACGCTGCTCGGACCTGGTGCTCCTGGTGGATGAGACTGGCGACTGAGCAAGCCCCTGCCGCCGCCTTCGCTGTCGCCCGCCCAGTTGTTGCCGTCGGTCCGGACCAGTCCCTGCCTTGCGCCTTCTGCCGCCCGGTCCAGATCGGGTCCAGGCTTTGGGCGCCCCGGGGCTCGCCCCGCGCCTGCCGCCGCCTGCGCGACGACTGCCCGCCGCGTCCTCCTGACAGCTGCGGCGGCGGCGATGATGCAGAGGAGGAGGGTGCTGCCGGCGGCAATGCTCATGGTGGCGGTCGGCGCCCGGGTGTGATGAGAGCGTCATGGTGGAGATGCTGGCTTCGAGGTGGTGAGAGAGCAAAGGAGGGCGAGAGCCAGCCCAGGGCGGAAGATAGAACAGTTCCGATTGCGATCGCTTTCTTCCCTCTCTCGCTTCCCTCCCACTGTATTTTGCCCGTGGTTTGCATATTTAAAATCTCTGGACTCCATCCTCGCTCTACCAACGAAGTCTCTCCGTTTCTAAATGGAATTAGTGGAGATCGGAGCCTCTGGTGTAACGCACAGACATGATCTATGGACGCAGTTTGTTTCACAGTGAGTACCTCTCCAGCAGTGCCAATCCGTTCCCGAGGTGCTGCCACCTCGCCTCTTGGCCCCATGCGCTGGGGAAAGCCCTGGCAAGCACTCCACCCAGACCCCGCAGTCCCTTGGAGTCTGGGGCAGATGTAAACTTTCGGTACTGCAGCATCATACAGCCTGGCGGGGGCGGCGCACAGAGTGGCGCTGGACCTCAGAGTTGGTCAGGGAAAACCGTCTCTCCGTAGGCAGGCTCTCTGGGTGGTCCAGAGGAGCATGTTAAAAAGTAGACACGTGCAGTAGGTGCTGGGCCCCAGAGAGGACGCAGGTGGCCACAGAGCGGGAGTAGGATTGATCCTTGCTGGGCTAGAAGGAATAATCCTCCTTTGTGGGGTTCAGGGGTTGATGGGCCCACCTTCTATTTCCCAGGTAAACTAGAGCACATCTGAACCCAAGGCTTCGGGTAGAATACATCCCAGTCTCTTGCTCTAAAGCTCTGATTCTGCTTGCAAGTATGATAAAGCCCGGGGGCTGAGGCGGAGACTACTGGAGGCAAACAGGTTCAGAAGTCATCAAAGGCAATGTCAGAAAATGTTTGGTGGGAATGTCATGTTATGAAGCAAGGGCTGGTGGGCTAAATCTGTGCCACTTTGTTAAGAGATCTTTCTTAATCCACGAATTCAGCACTGCACAGGTTCTGTGTGTGATTCCATCAAAATAGGAAAAGCAGAGTGAGGCCAGGTATACACACCGATGTGCTTGGAGCTTCTTCATGCTTGTAGCAGCAGAGGGAGTTAAAGAATTACAGCAAGTTAAGAAAGACCTACACACACACACACACACACACACACACACACACACATACACACATACACACACACACACACACCACAGGAACAATCTTTGAATTTTTGGTTGTTTGCTTGCTTTTTTTGTTTTTTAGAGAGGGTTTCACTATGTAGCCTTGGCTGTCCTGGAACTCACTCTGTAGACCACACTGGCCTCGAACTCACAGAGATCTGCCTGCATCTGCCTCCTGAGTGAGTGGGGGCATTAAAGGCATCCGCCATCACAGTCCTGCCCAATCTTTGCCCTGTCCAAATTATAAAGTATTGCAGTTGATAATTACCCAATCCTTAATGTCAAGGCTCAGATAATTTTTCTCAGAATAATGATATGCCTTAGGTAAGAGGATTGATTGGTGCCCCCCACTCCCTCTCCCTAAATTAGTTTCAGCTGGAAATGCGCAAAGGAAGAGATTTTATGTAATTGGTCATAATAACTAATAAAAATGAAACAGGAGAAATGTCGGTTATTATCAAGACCAGATTATTTTTGTAACTCTTTTCTAGTTTCAGGTTTCTCTAGACATTTTTGAGCGGAGGAAGAGGTAAACAGAAGTTTAGATCCTTGTAGGAGGGCAGACTTATTGCTCAGTGCAGACCAGTCTCTGACTCTGAACTGACTCTATAGATACCTCAAGAAACCCCCTTTTCAAAACTGTTGTCTGCTTCTGGATGGTAGTCAACTCAGAATCATAGTTCACGATAGAAATGATGAATTTTTTAGCTGGAGAATGTCACAAACAGGACTAGTTGGTAGTTTGTTTGTTTTTTCCTTTTCCTACGAACAAACATACAAAAGCTAAACTAACAAAACAAACAATCCCTTTCTGTAGCTCTGTTTCAATGCCAGGACCAATTCACTTTGATCTTTTTCTCGAACTCCCACCCAGCCTCTTGTCATAGGCTTTTCAGAAATGTTTATGTCCTTATGTCCTACAACCCAAGCTTATTCGCAATAGTTAGGGTGGGTCATGGAGATTTGGCTCTTTGCTTTTCCCTTCTTCCTTCTACTGTGGCCCTCGTTTTCCTCTAAAGACCCAGAAAAAGCTCTTATCATAGGGTCCTTTACTGCAGCAAGACCTGGGACCTCCTAGCAGTCTGTGTAACATTTGCAGAATAGCATTTTTCACAGCTTTGAAGAGTTTGGATCTCATTCATTCTAAACAGGAATATTTCCTTATGGGAGTTCCACATTTTACTTAAAACATTTTGAATTAGATTTCCAAAGTTCTGAGTCACCTCTGTAAGGATTAACAATGATAAAATTATTTTACTTTGGTATCACCTTATTTGCAAATTGTCATATGGTTTTACAAGGTTTGGTCATTTTTGGTGTGAATATTACATTTCTGATTGTTCTTTCTCTGTTACAGTTATAGCAAGTTTAATCATCCTCCATTCTTCTGGAGCAACCAAGAAAGGAACAGGTGTGCTGCTTTGTATTTTTTTTAAAATTCTAATGGAGACTTCTGTGTTCTCCAATTTCACCATACCCATTCCAGAATATCTGGATATCACATAGAGTGTATAATTGACTGTCTTTGGCTAAAAGGCTATCTTGAAATTAATTTACTAATGGATATTATGAGAATGTCCTCTCTATTTTTGGTGTTATAAAACATTGGATGACAGACCTTTTTAAAAATTTTGTTTTGTTTTATAGAAAAACAAATCACCTCAGAAACACAGAAGTCAGTGCAGTGTGGAACTTGGACAAAGCATGCAGAGGGAGGTGTCTTTACCTCTCCCAACTATCCCAGCAAGTACCCTCCCGACCGAGAGTGTGTCTACATCATAGAAGGTAAGAACAGGGAGATTGCCAAGCTAGGGAGACAAGCCAAAGCCTGGCCTTCTCTAGGCCCTGCATGTGTGATGTGAACAGAGATATTACAAAACTGATTTTGGAGAAATTAGCACAAGTATTACTGAGAAAATAACTATAAGACTAGAATCAGGCTAATTTCTGAAATTATTAGAAATGGGTTATGAACACACAAATATATGTAAATGAAACAAGAACACAACCTAAAAGCTCTTTTCCAGCAATCCAAACTATAATTACTATGTACTTGACAATGTCAATTTGTGGCACTTAGGAAACTAATATTTTACTGGTTTAATAATTATAATAACTGACATGTTTGTCAGTGTTTTCTTCAATGTTATCAAGTAACAGCGAATCACATGAATGGTAAAGGTGTACAGGTGTACTTGCAATCATGTTTCCTAAACTTTCATTTGAATGGTATTTAGCTTTTTGTGTATTTGCAAATGAGGCGATCATATTTTCAGGTCAGTCAAGGTTCTAACATGAAGCTGTCATCCATTTTGCCAACCTGAAGGACAAATAGTACTTTAAAAAAGACTCACACTTCTGAATATTTTCCATTTCTTTTAACCTTGAGCCATCTCTCTGTTAAATATAAAGAGAGATTTTAAAATGTGTAAACATGTCTCCCAGTGATGAAAGCAAAATTTTAACTATTAGTTCCAAATAACGTAGAACTTGTCTATACCATGTACAACTACAGACTAAGTTATGGAAACAATAATCTGTGACTACATATTGACTACTCATAAACTAGAGTTGCATTCACAATGTACATACGTCAAGAAAGAAAGAAAGAAAGAAAGAAAGAAAGAAAGAAAGAAGGAAAGAAGAAAGACAACATCAAAAGAACCATCTAGCTCCTATTTCTCTGATTTGAGGGGCCATGTTTAGAAAAATTTCAGTCCTATTTTCATCCATAAGTCAAGAATCTTTCTTATCCTTTTGCACTGTATAAATGTAGGGATTTTTTAAATAGAAAATAACCCAAACTATGTAAGTTTTCATGTTTAAAGGATAAAGCAAACCAACTTAAACACGTATCTGGCAGCTTGGACCTCTAGAAGATGGAAACATTGACTTTCTTGTTTGAAATCAGCTGTTATATTCTAATCAAGACAGTATTAGACATTTAATAGTTATATGTGTTAAAAATGTATTATAAACTTTTCAAGAACTCACTATATACCAAAACATTTACTTATAGGTAGGTGCTTTCATTTTATTAATTAGGAAAAGGAGGCATATAGAAATTAAACATCTTGCTAAACTCAAAATACCCATATTTGAGAGAACAAAGCAGAATGTGTTGCCTGTGAGTTCTGCTTCTAGTATATTATTTTGGCATCTTTACATGTACTGCTAGTCTTGAATGTGATCGTTTCCATATAATCTTTTTTAGTTTTGTATTTTTATTAAGGACAAAATAAATAGAGAGGATGAACAGAAATTCCCTTTACTATTAGTATGTTTTTAATTTGAAGCCATCTACAAACACTTCACATATTCAAATGATGTTATAGTGACTTTTTATGGATTTGCTATCAATCTATCAATTGTTGCACAGAACTTACAAGATACTAGCCTTATGGTACTGTTAATGTGACTGGAGGTGTTTGAGTCGATCCGGAGCTTTGAGGTTTACATAGAATTGCTGGGGCAGGAAGAAGAAGAAGAAGGAGAAGGAGAAGGAGGAGGAGGAGGAGGAGGAGGAGGAGAAGAAGAAGGAGAAGAAGAAGAAGGAGAAGGAGAAGAAGAAGAAGAAGAAGAAGAAGAAGAAGAAGAAGAAGAAGAAGAAGAAGAAGAAGAGAACTGCTATGATGTTTTCCTACGTGATTTATGTGTACTTTGGTGGTAGTCCTCATTTTTTACAGAACACCTTGTACTAGAGTGCAGAGAAGTGGTAAGCTGGGATACTGGCCTACTACACAGTTCAAAAGAGGAATAGGTAGGAGGGAGATGATCCTAAAATGGAGATCTGTATTCAAGGAGCCAAATCTATCAAAATTCATAAGGTCACTGTAGGCAATGGAATATCACTGAAAGAACTCAGAGAACTATTGAGGTGAGACTTCAGTAGGAAAGTAACGGAAGGAAAAGAATGCCAACTAAAGAGCGATCGGGGATGGCCAAGTAAAACAGAGAAAACCTGAACTAAAGATATTGGCAGTGGCGACAGACAAAAGGGAGGGAATGAGGTGTCTTTAGGATACTGAAACTAAAGTGACTGGGTGGGAGATGATAAAATGGGGTTTATAGAATGCTGATGTGGTCAGTGTTGTCCGCTAGAGAGAATAAATGTGTGGGATTTTAGTTTAATGGAGAGATCTATTCTGGTTCTTCATATGTATAGTACATAAATATAGAAATTGCTAGGGAGGGCTTCATATGAATAAAATTATCAGGAGGCATTCAGAGCACTAATATTTCAACTTACTAAAACATGGATGTCTGGACTTTCCCTAGAATGCTGATTTCTTTGGAAGTAGAATCTCAGGCACTATCTGATTTTAAAATAATCTCACTGTGTTTCAGAAACACCCAGTGCACTGGAGTGACATGAATAAAGAGAGGCTGGGGGATATTTCTGGGACATAACATGTTGGGAATGGACAGGACAGGGAGACCTGAAGGGCTCTCAGAAGGACCTGCAGATGAGCAGAGCAATCAGTAGAGATGTCATGGATCTGGGCTGATGTGGATGAGATACAAGAACCAGTCAGTCTCCAAGTGTTACAAGAAAAAAAATGAGGCAAACACACATATGTGTTTCTAGTATGAAGAAATTAAGAGTCTTCTTGTGACTTTGGATGAGTGCAGTGATTAACACAGTGAGGGAGAGAAACACCTCCCAGTCAGCAGAAGATTAAGGGAAGAGAGTACTTGGGTGAGGGGAGTTGGAAAGGCACAGTAAACAGGAGATTTTTAAAAAGAGGATAATTGTTCATATTTATCTCTAGAAGAAGTCATTTGATCAGTAGAAAACAGGTAAATTTAAAATTGCAAAGAAAAGGATCATTTTATTATTGCTAACACAATGTAGAATGCCTAAGAAGGTATTCTTAATGAAGGATTGCCTAGATGAGGTGAGTTTGTGGATATACCTGTGAATGGGAAGACCCATTCTGAGAGTGGAGGGCACTGTTTCCTAGCCTGACTCTACTGTAAAAAGAAATAGCCATTAGTTAATTGCTCTCTGCTCCTGTGGCTATAATGTCACTAGTTGATTCAGGTTCTTGTTGCCTTAATATTCTCCCACAATGAAAGAATTGTGAGTTAAATAAACATTTTCTCATTCTGGCTGCTTTCACCATACTATTTTTTTAATAGCAACAAGAAACAAAACTAAGAGGAATAAATACATGGCCTAGTTGCTTAAGATAAGACAAGTTGTGCTTAAAAAATCAGGAAGCTCTCAGTCATGAAATGCAATATCCTTTTATGAATTTCAGATGGTATCAGCCAGCACTCCTTTTGATAAAAGAGGTACACTGCATGTATATCAAGCGAGTGTGCATGGGTACCATATCCCAAGAGGCTGAGGGATATGGAAATCTGAAGGAACTTTAGTTTCAGTTGAATGTCAGCTAGGATGACTAGAATTAAGGAATCTGTGACGTTAACAAGTTGACAATTAAGAAAAAGTGAGTCTATGGAATTTGCTGGCATATTAGTTTACTTATACCACAACCACCCATTTGTGCATCAACAATAACAACTCTGGGTAGCATGTTCAGTTTTTAATGCTATTTTGTATTTTCTAAAATTTAGATTGTAGGACTTTGTAACATGAGCTTATGGGTAGTTAATTTAAGCATTCTGGGTGAAAGGAAAATCAACTGTACATACATAACATGATTCTCTGGAAGCATCATGATAGCATGCTGTTAGAGAAGACTGGAGTGTTTCATTTGTACATGTTGGATAAAGTGTAGGTCATAGAAAAGTGAAGAAGAGAATAAGTGTATTTTTAACACATGATGGCTGTATTTTTCCTGGTAGAGGATACAGGTGGATGTATGTTGACAGATGGCACATCGAATGCTAAATAAGTTTGCTGAAGACAGTACTCTTGGCTTGCTTTTCCTTAGTCATATATTTGTAGCTAAAAGAAAGCCTGGAGCCTGGAGCCTGGAGGTGTTGCATACCTTTAATCACAGCACTCCAGAGGCAGAGGTAGTGAGTTCGAGGGCAGCCTGGTCTGTAAAGTGAGCAAGTTCTAGGACAACCCAGATGTTACACAGAAAAACCCTGTCTTGAAAAAAGTGATGCCTAATATGATGAAGTAGTTTATTTTCTCTTAAAATCTACCTGTAGCTTATCAAAGAGCAGATGGACATGAAGGCTTATAGCATAGAGTACAGTGTAGAAAGAACTCAGGTAATACACTTAATGCTATGTTTATAACAGATCCCTTCTCTTAAATATTTAGTTTATGTTTGGAGAGTAATATGCTGGGTAGGAAACACGACTTCACAGATAGTTTTAAATGGTGGTTTCAAGTTTGAAACTTTTAAGCATTTAATGGAAATTCTCTCAACTCTGCCACAGCTCCTCTGGCTGTTCACTTTGGTAATATATACCAATGTCAGATAAAAAATGTCGCCTGAGTTATAAACTTCTCTTTAGAGACGGTAGTGAGTTGGGAATGTTTATACAGATTAAAACTATTTTGGAGAATAATCTTAAAACATAAGCTGATCTGTGCTTTTGATTTTAAATTTTAGAACTGGAGGGCAATAAGTTTATATTTTATTACAATTCTCCCGTTTTTAAGTAATCACATATCTCAGTTTTATATAAATCTTGACATACATGTCTGCACAAGTTTAATTTTTAGGTCATCAGTGGTGGTGATCAATATGCCTTTAAGAAACAGTGGAGCTGGCTGGGTGGTGGTGGTGCACTCCCAGCACTAGGAGGCAGAGGCAGGCGGATCTCTGTGAGTTCGAGGCCGGGCTTGACCGACAGCCCCCAAAACAATACAGAGAAACCCTGTCTCGTAAAAAACCAAAAAAAAAAAAAAAAAAAAAAAAAGAAAAAGAAACAGTGGAGCAGGGTAGGAGGCAGTCAGAATGGTTGTTGATCACATAGGCAGCAAGTTTTGCTGTGCCCAAGATTTGGAAGGCTTATTCCATGCAGAAATCCAGGTAGCAAGGAAGCTCTTCTAAGAGGCTTCAAGGAAGCAGTTGTTCCAGGCCTGAATACATAGCTACTGATATTTCAAGCAATGCTATACCAATTATAGAGTATCCTGGCTGAGTGTAACAGTAGGAATTGCTGTTACTACTGTTTTGGTCATGAAAGGAACAGTGTGAAGGAATATTAAAATATGTACTACTGTGGTGACTGATATGGTTGCTAGGCTCATCAGATTCTTCTGTTTTCCAGAGAGCTATAGAAATATTTATGAAGGTTAACTAATTTTTATTTATTCAACATAATGTTGAAAAACTACACAATGACATATATTGTGTTTAAGTACTAGGAAAAAAAAGTAAAGCAAGTCCCTGTCTTTAATGAAGAGACTAAGGGGAGAATTTCCTCTGAACAAGAGGAAATTGTATAGGAGAGCTGGAGATGTGAGTTAGCTGTGGAGCATCCCCTTATCATGTTTGAGGCCCTAGGTTCAACCACCTGCACAGAAAAACTAGACGAAGCAAAAGCAAACAATAGAAAACAAGCAAATGAAACCCTCCCTCCATAAAGAGGGGTTAAACTTTGGTGGTCTAGACAGGAAAAAGAGGGAGCAAAACAAATGTACTCCAGCTGCAGGGCATGATGGGTTAGAAATCAAGATGTGCTCCAAGTACCTTGAGTTTTGGAGATCTGAGGTGATAAGATCACACAAGTGGGACTTTCTCAAGGCCCTTATCTGTCAAGTGCATTGGTCTGTAGTTCAGCTGGTGAGACTACCACTGAAGTTCAAGTGGAGAATGATGAGATCACATTTGATTTCTGGGGTCATTACCCTTAATACCTTGTAAATGCACTTGGATCTAATCAAGACACCTGGTTGCAGCTACTTGAATGGTTACATAACTGCCTGGGGAATAATCCCTGAGTGTTTCTGGCATTAAACCTAAACACTGGAGGTTATAAGAACAGACATAACTACACCCCTTCACCTTCTAACATGAGTTAACAGCATTGCTAACGTGGTGTTGGTTCCATGTTAGGTGTTTCATGTTAAAATAGTGTTTTGTGCACTGTCATCAATTTTAAAGGCCAACTTTTATGTGTTCTCTAGTGAAAATATCTCTAGAATGCTAAGCATCTACTTTCTTTGTACATCCATATAACTCTTCTACAGAGTTCTATTGAATAATATACAAATAAAATCTCCTGTAAAATCTGTTAATAAGCCTCAAGATTTAAGAAACTGCTTTCTACATATTATCTTACTTTTGTTTTCCACAGCTGCCCCAAGGCAGTGCATTGAACTCTACTTTGATGAAAAATACTCGATTGAACCATCTTGGGAGTGCAAATTTGATCACATTGAAGTACGAGATGGGCCTTTTGGCTTTTCTCCAATAATTGGGAGGTTCTGTGGACAGCAGAATCCACCTGTAATAAAATCTAGTGGAAGATTTTTGTGGATTAAATTTTTTGCTGATGGCGAGCTGGAGTCGATGGGATTTTCAGCTCGATATAATTTCACACCTGGTAAGTAGAAGCTTGTCTTCAAAACCTTTTTCTTAACTCTCCCCTTTTACTTTTCTTTTTTCACAGTAAAAATCTTTTGTAAGATGTTAGTATTTTTCAGTGAAATTTCAACTTATGTTTAGAAAAAATCCTATAACCAACTTTGTCTATGCTTCCCAAATTCTGAAAAAAAGAAACTTGAATATTAGCTACCATAAAGTAGGCAAAAAATGGGTGAGCACTCTGTGTGGTCATCAGGAACACAACGAATTGAATTGATTTCCATTACATTGGCATGTGTTATTTGACAATGTGTAATATGGGGATTGATTGTAGGTAGGATCTCACTAAACTTGAAAAGACAATTGTAATACTATAAGGATGTTCACTAAAGTAATGTTAAAGAACTTGAGAGTACATTTGTTCTGAAAATGATTATTTATAAGAGAAATGTATCCTTATGTAAAGTAACCAAATTTCTTTTCAAAAATAGAAATCTTTCAGAGGTTTAAGGAAATGAAAATTGAGGTCTGTGGGAGTTAGTAGCTCATTCTAAGGTCTAGCTGGAAATAAAAGTAATCATAAAATTACTCAGCTTATGTCAATTTTCAACAAATATTCAAAGAGTTCAGTGATACTGATGGGCTCAATTTATGAAACTTCATCTTTCATTACTACCAAAATATATTATCATATTTTTCTATCTGTAAGTCATTCCATATTCATCAATTGATATCTGATTAACTGAAGCCAGGTTTTTCTAGTTAAAGAAAGTCATTCAAATTATGAGCAACAAATGACGTTGCATGTGATGTTTTGCTTTGGTTATAATAGGCAACAGGAAGCACAGAATATAGGGAAAATCTTTGAAGCTAATATTTCATGTAATAGACGCAGATGACTGAAGGATGCTAAGTGGCAGAGTGTTTGCTTAGTCTGAGAGAGGCCCTGGCCTTAATCCCCATTACTACAAAAGAAAATAATTGCACAGAAGGAGACTGCATATAAATAGGGCTTTGTTGAACAAAAAGTTCACAACTTTGAACATAATTGACATATGATTTAGGGTTCGTTACATTATGACATACAGAGTTTGTTAAATAATTCAGATATCAAATGTGACATGTGGATTAATGTTAGGCATTATAATAGTTCCTGATAATACTATGTGATTGTGATTATTGATCACTTTTTATTGACTTGGAACTGCACATAGAAGCCATGGTTATTTCATGTCCTACAATAAATCTAATTTGGCATGTTTCAAAAAGGAATTAACATGTATGCTCTTTTATCTAGCACATTATTTGTTCTGTATTTTTAAATGTGCACTTTTGGGTAACTGACGATTTTGAATATAACTTGTAACCAAAGATGCTTACACGATGAATGGTTTTACAAGGATATTTGCACTATGAGTTTGTTGATTGTGAACATAATGTCTAGGGTTTGAAAGTATCCTGTACTAAAGATTGTCACAACAGTCAGAACCTTTTCTCAATATGACAATGTCCTTCACACTATGTGCTTCTTTTGGCATAAGTGTAGCACCTGTCCATTATCCCAGGGTTTCAGAAGTCATAGTAAGACCTAAGTGTTAGTTATTTCTGTGGGTGTGATACATTACTTTTATCATCAGGGGTAACTCAATCAGAAGGAGCCCCAGAAGAAAAACCTCAGAAAGATATACGGAGTTAACAATGGACTCAGGTATCTGGATAGACGAGGGTAAATGCAAAAGAGAATCTCCTATTGGCATAGGACAGACAGTAGGACCATAAGAAGCAGACCTGCAACATTTTTACGATGCCAGAAGCTATAACAGCAAAGGTCTTGTCACTGTTCAAAGCAGTCAGCAGCAGAATGTATGGCTGAGGAAGCAAGGTCAGTGAGGGAGTAGACGGAGGGCGGAGCTTCGTGACTGCTCAGCTTTTCAATCCTGAGCCGGTCTGCCTTCCTTGTCACTTGGTTTTAAATTTTATTTTATAGTTTGACTTACGTACTGCACTGGGGAAACTGAGGAAGGAAGAGTTCCTCTGTTTGATTCCATGTTTCTAAGTATAAAGCTGTGTATAAAACATCTTGTCACCAAAGTAGAAGCAGAGTGGAGTAGAAGGGCCAACTCGCCAGCTCTAGGAATGGAAGCTGGGTCAGCACAGGGGACACTGACTTTAGGGCCAGGCAAGGTCTCCAGGTATGGTTTTATGTTTTCTTTTTCATCCTATTAACCTTAGATATAACCAACATTATTTTTTTATCTTTTACAACATTATTTTGTAAAAAATAAAGATAATATTTTTCAGAATGGTTTAAGTCAACCAGCATATAATTATGAATTCGAAGTTTTTGAATGTTTGAAAGATCTCAATTGTTTCAAAGCTAGTAAAATTGCATCAGCTCTGGCCTTGAGAGATGGCTTAGTGGTTAAGAGCACCGGCTGCTCTTCCAGAGGTTCTGGGTTCAATTCACAGCACCCACATGTCATCTTACAACTGTCTATACAGCTCCAATTCCAGGGTATCTGGTGCCCTATTACAGACATATATGCAGGTAACACACAATTTCATTAAAGTAAATAAAATCATTAAAATGAATCAGATCATATGTTCCTTATAAATAGGAATATTTTGATGTTATTGGGAAAATAAGTGCCCTAGACAATTTCAAAAGTGTACACTCTGTGTCTGCTTTTTGTGGTCTTTGTATGTGCACTAAAACTATGAAAAAGTAGTCCCTATGCCACATCACTTTTTGTGAGATTATTTATTTGGACCAAGGCTTCTATAGGAGGACTTATAATATATGATGCTAGTCACAAAATATATCCAGGAAGAAATATTTTCAGGAAACTCAGATGACTTATCCTAAGTACCACAATCTAAAAATCTGAATTTTAACATTGAAGTCTGAAAAACTTGATTTCCATGCACTAAAGTGAGTGGATATTTATTTCCTAGGGTGAATCACATTTATCAAGCTAACAAAATTGACACACATATACATGTACATTTCTATGCACATATCTGTCTATACAGTAAGTCATATGTGTTTATCCATAGACATAGCACATCAATACGTATACAGATGGGTACATATTAGTATCACAGAGTGCAATGTTTCCTTTGTCAGCCATTCCTGCATATCCAGATTACCGTCAGGGGATTGCATGCATGGGGAATCTTTGAAACTGAGTTCCATAACTGATATATTTAATGACACTCAGCTAGAACTTGGCCTTTTATTACTAAAATGTGGATCAAGTTTTCCAGTGCTGCTTCAGAATTCAAACTCCCATTGGCTCATTCTCTTATCATCTCCTTTCTTTCTGGCTTCCTGCTTCCATTTTCCCCTTACTAGCTTGCTACTTTGTGTCTTCACTCAGCTCCAAAATTGTTTGTTTCCTAAGATCTGAGTGTTTGGCATTTGTAATCACTTCAAAGAATAAAATAAATAGTCCTTTCATCTACAGCTCCTGCTGGCCCTAGTGTCTAGGCTTTTGAATTCACAGTGATGTCTGAAAATCAGTCAACCAGAACTCATGCATGGAGAAGGAGGATAGGAAGACAGCCTACAAAAATACCAGGGAAATGGTGTTGAGGAAGGTGTTCTGTTTTTCCTACCCATTTTAATGGTTCTTTACTTTTAGTTCACTGATGGTTATTTTTGGTTCCTGTGTCGTCACTTAGGTCTTGAGTACGGGGATGAATCACCTGGGACAGTAGACTAGAATTACTTTCAGAATGGGAAATAATCAACTAGTTCAATTTCTAGGGTTCACAAAGGACAGAATGAAGCTTAAAGAAGGAAGGGCCAGTGGGCCCATGTTTCTGAATACTTCAGAAAGGATTATTAACACAGGAAGATTTCCCTTGCATCCTATGTGGTGAGTGGACAGCAGCCATGTAGTGCCTGTGTTCCAATAACAGAGCTAAGTGGTCCTGGCTGGGTGTGGTGGCACATACAAATAATCCCAGCACTAAGGAAGCAGAAGCAAATAGGTATCTGTGAGTTCAAGACCAGCCTGGCTTATATAGCAAGTTCTAGGCCCTTCAGGGATACACAGAGAAACGCTGTCTCAACAAAAGAAAATTGGAACCAGAGCTAAGTACTAACATATGAAAAATATTTAGTGAATTCAACGAGAAATCATATTAAACATATAAACATGTGTACTTTCAGAGAACTGTATTATTTTCTCATTTAACAAGTTGTGTCATTCACACTATTTAAACTGAGCAGTACAGAAACCCAAACACCTAGTAAGCCTTGACTAAAACTGTGACAATATACATCAAATTCATAAGAATGGGTACCCCGAGGCATGGAATGGCAGACAAAGGAGTGTTCTTAGAGCCAGACAGAACCAGAATAAAAATTGACATAGTTTTATCAGTAAACTTAAAGATCCTTCTAAAATGTTTTTTTAATTTTTGGTATTATTTGTGTAAACAAACCATTTAAAATAAAAATATAAAAAGAAACTATGGCAAATAGTTTTAACCGGAGAACATTGTCTCTCCTACATTTTTGTAAATTCAACCTAAGGAAAGCATTTTGAGCAGGAAGTAACAGTTCCCCAGCTGCCTTCTTGGAGTGGTTTTCTTCTTCACTAGAAACTTTAACTTAAACAGTGAAACCATAGCTATATGTTTGGAACTCTAAGATCAGTGGCACCACCCAGGGACTCTTTAATCCATCAGAGTGTAGGAAAACATCCAGGAGGTTGTACTTCCAGAGAAGGCAATCTTTGCTTCCTTCAATGACACTCAGATTTTGCTAATCTTCTATTTTACTTTCTAATGAATAAAGGTGGTATTTTTTCCTGTTATTTTCTGACCAAGAAGGGTAAACATACAGAATCTTCCACTTTTGATGATTTTTTTCTGTACTATTCCCTTGAGAAGTTACACACATCCTACTAAAGCAGCCTAGCTGAAGGACTGTACCTCACTGTCACAGAGGCGAGTTTGAGGTAGGCACTCCCATTGAAGTGAGTGGAGTTTTAAATACTTGGGATGATTATGATACTTTGTACTTAGTTAGCACCTTTCATCTGAAGAGCTCAAAGTCTTAGGGGCAGTAGACTGGCTCCTAGCCTTTCTCAAATTGCATGGTGAGTGACTTCAAAGAGATTGTGAAGAGTACACTGTGGTGCAGAGGTTTAAACCAAGCATTTCAAGAATATCTCTGTGCTCAGTAGATGAAATGCACTATTAAGTAGAAACAACCTTGCATTTAATGCTGTCTTAATTATTTGGTGCAACTTTATCCTCCTGGAGTAAGTGAATATTCACTTAACTACTGTCAAAGTCTCTGAATTTCCTTTAACAATTTAGATTTGCTAGTTTTTGAGAAATTTATAGTATTTACATAATCTTCACACCCCCTACTCTTTCAAATTCATGACCAATTCTTTAATTTTACATGTGTGTGTGTGTCTATGCTCCTAGACATATAGCTACACACATATGTAAATATACATGCAACCTGCTGAGTACATATAATATTGCTTTTATGGGGAGAGTTTTAGGCTTATTCAGGAGAAGACTGATTCTTCTTTCATTTATAGATAGATAATTACAGTTCTGGTATATATTGTGATGTAAAAGAAAATTCTCTAAAGATTAGTTTAAATTTTACCTAAAATGATCTTTGCAAGTCTAAGATTTAAAATAAAAAACCTTTTTGACGTAGAAAGTGAATATAAGATAGCATTATGTTAGATAGTGTTATCTTTCAAACTATTGTGTTTAAAATGTTGACCCAAACTAGTCTCATTTCACCTTAGAAATGGCTGTGAAATGCAAACTTTAAGGAGCAGTGTTACATTTCTTTTTGAGGCATATTTTCTCAAGAAACAAAATGCAAAACTTGAAGCATAATAACAAATTTTAAATGTAGAGCAGGTAGCATTGATGAGACTCACTTTTTCAGTCTCTGCTTCTCACTCATCCAGACCATTCACTGGTCCATCTCATCAATAGTTTATGGAGGACTCTTGCTGAGAGATGGGAGAAAGTCAGAAGGAAGAAATTGCTGTTTCTTCTAGGTGGGTGTTCAGGAGAGAACTTGAGAGTGGGAGAGAGACTTTCCAGGATTAGCTCCCATCTGTGCAGAGAACACCAAAAGCAAAATAAAAGAAAGAGAAGATTGCTGAGCCGTTTCCTGTACAATAAAGATGTTGTCAGTTTTTCTTCAGGATAGCCAGTGTCCAGGTGCAGGCCTGTTGTTTGCAGTTATTCGGTGGTTCAAGGCTGGGAGAGTAATAGTTTGGAACATGGTACATCCTATATGGGACCACAGAGTTTCCAACATTGTTGTGTATCTTCTTTGGATTAGAAAAAGACTTTGGGATTTCTTTCACCCATTCCTTCATAAAACAAAACAAGAAAAGAGAGGAAGTCACCAAAAACCACGTGGAAGTCCATGATCTCTGTACAGCTGATTGTAAAGGGCAAGGAAGCTACTTTTGCAGTGTTATCAAAGACTGCAGACTCAGTGGAGAAACTAAGGACAGAGAAGGCTTCAGTGACACCCCTGCCCCCAACAAAAAGCAGAAGCCTCGACAGGAAACAACTGAAGAGAACTCTTAACATTGTAGTAAGGATGCTGAAGTGCACAACTGGGGGCTTCTGTCAGGGTGCTGATGGAGATGATTCAATCTACTTCAAGGGTCTGGGCATCTGACCATGCTCCAGTCAGTGTATGTGCAACACAAATTGGACTTGTGTTTTCATTGCTTTCTTTTTCCCCCAGTGAGAAGGTCACAAGTGTGGCAGGTGGACCTGAGAGGAAGGGGAAGTGAATGTGATGTGGGCATGTGATTTGAAATTCCCAAATAATCAATAAAAATATTATGCTGGGAAAAAAGGAAAGGGAAGTAGAAGTCAGAGAGTTTGGGAGGACATGCTTCCCTGGTTCGTGAACTCTGTCCAGACATGGAGCTTTTCTTGCTTACCAGTTTATGTAACTGTGCACTGACGTGCCTTCTGCAAAAGGGTAGAGATTATGACTCTAATGTTATCGCGTTGAAATTACTTTTAGTGCAGTTATATTAAGAAGTTTAATTATAGAAAACTATGGTATCATCTCACAATTCCCTGCTATGACTTGAAGAATTCACTTTTTTCATGTTGTCAGAAATGTCTTTCAATTAACAAGGGCTTCTTGCCTCCCCTCTTCATCTCTTAAACTTCTTGTCTTCTCTACCCAACTCATCGTGAAGTAGATAGTTGCTTTCTTGTTCATCTCTCATATTTGTTCCTGCTGACATGGTTCTTTGTGTGTATAGCACTCTGTTGAAACTTGTGCTTCACAGGTTAATACTTAAGAGGCAAATGGAGTTTCTTCATTCTTGTGTAACTCAATGTTTTGCCCTTCATCATACATGCCTCATTGAATTTTACTTGTGATGCTAGTTGCTTTTAGTCACTGTATGGATTACCTTTTTCTAGGGCTGCTGTAAGCAATTCAGCTGAGAAAAGGACATACTGTCAAATCTCCCGGAGGAGGCTTAGAAGCAGGAGTGGGAATACTGATTGATTTATTGAAGAGAGGTATGATAGGCTAAGTGGAAGCCACACTTCACCCAGCTGTGAGATCACCTTTGCATCCAAACCTATTACCACATGACTAACACCTAGCCTTCCTTTGAATTATTAAGAAAAGTAGCATAACTTAAAAAAAGAATACTAAAGAAATTTGACCAAAATTAACTGGCAGACACAGGCATTCATTCTGCATTTTGATACTTCTCATGTCCAGGGATTTGTTTAGTTTGCAAGCATTATTAGTATACTTCCCAGAATACTCTGTCTAACATTTAACTTACCATTGCATGGTTGAGTAACATATATTTCAATTTATGAATTTCACATGCATTTGCCTAAGGAAATATTTTTAAATCTTCATATTTAAAACATTGTCTCTCATAGAATTTTACAGACAGATTGAGACATATTTTTAATTTAGTGGTATATGAAATCAGTTAAGGAATGATAAGGAAACAATATTGTAATAACTAAGGGTGACTTTCTATTTTAATGTTTCATGTCGTTATAGCTCTAAAGGTAAAACTTGTGTTTTTGTACTTAAAGAATCCACACCTTAAATTCTCATCCCATTTTGTTTTTTACTTATTTATTCAATGAATATTACTGGTCCACTTTGTTGATCATAACAGTACAAATACAGTATGCATAACTCTAGCTACCATGCAATTAATTCATTTCTCTGATCAGATCAATCTATTTAGTAGACTAATAATCAGGTCATATTCTCTGCCCCCAATATATATTTGCAAGAATCCATGAGTGTGTTGTTACATGTGTTATGGGAGTTAGAATCACATGCTGCAATATGCAGAATAAAGACCTGTATCAGTAAAATTTAATATTGAGAGATGATCCCAGGTCATCTGAGGGGACACACCAAAGCCCAAGTTCCTTCCCTATGAAGTAAAGGCATAGAAAATTTTGTCTCATGTGAGATGATTGATGTAAGGCAGACTCCAGCTCCCTTTAAAGAAAGATGGAGACGTAGCAAGGTGATGTATGAGGGCAGTATCTAGAAACAGAAAATGACAAACTAAATGGAATATCCCCTAGATTCCCCAAAAGGAACACAGACAACTCATTTCACATTTCTGATATCAAAATTTACAAAATAATGCATTTGATTTGCCTGAAAACCACTACATTTTAAGAAATTTATTCTAACAGTACTGTGAAACAGTTATTTTAATTCTTGAAAGTAAAATATTACTATAAAATTCTCTTTAAAACAGTCTTGGAATCATCAGTGGTTAAAATCTGGAATAATATTGAGAAATGTGTTAGAGGAAAAGTTTATATTACTTAAATGGACTATGAGAAGACACATGGTGTCATTGATGATCAGTAGGAACTTTAGAGGAAGTAAAGGCTCATGGGAGAGAAAAGGCCATGGCTTACATAACATACACATCATCATTGTAAGTAAATTGTTGGTGGAAATGTGAGAGGCAAAACCCTGATAACTAAGGTGCACTGGAAATCAGGGGCATGGATATGATAGCTGAGAGGAAAGAATCTATGCTGTATTTAATTGAAAACTTAGTGAAGTTGTTTTCTGGAATGTAATGCAGAAATTTTAAACAGTCTTATTTTATATGCCAATCCCAGCTCCCTCTCCCTCCCATCTTCCCATTCCCCTCACCTTCTCCCCAACCGTCCCACCATCAACTGGAATGTTTGTGCAATTCTAGTGCTGTAGTGATGGAGACAGAAGGAGTCTCTGCGTTTGCCAACTTAGGCCTGGTGAGCTCCAGGCTAGTGAGAAAGCATGTCTCAAAAAACAAGATGACAGCTCCTTACAAACAATGCCAAATTGTACCCTGGCTTCCACACACATATGCATACACCTGTCACTTCACTGATCATGTGCACATAGACACACACACACACACACACACACACACACACACATACACTCTCTCTCTCTCTCTTTCTCTCTCTCCTACTGCTACTACAACTATTGCTGCTACTATTACTACTACATGTATCATATCCCCCACATGTGTGCATATATGCATAAACATGCAAACTCATTTAAAACAATAACTGCAAAACATATTGGAAATACTTATTCCTGATCTCATCACCAAGCAGGGTTACAATGTTAAGGATCACAGACTATTCTTTAGAGAGACTTAAGGATATAATTCATGAATCGCTTCAGTCATTATGGGAGAAGCCATAATTGAGCACCATGATGTCTTGGAAAGATCTGTAGAGGACACCTGCAGAGGAGTTGAATGAAGCCTGTGACATAACACAGGAAACACTGTTGATGAGAATGTTACCTTCCTGAACTATAGGAGATAGAAAGAGGACAAAAAGAAAGGAGATACCCAGCCAGTATTTCCAAACAAGCATGCTGCTGTAGTGACTCAAATCAAATGTGCTGAGAACTGGAAGCAGCTCTGGGTTTGAATTGATGCTCCAATAGGCTGACAATTTTGAGCACCTCAGAGAATAGAACTTTTATGCTTTTCTTGTGGAGATCTGTCTTGATAGGTCAGAGGACTGAGTGTGAAAGAGAGACTACTCAGACAGACACAAAGATTAGTCCATGTCTTCTGTTCTGGAACCTCTGAAATTATCATGTTAAATGACATTGAAAGCAAAGCTGATCTCATTGGGTGATTGTTGCCAGTAAACTGACTTTAAGGTGGACCAGGGTCTTCTGGGTTTCATGTGAAATCACATGGGATTAACAAATCCTTTCAGTGTGAAACAGGGAGGCAAAAATGTCCCTGTCTGATGACAGCCTATAAAATAGAAAATGGCTATAGTGGCCTTTGAATATGGCAAGCCATGCACTAAGGAATGTGGGCAGCCTCCACATGCTGGAAGGCACGTAGGAATTCCCCCCTCAAAAATCCAGAAGAAAGAATATAGATCTTATGACTCATTGCTGTAACATTTTCAATGTGTCCAAAAGCACTAATACTGTGGTAAATTATCAGAATACTCACAGAACATACAACTAAATGTTTAAAGTATGTGTTGAATGTGGCAGATGAACAGAAGGTAAACTAATATGGTACTTTGCCTAAGGAAATGGAGAACAGGAGATGTTAATCTGAAGTTCAAATATTAAAATTATCCTTGTCATAATGCTCTCTTATCTGGATTTTTCTGTATATAAATTAATAATATGTCTAGGTGGATATAGATGTATATTTGTGTCTTTATGTCATTGGATTTTACGTGAACTCCATCTTTATGCACATTATGTGACTGAAACCACACAAAAACAAACCAAAAAAAGGTTACCATCTTTTCCAGAGATGTGCATGGGATGGTGATATTTTTGCCTGTGTCAAATAATAGCTACTTGCGGGAACTGGCACCTTCAAGCCTCTGCCTCTTCATAGCATATCTGCCTGATGAATTTGCTTCAGCAGCCCGTGCTGTCTGTTCCTGCCTGCTCAGTTGGCTAGTTTCCCGCCACTCCACAACTCTGCTGACTTGCCTGAAATTCTGCTTCAGTTTGTCCTTATGGCACTTTTCTCTTCCCAGCCGCTTCCAGATAACTCATTTCAACCAGCCTAGCCTAGGAGCGACAGAGGGATTATAATATAGCATGACAGTTCACAACCAGCAGTACATATGCCCACAAGAGTTACAGTTAACTGTTTTAGGCAGGAGGACATATTAGTCATAAATATGTCAGTTCTACTCTGAGTTGATCATAATCCAAATCAGATGGTTGCTCTCTTCCCTGGAAACATTTCTTCAGAAAGCTGAACTTCAAAACCCTGAGGAGTTTCACAAGGTGGTACAGACAGAAATTCATATAGCAGGGAAAGTAAGGAAATCAGTGGCACTTTTATCTGAAAGGAATGTGCTATTCCCCTGGCAGATATGGCAAGCAGAGTAGAATCAATAGAATTGTCAATGGCAGGATTGATAACGTAGGAAACACAGGTGAGAGTTGTCATGACAATGACAAAAGCATCAGAAGCAGAAAAAATGCATTTGCTTTGTAGAGATCTCCTGCTGTAAATGACTGGATAACTCTTGGGAAAATTATAGCCAGATGTATTTGCATGGGAACACGTTGCTTTGCCTTCATAACCATTTCTAAGCAATATTTTTTGCCTTTCATTCTAAAACACAATAGTAACATCAGTTAAAAACAATGATCATGATTATTTGCTGCTGACAGCAGTCTTATCCCCTCAGTATAATTTCCTCACAGCACCTTCTCTCTCTGGGTTCTGACACTGCTTTCGGGAATTTCTCCAGGCCTGCACATTTCGCTCCTTGATAACTCCAAGCCTGGCATTTCCCTCCCATGACCCTCTTCACCTGTTCCTTCTTTAAGCTCTGAATGGACGTCCCATTTCTGATTCTGCCAGGCCCTGATTTTGTGCTTCTGTCCTACTCCCACATTTCCAGAAAAAAGAATATGTATGTATGTATGTATGTATTGTGTGTGTGTGTGTGTGTGTGTGTGTGTGTAATATGTGTGTGTGTTTGAATTTGCCTCTGAACTGCTAACCATCCCTAATACAAGAGAAATGTAGAAATTATGTAAATAGACCTAGTGCTAGTTTCCCGTGCAAAGTACTAGTGTTGACATTTCTTCTCACTGTGCTACAGTTTTCACTGTTTGGCTCAGATTGGAAATAGTTTTATTTTTCCTCACAACAACTTATGTGTCCTGTTTGAGCTCACCATTTATGTATACTATGAAGTCCAACTTTTTGTTAAGGTGTATGTTCTCATTACCTATGGTTAAAATATCTTATCTCCAGGAGAAAACGTAAACATTAGAGTTTTCTAGCTCCTCTCACACATGAAAAGCCACTCATTACTGATTGTCATGATTAATCACACATGACTATAAATAGTTTGTGTTAAAGATTTCCCCCTTAAGAAAATACTGAATAATGATCAGCCCCTTTCTGAGCATGTGAGAAGTGTGATGGGGTGTTTTAGGAGTCTGTTTGCGTAGGGCTTCCTAGTTTTACCACTGAAGTAATTTAGTTATATACTATATGTGCTTTTTCATGTCATTGTTTGCTGTGTCATATTTCATGCAACATGAACATTCACTGCCATACCACCTTCTTTGAATCTGATCCAAGTTCAATCACTCTCCTGCTCTGTGACTTCGTATTTCTGGATTTCACCACCTGCAACGGTAACTGTGAATGTTGCTACCTAGCAGTATAGTAGATCACTACCATCGCTTCATATGTGTTCATGTGAGACCACATGTAAACCTCTAATTAATTATTTCAACAAGAACAGGTGGTAACTGACACAGAACTGCCTCCAGCTCTTTCTTACATGCTGAGATAAGTAATCAATTGAAACATAGAATTTTATCTTGAACTTAATAGTATTTTTAAAGAAATAAGTGTTTATCCCCAACTCAGTGAGTACTTTGGCATAAATACATTGTCATGTATACTTCAGAAAATAGAGGGCATCAAGAAGTATGCTATGTGGGCCTTGTGGTTCAGCACTGCTCTTTTTCACAGCCTTCCCTCACCTCACTGGGATGGACAGGGAATATTCGTGCACTCACTCAGCTGTAACCAGTCATGCTTCTCTAAATAGAATTACAACAGAATATTGTCTTCTTCAATCAACACCATGCTTTGAGGCAAAGGGGATACACAATGGGTCTTTAGAATGCAGGCTCATAAGTGGTTAGCAAAAGTTAACATTTGGTGAGTTTTTGTGTGCATTCCTCGAGCAGACATCAATAATCAAAGAAGACAGAATGTGTGAGACTCCATAATGGAGAAAAGCTGCTGATGTATTGGTATGTATTTAGTAGTTGAAACTATTTGTAGAGTGTGACTTTGAAAGGAGAGAAGTGAAGACTGACGAAAAAGTTAATTATTTGATTGGTATAATGAAGGGCTCTGGGAGACAGGCCAAAGATTCACACATGTAACTTTAGAAGTAGGAAACACAATGATGTGCTAATTGAATAGTGACATCTGACATTGTATTTTATCATAGTAATGTGAGTTATCTGGATGTGAGGGACAGATTGACTAGAGAGAGCACAAAAGCAAAAAAGTAAAACACACATAATCCAAGCATAATGAAAGCGATAGTGGTAAGAAAATGTAGACAGTAACATTAGTCTAGCATCTGTGCTGAATTGAAACAGAAATCTGGAATTGGAAAAAAATGTAAGAAATCCAGTACTAGTGTTGAAAGAGTGAAATGGAAATTGATGTTTTATTGATTAAGCTGTGTTAAAAATTTACCTTGGAGAACCAAATCTTAGAAAGTGCTATGCTTATTTAGAAACATGTTGAGACTGATTAATCAATTAAATATCTCTGTGAGCACATGGAGAATTTAAAGCTGAATGAGAATTGTGGCCAAGAAAGGTAAAACACAGTTTAGGGGAGAACTAAGGAGAAAAGTCAAATTAATCATGTTACTTTTATATATTAAAACAGAACATGACTTGAATGTGAGCCAATGGACTTGTGTCAGCAAACCAAAAGACAGAATTATGTATTTGGAAATTTCACATTTAACTCAGTCTTGGCTTCTTTCCTCACAGATCTAATTTACCAATTGACATCAGTTTTTCTTTGCCAGTAGGCAGAGTTTTACAGTGTACTCCAATTTTTAAATTAAAGGGAGATTTATTTTGATTTATGAAAGGATACCTTCTCAAGAGTGGTTTCAGACAAAGGAGCTTCCTTCCTTGGAATATTTCTAAAATGCATGTGATAGATACAAGCTTTAACGTGTGAAAATTACAAGGATGCTGAAAATACAGTGTTTCCTCTTTTAATTTTTCATTCTATAGAGCTTTACAATGTTTCCTTTCAGAAATGTCCCCATTTAATCATATTTAATTAGGAATATGTCCTAGCATTTCTAACATATGAATGACTCTAGGTGTTTTGCATTATTCTTTTTGTATATAGTCTGGGTGGTGATGGGGTAGGCATTGCCTTGTAGGTGAAGTTACAGGCAGTTGTGAAATGTCTGACCTGGGTTCTGGAAACCAAACTTCAGACCTTTGAAGCAGCAGCAAAAACTCTTTAACTTTTAAACCATTCACACAATCACCTTATAATACCTAAAGAAATACATTGTTTTTGCTTTAAAAGTAAGAGTTAGATGATCTATTGTTTTTATCCATTGACTTTTTAGTTGATATTTGGGCAATACTTAACTAATTTACTTGTTTGCTCTGTTAGGACTTGAACTAATTGCATTTGTGAGCTATAATAGTGCAAAATGATGATACTCGATGCATTATAATCTAAATGTCAAGACAGGAAAAGGATATGTATTTTAGGAAATATACTGATGTGCATATCTTGCATAGTTATAAAAATAGCTTCTCTGTGTCAAAATATTTGATTTCATTCACTAGAGAAAACCCTTTTCTCAAGTTTTTCAATAAAGTTGTCCTGCAGAATAATGTGATAAATGTAGTCATTCAAAATTAATTCAGATGAAATATGGCATAATTAATCAGTGATTGCTGCTTTCTAAAAGTCTCATTATAAGAAATTCATCTTGTTAAAAATAAGGAGTTATTGAATTGTTATTATATTCCAGATGTTATAATATGTATTTTGAATGTATAATAACACAGCATTTTTATAGCACACCTATGCTGCATTAAATTATTTTCATCTAAGTTTTGAATTTCAAAACTTAAAGACTTCAATGCTTAAATGATTCATATTACAAAAGTTGATATTTCTAAAATAGAAGAGGTTTGAAAACGTGATCTAGATACTGTGTCCTAGAGTCAACAAGGAAAGTCTGTTTCATACTTAGCAGCTGATGACATTCAGAAATTACTTGATGTGAATTCTGCAACCCACATAAGCAGGGACCACTCCACTAAGAAATGATAACAGTACTAACCACTCACCAAGCAGCTTTATCTCCTCTTCTTTGTGTCTCCTAAGAGTCTGCTTACCATTATGGTCAGATCTACTGCCAATCATTCTCCTTAAATCACCAAGAGATGCATCTGACATTACAATTATATTTGACATAATCTTTACTAGTGGCTTAAATCTAAGACCACAATTTCTAAGATGCTATTTCTTCTTTTTAAATATGCTTTAAAGTCAAAATGAGGCATTAGTGATTTCCTATTGGGCTATATAATCCATTGTTTGTAGGAAATTTCTCTACGCCACTGATAGACTTTGCAAAATCATTATAAATTACTCTGAATCATTGATAGTTCTTTGCCTATATTAAAGAATAATCCTTTTGATATTACTTGGCTGGCATTCAATAATGTTATCCTGGCGATCTGTTCTTTCTTCTGCTAGCATTCAGGCATGTAGGATGATTTCTAGAGCTTGGACAGAAAAATAGGTGCCCATAAGCAACAGCTAGAAATTGCTACGTCAGTAACACATGTTCTGAACAAGTCTGTCTTCTTGTTAATTGGAAGGTACATTAGTGCTAGGTGAAAGTGGAAGAGAAGAAGTGCAAATAACCCATCTACCAATCATACTGCTCTCCCACCCTCCTAACATTCACCTCGGTATCTAATCTCATGTCACAGTCATTAAACATTAATTATGAGCTAGCTCCTTCACTGGAAATGGCTCTGTGGGCCTGTATTTTCTAATGACATGTTTCATCTCATGGGGAGTTTTATTCAAGCCAGTCAAGGTCATTCAGTTTTCAGTGATGAAACTCAGAAGAACTGAAACCTATACTGTTTCCAAAGAAATGAATCATGGAGAGTATACATCTAAGCAAAGGATCAAATTACATAGAAACAGAAACAGCTTTTGACCATGTAAATAAATCACAGAGCCTTTACCCAACTATGTGCACATTTGTAAATGGGATGGGTATTGAGGACGGGTTGTTTGGCCATATTGAAGCATTAAGTACAAAGTTGCAGCGAAATTCTTATCCAGAAGGCAGAATGGTATGGCCATGGCTAGCACAAGAGACTAGGACTGATTTTCAAAACAAACAAATGAACAACAAAAACAAACAACAAAAAATCCAAAATAAACTTATAATATACTTCTTAAACATGCTTGAACATTTGAATAAATGGAAAGGCCAGCCTCTTTGCCTTTTTAAATAATTTTTATTTGGACAATATCTTTCTTTCTATACTCTGTATGCTAAGGATAATTTTTCTTATAACAAGAACTCAAATAACTAGCCATTTTAAAGGCATTTGGAGAGTTCTAATGAAATAAGAAAGAGCTTTCTCATGTTTTGGATACCTACATAAGACTGAATTATCAATGTGGCCATCTGACTGCAGATAGACCTCCACAGCCGAGCCTATTGTGCATAAAAGGACCCTGTAGATGTTACTCAAGCTATTGGAGCCCTGCTGTTCCAAAATAACAGAATCATTTCCTATTCCACTAAAACTGATTTTAGAAACACAGATTGCTTTCTTTCTTTCTTTTTTCAAAACAAAATTACACTGTTTTTGCTATGTCCTGTTTTTATACATGAGTCACTTGAAACTTGGAGTGGTGAATGGCTTTTGCATACTCAAGAAGCTAACACTTTAACTTGCTTTTGCTGACTCGAGAGTCCACATTTCAATCTGTTTCTTTTTACTCAGTTTGGAAGACAAGACATTTAAGCTCCTTTCGTGCACTCAGAAATTTTTGATACAATGTGTTGTTAGCAGCTGCTCTGCAGTAAGAATATACTCATTCTGTACCCTCTTCACTGTCTTTTCATATTAATACAAGTTTGTTTGTCAAGGATCAGTAGGATCTAAATTCTTAGTTACAACAACAATAGGTCCACAGTATTTATATTATTTCTATTTCCTTTAGTCTGAAAAAATCAACTAAATTGGGACGTTTAAGGGTTATTATAAACATTACAGGGTGCTAGTTTTACTGTTCTTTCAAAAACTGCAGCAAAGCTGATTTTCAGTCAATAAAAATGTGAGTGAGCAAATAAATCCCCAATTCTAACGATGGCATTCAATGTATTGATATGGAACATCTCACTTTATTTCAGATCTCCCAACAGGACTTATTGGGGGTGTATGATACATACATATTACTGAATGGGAGAATTTTAATGTTTGTTGTGAGATAGAATTGGCCATAGATGTTTTGTAGGACCCAGGACTTGTAGAGACACAGGAAGAAGTAGGGAGGGTTTAGAAAGATTCCCAGGTGGTATAGATGGAGAAAGGAGAGGGAGAGCAGGTCACTGGTTGCTTCTCTTCTAATTCTCTGATCAATCAAGTTTTAACCCCATATGTGACTCCCGAGTTTCTGTTAATAATAGAATAATTTAGATAGTCATTGTGTCTGCAATGGGCACCAAATGTAGTAAGCTTTCTTATGGAATTTTCTTGGACCACCAGCCAGCAGATAATGACATAGAATCTTGTTAATTATTAAAGTTGGTCCTACCTTAGGCTTGTTTCCGACTTAACCCATATTTTAAAACCTACATCTACTGTGTGTTGCATTATATCCATACTATGCATTTTGTTTTCCCTGTGTCTTGCTGGTGAATTGCACATGGCTAGATTCCTCCTTATCTTCTTATCTCTCCCTGGAAATTCTACCTATCCTCTCCTGCCTGACTGGTAGCCATTCAGCTCTTTGCTAAAGCAATCAGAGCAATACATCTTCAACAGTGTACAAATATTCTTCAACACATGCTGGCCAAGGTCCCTCAAGGAGATAATCTAGAGACTGTAGGTTCCTACAAGGGCATCCTTCTGTGTTAAACATGCAGCAAGAATTTTTACATTCCTTGGAGAAAAAGGTCATTTCTGCAATCAACTGAACAGAATATATCTTTTGATGAACTTGCAGGAAGACACAAATCACATGAGGTTCCAGGAAGTCAGTCAAAGATAAAGAGCTACTGACCATTTCTATGTTTTGAGACCCACTTCAGATGTCTATGGACTACACTGTATCCATCCAAAGGGAACTTCTAAGACCATCATTTAAAGGTGATAGTTTTTCCTGGGTTTTGTAGCTTGTATTTCTATCTTCCAATTACCTAAGTAGTTGCCAAATGTAAAGGGGAAAAGGAAACAGGGAGAAGATGGATAGACTTCTGTTCCTTTTTATTTTACAGGCCCTTGTAATAGTACTTTATGTAAGGGAAGTTAAATCTTCATCTATTGCATTTTAAACAGTTTACATACTTGAATATGATTCATGGAGGTAATAACAAGCAGTTTCTCTAACAGAACAGCTGTGGGATCACCCCAAAGTTGTATTCAAGGATAGGACAAGGAAATGTTATATCTGCAAAGGCTGTAGCAGAAAATAAAGTAAGATCATTTCTCTTTGAACCCCATAGTTACAGGTCCACAAAATTAGAGACATACAGTAGAAATATTAAATTGAATTATACTTAAGAAACACCATGCCTAGAAAAGCTTGAGAAACTTTGGAGTTCCAAATTTAGTCAGCTTGAAAATTGTGGAAGAAAAATTTAAATACAGTTGGACCCAAACCACCTGCTGTCACTTGCTAGATATTACTTCATTGATATCGTCACAAGATGAAGAAACAGTGCTGAATCAATTTCTACATTGCTGGCAAATGCTGTTATTATTTGGTCTTGAAATAGATTATTTTGAACCTTCTTGTTTCCTGAACTTTGCATAAAAATCCAGTTCTCCATTCAGAGATCTATTAGGAATTCACTTTATGGACTTTAGATATTATGTTTGTGATGGCCAAACTTGAGCTCCATGTCCTAAATGAGCACTACACCCTGAGAAATATACAAGCCAAAATAATTTCCCATGATTTATTCTTAGTTTCTCAAAATAACCATGGTAGTCATTCAGGCTCAGCTTATGTGAAACATGTTTTACTTTCATTTTTTTCCTGCTCTCCACCACCAGTCACCAAGTGTTGGCAAACAAGTGTTAAATTGTTTTGTGTACTCTTTATCCATTCCTGCTGATAGGAATCTAATTTTTCTCTTATGATATCTTACCTACCCCAGTGTATTAGTCTATCTGCTGTCAGAATCCAATTTTTTCATTTACCCAAATAAGATGCATGAGAGTTATGTGAAATGGAAGTCTAATTGTTTGCATTCACAATATAAAACCACTCCATCCTTGCCTACCAAAATCTGTTTCTATACCTAATCTTCCTACACTATTCTTTCTGATGCAATTCTTTCATTTATGAATTGAAACTTCTCCATTTTTCATAAATTCTCCTGCTTATTGTGTATTTCTCAGCACATTTATTCATATGTATTATGTAAACTTGTTTGTGAAAACCTTGGAGTTGGTCACTGAAGAAGTGATGTTCTGTGTGGGTGTTGGTATTAATCTCAGAGGCCTTAAATATTTAGTAGCAGATATTAAATAACATGCTTAAATAATTGATTATGTATAAGTAACTATATATAAATGTGACATAAATGTGATAAAAAGAATATATACTAAATATACAAAATATTAAATGAACTTAGTTTATAAAATTAATCTATAATCCTGAGGTGGAGACTTTGAGCTGAAGTTGGTAGGTTGACGGGAGTCAACTTTGTAGAGAAAGAAAAAAGAAACCATGCACTAGCAGAGATGGGGAGTTGCCTTATATTTAGGAGAGGGACTGTGCAAAAGTTTAATGTCTGAAAGATGTGATTTGTTACAGACTGTGAGACCCAGATATGGACAGCATGAAAGATACTCAAATACAACATGACCTGTGAAATTCTTGCTAAATTTCAATGAATGGTTTCCTACCCACTGCTCTCTCCATCCTTCCTTCCCTGTAAGTCCTTCACTCTCTCTTTTCTGAGCTCTCACTGTAACACACCCCCCTCTTGTTGCTCTCTCACATTGCACTGTAATTATCTGTTTATGTCTTTTTCTCCTGCTGAACTGTGAGATTTCTAAGGAAGTAACTGTGAGTCATATTCGAGTTCCAAACGTTAGCCATAGTGTCAACATATGGAAGAGTGTACTTCAAGTATTACCTTCTTTTTGCCCATTTATTTTTCAACCCACTGTTATTTTTGCTTCTCTGATTCATTTGCACCTAAAAATTGAGATTATCAGCATTTCCTTGCTAGAAAATTATGCCTACTTTCCTTTTAATTTGGGATAATGATATTGACAATTCCTAGTCTTCAAGCAAACAAATATGAGCTGTCCATTTTCCCTGTTAAACCTCAAAGCCTTCAGAATTAGCTTCTGGCCATTCTTCACTCTGTGTCAAGCATTCTACTTAAGTAATGTTATGATCCCTTTTAGTTTTTACCAGGGTTTTTAACTATTCTTCTTGCTGGAGAGCTGCTCCTCTAATTAGCTAATGAGTTCATAAAATTTGGAGAGCACGTACCTCCATAATAATAGTGACTAATGGACAGATCATGTCATGAGTCATGATAAGTAAAACATGTATTTCATGAAGAATATTATAAATAAAGTTTCCTGTAAGAGATGGTTCTTAATGTGTGTTTCTAGATGGGAAAATATATATATGTCAGAGCCTAAATTCCTTCATCGATTACTTTGCATCCAGTGCAAACCTGTTCCTTATGGGAACATGAGAAGTGTTTTGTGACCACCTTACTTCTCCGTAGTCTCCTCCTTGGATGATGTAGTGCCTATAATTTTGATCTAGTGTAGGCTTTGCTAACCTAGAGTGCATAAAGCATAGTGAGTTAATCCTTGGATGAATGGTTTGCTGTATCTCTTAAATTCTCATATTCTTCCACCTAGAAAATGCCAGCTTTTTCCATTATGTATAGACTCATCTCTTTCAGGACCCCTTCTTTACCGCCATCTTCCAGAAATATTTATTTTTTATTCCTTTCTCATGCCACGACATATTCATTAGTAATTAATATTATATTATAGATAACTGCTCTCCAAATATTATGAGCTCACCAGCCTAGAAATTGTACTATATTTTCTTGTTATTGAGTGGGAATAAATATATGTTCAACATACTTTGGAATAATTTACCTAGTTAATTTATTTATTTGTGTGTGTGTGTGTGTGTACACATGTGAGTGTGTTTGCATGTGAGAATGAGTACATTCATTTGAGACAGGGTCTTCTACTGAATCCAGAGCACATCAATTTGGTTAGACTGGCTGTCCAGTGAGCCCCACAGATGTGCCTGTCTTCTCTCTCTATATTGGCAATATAGACATCCACATTTTGGATGTGCATAGTGGGCATCCCAAGTAAGATCATGGTACACATGCACAACAAGAAATTTTCTACCTGAACTCAGAACCCAGGTCCAAGTTTTATTCAGAGATATATGTATTAGATAATATTACCTCTACATTAGATAACAAAGTTGGAAGTTGTTGAAGGACCCAAAATCAATACATTAAAAAATGAAGATTTCCTTTTACTTTAATATCATCATCTGAGTAATAACAATTTTATTCAATTTACATTATTATTTTCATTATGCTTGTATGTATTGTATAATGATCAATACTCATAATATTTGATTCACTTTTAGAAATATCATGGAATTTAAAAGTAGAAATCGAATTTTGGGTTTATGTATGTCTTCTAAAATCTTTTCATTAAACATTCTTTCTCTCTAAATCTTAATTTATAAATCCTTATCATCTGGTTTTATAACCTCTTAAGTTAATGTCACTCTTTCTGAAAGATTGTAGAATATTATAACTACAGTTTTAAAATATTCCATATAGCTTGCGGTTCTGCACACCTCATTGTTGATATTGAATAGTTTGCTAAGTTGTTAACAATATATGTAATAAAATATACTTTCTTAAATAATAAATATGCAAGTTAAATTATATGTTCTCTGAAAATTTGAGTATGATAGTGTTATAGTCACCCTGTTCCTGATAATTTTAGCAGAACAATGCTCCAGAGGAAGCTATCTTTGTTCAAATATTTTTAGCATGGAATGTAATTTTGCTGGTTGATGGAGAGATGCAATACTGTTTTGTATGAGGAAGTTGGAGCAGTTATTTCAGTGCAGAGACATTTCGCATCCTTAATTCTTGTGGTTATTTTGTAGGGAAGGCCATTTTCAGAGGCACCCAAACAAACCATTAGTCTTTCCATCTTCAAAACTCAGAGAATATGTGCCTGGCATGTACCAATTGTTATCTACAATCTGTATCCCCTTTACCACCACACCAGTGCTGAGGACCTACAGAGACTGAGTCAGAGAATGAGCAATGAGCTTTATCTTAGCTGGGTCAGGTACATCCTGAAAGTAAGAAATACGTTGGGTATCAGAAATATACTAGTGACTGACAGTGGTATAATACGCTCATTTATTAAAACAGTTTTCTTTGAACTTTAAAAAACATTTTATTCATTTATATTTCAACCACAGTTTCTCCTCTTCGTCCTCCTCTTACTTTCCTCCCCTCCCCTCCATCTCCAGAAAGGGTAAGGTGTAACTGGCATTTCTTGTTCTACCGGTCCCACCACCCTTCAGTCCGAAATAAACACATGAATGTTATATTAGCTATAAAACTGTTGAACGATGACTAGGGCTTCTTATTGACTAGTTCTGTATTGATTATTAACCTATTTCTATTATTCTAAGTATTTCCTGTGGTCTTGGATTACTGAAGAATGCCCGGACCTGTTACTCCTTTGGAAGCTACATGGCATCTCCTCAGAGTCTCTTTTTGCCTACCTTTCCCAGAATTCTCATCTCCTAGTCTTGCCTATTTTCCTGCCTCTATTGGCCAAGCAGTGTTTTATTTATCATACAATAAGAGAAACATATATACAGAAGGACATGCCCCATCAGTAAGACCTCCTCATGGGGAGTCAACAAAGCCTGGCATAGCAAGTTGAGGTAAGACCAAGCCCCTCCTCCCTGCATCAAGGTTGAGCAACAGCAACCTGCCACAGGGAATGGGCTCCAAAAAGTCAGTTCATGCACTAGGAATAGATCATGGTCCCGCTGGCAGGGTCCTTACAAACTTTCCAAGTCACACAACTGTCACCCACATGCGAAGGGCCTCGTTTGGTCCAATGCACACTCCCCAGCTGTCCTTCCAGAGCCTGTGAGTCCCTAGCAACTCCAGTCAGCTAGCTATCTTTTGTATTTTCCCATCATTATCTTGACAAGACTCTATTACCTTGCTCATGTAATTCCCTCTTCACTCTTTCAACTGGTCTCCCAGAGGTTGACCAAGTGCTTGGCTGTGGTTCTCTGAGTCTGCTTCCAAGTTACTGAATGTAGGGTCTATGATGACAATTATGGTAGTCACTAATCTGATTAGAGGAGAAGGCCAGTTTAGTCACACTCTCCACTATTGCTAGGAGTCTTATCTGGAGTCATTCTTGTGGATTCCTGGGAATTTCCCTGGCAACAGTTTTCTACCGAACCCCATAAAGGCTCCCTCTATCAAAATATCACTTTCATTGTTCTCCTTCCCTGTCTCTACCCCAACTCACCCATCCTGTTCCCTCATGTTCTCATCTCCATCTCCTCCCCTCTAAACCCTGCCCCAGTTCCAGTTTACCACGAGAAATCATCTATTCCCACTTCCTAAGGGGACTCATGTGTCCCTCTTAGGGTCCTCCTCATTACCTAGCTTCTCTGGGGCTGTGTTCATGTGTGTGGGTAAGGCAGTTTTCTTTGATCTTAAGGACAGAAAACTAGGATAAAGAAGATGGAGTTTAAAGTTTAAAGGTAAAAATAAATAAGAGATTAAAATAATGTTTCTGGATCCTGATTCTGTGACACACAGCAAAAAAACCCACAAATAATCTAAAAATAAGAGGAAGCCTCCTTGTGAAAAACAGGAGTTCCAGTACAGACTTGATGGAGTAAAACTCAAGTACAGGGAATATCTATAAGGTAAAACAACGGAAGCTATTTTGATACATATCTTTTCAAACTTCCTAGTTGGTTTTGAATTTCACATCTAGTGTGTGTGTGTGTGTGTGTGTGCGTTTCACAGGAAAAATAATAAGTTAGAAGAGCTCTTTGGAAGCTTCAAGTTCAATGAGGTTATGTGCTATTTTCAGGTGGGGATCAAATAAGTGATAAGGATTTAAACGAGACTTTTCAATAACATAATATAAATGTCATCTAAAAAACTCAATCTACCATAATTACTTTAGAAACATTATCAGGTCTAATTGATGTGTATAAAAATCTGCTTCTGGCCGGGCATTGGTGGCACACACCTTCAATCCTAGCACTTGGGAGGCAGAGGCAGTAGGATCTCTGTGAGTTCGAGGCCAGCCTGGACTACAGAGCTAGTTCCAGGACAGTCTCCAAAACAATACAGAGAAACCCTGTCTCGAAAAACCAAACAAAAACTGCTTCTGTCTATCCCAGAATGCAAGTTGGTTAGAGTTGAACACTGTATAGACATATAGGAAAATGTCAAGAAGGGATGGGATGAGTCTGGCACTAAGATCCTTCACCAACACATGATATGGGGACAACATCATCAAACTCCCTGAGTTGTTTGACAAGGAAAATTTTGGAAAATATCACTCACACATGTTACTTAGCAAGTATTTGTTGTCATGAAGACCCACCTATGGATTCAACTAAGCACTCAAGTCTCAGAGACTGTATCTGCATGGAAGGTTAAAACAGTCCTGTGTTGCATTTTTTCACAAACTACATGAAACTCATCTGTTCCCTGTTTTGATCAATTATTCAAAAAGGCTTGATTTGTCTTATATTTCATCTTTTGAACATATTTATCAAATATGTAGGTCAGTAAATTTAGGGACAGAAAGGAGGCTAGAGCAAGCCAATTGGAAGTTATACTAGCTTTTTATTTCCTATGGAAGTCTCTTCTCACACAAAGACAGAGTTTTGTTCAAATAGTTTATCAGTGTCAAAAATTCAGTGTTATGTATTTATGCTTTTAGAGATGAAAACATACATATAACTAATAGTATATGGACTAAGAATGTATTTAGAAATTCATGCTCACATGCTACATATAGATAGATAGATAGATAGATAGATAGATAGATAGATAGATAGATAGAGATAGTGGAAGTGTGGAGGAAAGAAAGGGAAGGGAAAATGATTAAATTGTATTATAATCTCAAAAAAATAAAATTAATAATTTAAAAATGAACACAAGTATTCAAACATAAAAAATTGCAGTTCCATCCAGCCACACTGAAACTTTTAGAAGAGAAAGTGGGAGATACTCTTCAACAAGTTGGTACAGGAGACCACTTCCTAAACATAACACCAGTGGCACAGGCACTGAGATCGACAATTAACAAATGGGACCTTCTGAAACTAAAAAGCTTCTGTAAGGCAAAGGACACAGTCAAAAAGACAAAAAGGCAGGCCACAGAATGGGAAAAGATATTCACTAACCCTACATCTGACAGAGGGCTAATCTCCAAAATTTACAAAGAACTCAAGAAACAAGTCTCCAAAACACCAAAGGATCCACTTAAAAGGTGGGGTACAGAGCTAAATAGAGAATTCTCAGTAGAGGAGGCTAAAATGGCCAAGAGACACCTAAGAAAGTGCTCAACATCCTTAGCCATCAGGGAAATGCAAATCAAAACAACTCTGAGATACCATCTTACTCCTGTCAGAATGGCTAGAATCAAAAACACCGAAGACAATTTATGCTGGAGAGGATGTGGAGAGAGAGGAACACTCCTCCACTGCTGGTGGGAGTGCCGACTCATACAGCCTCTTTGGAAATCAGTATGGAGATTCCTCAGGAAAATGGGAATTAATCTACCACTAGACCCAGCAATTCCACTCTTAGGCATTTATCTAAATGAGGCAGGTTCATACAACAAGGGCATCTGCTCCACTATGTTCATAGCAGCATTGTTTGTAATAGCCAGAACCTGGAAGCAACCTAGATGCCCCTCAACTGAAGAGTGGATAGAGAAAATGTGGTACATTTACACAATGGAGTATTACTCAGCAGAAAAAAACAATGGATAGCACCGGAAGAAACCATCCTGAGTGAGGTAACCCAGTCGCAAAAAGACAAACATGGTATGTACTCACTCATATATGGATTTTATACATGGATCAGGATAGTGCCAGTCTGCACTTCCACAGAGAGTCTGGGAAACAGGAAAGAATCTAAAAGATATGCATATATGCATAGTACCCAAGAGAAGAGGATGGAGACAAGATCCTCTGAATGGATGGGGAACACGGCGAGGGGTGGGGGGGGAGTGGGACCTGGGAAGAAGAGAGGGGGTGAAGAGGAAGAGAGTTGGTCATGGGGGAACAGGAAGTTGAGGGGGTGGGGGTAGAATAGGGGGAAGAGGGAATCATAGGATCGAAGACAGATCAGGCACCAGAGTGACCTCGAGGGATCTAAAGGGATAACATCAATTGGCAAGCTAAGCAATAGTGGAGGGACCACCTCGAATGCCCATTCCTGATAATGAACTTGATGTCTATAACCATACGGGAGCCTTCATCCTGTGACTGATGGAAGCAGAGGCAAACACACAATTAATCACTGAGCTGAACCCAAGGAACCCAGTGACAGAGAGAGAGAAGTGATGAGCAAATTGGCAAAGAATGGGCTGGCAAAACCAGCAGAGACAGCTGATCTGAACAGGGGAGAACTCTTGGACCCCAGACCGACAGTGGGGAGGCCAGCATGGGACTGATCTGGACCCCCCAAATGTGAGTGTCAGCGAGAAGGCCTGGGCAACCTATGGGGCCCTGAGCTGTGGATCAGTGTCTATCCCTGGTATACAAACAGTCTTCGTGTGCCTTTAGCACAAAGAGAGATGCTCTCTCAGCCTGGACTCTTAGGGGAGTGCCTGGACCCTACCAAGAGTAAAATGACAGACTCTAGATATCCCCTATGTGGAAGGATTTGGCAATAGGGTGGGAGGGAGAGGGGGAAGGGGAGTGCGGGAGGAGGGGAGGGAGAGGGAACTGGGATTGACATGTAAAACAAGCTATTTAAAATTAAAATAAAAAATGATAATAAAAAATTGCAGTTCCATTGTGTTAGGAGAAATCGGCCCACCTTTCTGCAAAGATATTTCTTCTTCAACCCTCACCTCTTAAACCAGAATAATGATCCCTTCCTCTTTCTATTTTATACTCTCCTGCTAATAATCCTATCCCATATAACAGCAGTTGTATCATCTACAGGTGATAATACACACTTAGAATGCTACATAGTGCATTATTATTTACAGTTTTGTGCTGGTGTGCTAAATAACTCTGGTAGGGCTTCCTTGTACTGATCTATGAGAATTTATACAGTACCTTCCGGTCAGCATTTGAAATCCATATATGCTCATTTCCTTTCAGGTTGACCACCAGGAAATATAATGTAGAAGAAGTAAGCAGTTTCACATACTTAATTCACTGCTGTTGTTTCTATTAAACAGTATTCAACTTCTGTCATTCACAGATGAAGCACATCTCTGTCAGTAACAGACCACATGCATGATGATGGTCTTATGATAACAATTAGTTGTTTCAAAGCTGTTACATAGACTCTGAGCTTCAGAGATAAAAGCCTTCATGGTGTACTTCTCAGGATGTTCTTTCTGTTACTGTATGGAAGTCTCATTTAAGATCATTTCTTACTCCTCTTATCCAAACTTGAAAAGAGATAGAATTCACAGGCTGTACATAAAAATACAAACTAGCATCCCTTTCTCGTGAAAGTATGTTAGTATTAAGAACCGTTTTTTTATTGTCCTACAGTGTGCATTATTATATACACTATAAAGTTTTATGTTAAAAGCTGAATTATAATAAGGTACATGTCTGCCCATTCTTTACAAAGCCTATAAACAAGGGAGCAGAGTATAATTCAGTCACATGCTAATTCTTTAGACAATAAAATGAATCTATAGAATGCTACATAATGTAACATAGAAACACTGACTGCCAGGTGTCCCTGAAGCTCAGATGACTGAGATGTGAGATCTGGTAAAAGCAGGGTACATATTAGTGAAGGTTGAATCAAGACTCCATTTCTCAATTCTTTTGTTGTGCTATGAATAAGTGACTCTTACAGAACATAAACATAACTAAATAAAATTTCAAATATTTAAATTTTCTTCAAAGAGTTTTTCTTGTATGTATCAAGTGACATTAATTCCAGAACCAAGACTTAACTTTTGCAAATAGTATTTTTTCCTCAAATTTTTTTGATTCAAATGGGCTGATTAGATTACTCAGCATGTAAAGCATTCCTATATAAGTGATTGTCAGAGATTGGATAGTCAATACCCAGGTCAAAAGCTAGGTTGGCAACTAGCCCTTCTACAAACCCAGATTGTAAAATGCAATTATTGAGTGGTGTTGAAGCCAGCAGAACAGCCATACTAGATGAAAGTATGAAAGCACCAGACTTGGCAAAAGATCTTTCTTCCATAAGTAAGTTTGGAAGTGATTGTGGATGAAGTCAGATATCAACATCCATCATACACATATGCACACACATATTCATATGCATCCACATGTATGTGACCATGGATATACACCTAAACAACACGCAAAATTTCTCTGTGTATACATATATACACACGTTTGTATATGTATATATATATATGTGTGTGTGTGTGTTTGTGTGTGTGTGTGTGCACAAAATGAGACTCATTTAAATTTGAATAACACTGTGAAAGAGTTTGCTATAAATTACAGAGATAATTCCTGTATTACCTTTTAATAATGATAACATTTTATATTACATTAAAACTTAAGAAGCAGGAAAATGATCATCAAGCAGAGATTTTAAATATATGTCTAGTTCCTCTATAACATATTTGTTACTCCCATGCCAGATACCAGAGGCAACAAATGAATGAATCTCAAAGGCATTCTGACCACACCTGGAGTTCAGGGAGTACAAGGTTGTGCATGTAATAAAGGTAAAGCCTATAACTTTCAGGAGTTATAGGCTTTCATTTGAGTTCCACTACATGACTGAAATTTTCAGGAGTTCTGATCCTAAGTGTTTGGAAAATTTCCTGGAAGAGAGACAAGAGTGGGCTCTCTGGGCTTTAGAACTGCAATGGTCAAAGACTGAAATGCTTCCCTCTTTCAGTTTTCCACCAGATGGGCTGCATGCGGCTCTCATCAATTGAAATAAGTGCTGCACATAGAAATACAGCTATTTATTTTTATTTATTTACTTATTTATTTATTTTCTATATTTTAAAATGCTGTCATGATAAAATACCATAAAAAACCACAAGAAAGTTTTATTTCACATGTGATTCCTGATTCCAGGCTATAGTCCAGGATTGAGGGAAAGTCAAGGCAGGGACTTAAGGTATTACATACATAGTGGAGAACAGAGCGAGAATAATCACATGGCTCATTACTTGCTCATTTTCATAGAGCTTTCTCTTCTCTGCAGTTCCAGATTCATCTGGCTGGGGAAATTGTGACATCCACAATGGTCTAGGTCTTCATACACTAGTCAACAATCAAGGCAGTTCCCCACAGATATGATCTTAGGCCAACATAACCTAGATAGTATCTCACTGAGATGTTCTCCCCAGTGGTTTTCTGTCATGGTTTCCAGCTGTGGAAATGCAAGTTTCCTTCATGAGAGGGGAGGATTTCACTGATCTGTATGCATAAGGGCATATATTTAGAATGCATATAGGGATTATGCTGATTTAATCAAGTGGTGGTTTTAGGTTCTTTCCCAAGAACTAAGACTTCACTAGCCCTGGCTAGGTTTACAGTACCAGGAATGATTTCTATCTTGTAAAACAGGTCTTAAAACAATAAGCAATAAAAATGCAGAGTTGTGGAGCACAACCTTGATAGATTCACCTACAAGACATCTCCTATATTTACATCTCAGGGATCATTCAGAGTGTGTGGGAAGACTGTAAGATTTACAGGATCATGGAATTTGCTGTGAGTCTGTGCCTCCTAGTAACATCAGAAGCTACATCCATAAAGTCTTACCAACATGGCTGCCTAAAAATGAGCTGAACAAGGACAACAGTGGGCATGCTAAGGTGGACAGGGGAAAAGCCAATAGATTCCAAAACTACATAAATCTACAGTTAACTAAATAATGCTGAGTGTATAAGAAATAGTCTTATAGGGAAGAGCACACCAATTGATTATCCAATACACCAAATGGCCAGTCCTGAGACCTGAGAACATAATTTCAAGTAACATTATACAAGACCTAGCAAATTGTGTTTAAGAATATATATATATATGTATATATATTTATACATATTATATACATGTGACGGCAATTAACGAAGAAAAAGAGGCTATGAATTTGAAAGAGGACAAAGAGGGGTATATGTGAGGCTTTGGAGACATAAATTCAAATGAAAAGATGATGTACATATAATATCTCAATAAAGTACTTAAGAACTAATTTGTACACACAGTGAATGACATGTTTGATAGTGATAACAAGAGTGAGTGTTAGTGTGTTTCAGGCACTGTGTTACTGAGTATAGCCTTCAAACACTAGGATTCATCAATATTCTCTACATAGGAAAATGACTGTACCTTATACCTAGAAAAGCTACATATTCCTAGATGGAAAATTCACCTGAAATGAGGTGGAGTTATTGATGAGATGGTAATCAGTTAAAATCACTCCAGTAAATTAGCACAAATACTAATAACTACACCAGATATAGTCAGAAAGGTCCATCCTCCATAGTTCTGTAAGGTTCAAATTTACAGCATATTCTTTCTGTTAGGAAGAGAAGACATAACTTGCATTGTTACATCTTTGCTTTCAGGCACCTTTTAAATTTAGAGACAAAATAACCCTTTGTTATCTGGCAGAGCAGTGCATTTCTGTGAAGAAACTTATCACATTAATTCATTGTGGGAGCTCTAATTCTTGAGTTATAGAGAGTTCTGAATTGTGAAACCAAAGTGTTAGTCACTGGCGTGGAGGTGGTTGTAGAAACCATGGGTGTGGATGTCATTCCTCAGAAAGGAAATATCAAGAAAGATAAAGATGGGGCATTGGTGTAGGTTTCCTGGCAAGGAAAGAGACAGGCTGCTGCTCCAGGAGCTAAAAATAAATCATGACTTGGGTGGTCAGCAGCCTGAAGTGTTTCACTGGGAAGAAACATATGTCAGTCAAATTAGCACGTGACATGCAACATGGAGGTCTGCTCTCTATCAGATTTTGCAAATATGAGGGGGAATTGAGAACCTTAGCAAATAAAATTTTCTTGCTGTTACAACTTAGAACCTCAAACTGGGGAGAAAACAGTAGTGGATAAAAAGCTTGGCGCATTATCTAAGTTTAGAATAAACTTGTTCGTAAAAGAATCCTTGTGATTGAAACCTCTAGGAGGGTGTGGACTTCAGTGCAGAGATGAAAGGAATTTTTAAGTTCACCTTCCACTGCTTTTTTTGTGTGTCTGACTTCACCACTAAGAATCAACTAAAAAGGGCTAGCAAGATGGTTCAGAGAGCAAAAGTTGACCTGAGTTCCTTCCTTGGAGCCTATGTAAATGCAGGGGAGGGAACTGACTCCAAAAATAAATCCTCTGACATCCACATATGTATGCTCTGTGTCATGCAGCCTTCTGACACACACACACACACACACACACACACACACACACACACACACACACACGCATGCGCACACAGAGAGAGGGGGGCGGGGAGAAGAGTAAAATTTAAAATAACCAATCCGACACCTCTTCTGGCAACGACCGTGTGACCCTTGTCTTCCTTCTAGCATCTTCTATTACTATAGAGAAATCCTGATGATATTTGGTGTTTACAAAAATGCTTCCTTCTGATTGGCTTTCTTTATTATAGTCACCCATTCTTCTGAGTTACCAACAAAGATGATTCAATGATTGTGTTCCAAAGTCGCAGACAGCAGCAGTATGTGTTCTCCAGACAAGGGAGCTGCTGGGATGCGACACTGTCCAAGGTGCTGAACCACACAGACACCTGTGCTTCATCCCACAGGAGCACAGGGTTTCCTGTTTCCAAGCTGCAGGGATGTAGTTTTGTGTTACCTGGCTGATGTGATGAAGAAAGCCTCCTTACCATGATTCTGTTTCCCCAGCATTGTGGATGCTCATGACATGTGATGATAAAGCCAGGCTCTTAGGCATTTACAATAAGAAAACAATATAAACAAATAATAACCACCCATGTGTACAGTCTTGGAAATAGAGCTAAAACACACATAGTTACCTTTCTCAAGTCCTCTTCTGTGTAACCTTTATTTGTACAAAATAACGAAATACTGAATTTAATAATTTCGCTCCTCTGGTTATTGCAAATGTGCTTGGAAGCATTTCAAAGCAACTGAGTCCACCCTAGGGTAAAACAGATTCAAATTTCACTAAAATAGGACAGTGTTTCTAATCATCTACAAACATCTGTAGCTGTTTGAATGCTTATGGGTACCTCCATGCTTCCCAGTCCTTGCCACTAGGAATGTCTATCTGTTTCACCCCAGTTTGAAGGCGGCATTCCGTAGCTTGTCTTCTTCTCCAGAGTTCCTACTCTATATTCTAACATATTTCAATAATCGGCTAAATAATTAAATAGATAGGAAAGAAAATTAGTATTAAAATAGAACACAGTTAACACTTTTAAAGTTACTAGAATTATTTGGATAGATTCATTCTGGTTTTTATAGTGATTGTGTCTCTCAGTCTCTAAGTGAAATGGAATGTATGTTTATACCTAAATTATAAGGTAAGTGGTGTGATCCGAGATGAGATAAGAGTTTCCATTAACTTCTTCATTGCTGTCCAGTATTCTGCATCATTGAACTTCTTGCTGTACGTACTTAGTTTTTCTTTTAGATCATGTCTCTTGATGTTTACCTCTGAATGTTATCTCCCCTTAATCTTTGAAAGCTCCTTTCATTGATCGACAATATTAAGTGGATAGACCCCCACATACACACCCCCCATACACACACAGCACTGGCGAATACTAGTTGAGTGCTGGATTGTGTTTGTGCTGTGACAATGTGTAAATTCATTCTGTCATTTTCTTCTACTGCTGTGGTCCTTACTTTGTTACTTCAAGATTTTATCTTCTTTTTTCAAATGTATCAATTCCATTGTCTTGTGCATGGAATATGTGCCTCGCTATGTGTGTTCTTTGATTTGTTTTGTGTGAGAGGGATAATATACCTTCTAGATGACTGAATTGCTTCTTTTGATCTCTGAAAAAATTTTAGACACCAGAGCCTAAATAATATAAATTTCAAATTTTTTTATTAGTGGTGGCAATACAAATTTCACCTCTTTGTAGTTTCTTAAACTCAGATAAAAATCATCCTTGTGGTTATAAGTAAATAGATAAATAAAATAAATGTCACTCTGCTCAAATTACTCCAGAAGGAATGGATACCCTGAAAATGCTGTTATTTGAGGCAAATAAGAATCAAAAGCGCCGGGCGGTGGTGGCGCACGCCTTTAATACCAGCACTCGGGAGGCAGAGGCAGGCAGGTCTCTGTGAGTTCGAGGCCGGGCTGAACTGACAGCCTCCAAAACAATATAGAGAAATCCTGACTCGTAAAAGCAAAGCAAAAAAAAAAAAAAAAAAACCAAAAAAAGAAAACACTTGACAGCAATAGGAACTCTTGAAAAGGGAATTCTGATAGCCTTCCCAGGTGTGGTTCTCTCTTATCTTTCCACCTGGAGATGTTTCCCAGAATTTCCAAAGAGTAGGTCCCTAGGTCCATATGTAACCTCATATCTTAATTCATGATAGTTTTATTTTCAGTCATCTAGGATCTATTCCCCTGTCTAAATTGATAATTTAGGACTTCCAAAATCTAAATGACATCTCAAGTTCTACTTTTCTAAAGTTCATAGGAAAATTTCTGTTTAATAGCAGATCTCTTTTATGGCAATTTAGCTGTTTTCCTAGTCTTCAAAAGGAAATGCCTGTTCATGAGCTTTTCTTGTGCGATAATGTCCCCAGAAGTTCATGATTATACCCAAGAACACATTTTTTATTGTTCAGACAGGACTGCTAATTCATGTGCACCAAGTCTACAGAGCCAGAAAATTATAAATTTAGTTTGGGGTTGTAATTCTGAGATTACGGCTTAAAAATTATACAAGAAAAGAAACATATTAATAATTGAAGACTGTTGGAAGATAATTAGAAATGAATTTGCCAGCAGCCACGTTCCAGCCAATGACTGGAGTGTGTTGACTGCTAACAGCATTTTAATGAGAACTCACTAAATGTGAGGAACGTTGAAAGCTTTATTCTCAGATATTAAAACAAACAAACCTATTTATTCTAAACTTGCACAGCTCATCTATTCAGCGCTTTAGATAAGTAAACGTTATTATGTAAGGCCACAGTGCTAGAATACACACATAAAATAACTGAATATACTCATATCCATATTCCAATACAAATTCTTTTTCACATACCAGGCAGCATAATAGTTTACAAATGAAAGCCATGCTCTTTCCAGTACACCCTGCGTTTATAGATAAATCTATCCATTGTATCTGAAGCTCTGTGTTAGACATCACCAAATTTCTCTACTGCATTGTAATAAGTTAAAATTTCAGAAATGTGCTTATCCTCATACATTGGCCACTGTATATCTTCAAAACACTAGTAAATACCATTTATTATTGTCTCATTGTCTATTTTTAAAGTAAATAGAAATTGAGATGACCCTTAGTTCAAAAGACCTCTCCTGTTATTTCAGAGAAGCTCTCGAATTGGAAATTTTCAGTTACATAAATTTAATGTAAAACGTGACTTCTGGTTTTTGATGTAAGAACAAATCTACATCTTCATCATTTGAATGTCTGACTCTTGGCATCAAAGGTAGCACAAGAGTCATCAGCTCTTTGTGACTTGGCTAAATTACATCACAGTTTGCTTCATTAGGTATTCTCTTGGAGGTGCTGTGATGGCGCCCTTGAACTCCTTCAAGCCTGACTGAGCAAGACCACAAAGTAGTTCTTCTATTTCCCATGAGTCCTGATTTGGGGAAATTTTTCCAGTTGTGACTAAAAATTCTTCTGTGGTTTATTTCTTCCAATAGCTTCTTGTAAGTGTCTAAAAGAAATCACCAGGCAATCGCAGCATATTTCCTTATGTCTCCTAGTGTTCAAGTTTATTCACAACTTCCCCCTGCCCAAGTCAACCAAGTGATTGTGAACAAACATCCTTCCACTATAGAAAAGAGCTGTCCAGTAAGATTGTCCAAACTGTACTAATCAGTACTATTAGGTTTGTAAAGGGCTGTGGACTTCCATTTCCTACCCACCCCCCAAGATGATGCCTGTCTTCGCCTAAATAAGAAGTTATTGATTTCTAGCATCATCAGGTAGGAGTATTATTGCCTCAAGGAATCAACAAACCTTTGTGTTCTTAACTGTCTTATGTCCTGTTTACCTTATAGGGGGGGCTATATATGATTAGAGTGGCATTTTAATTAAGAGAAACCTAGATTTCCTCCTGTATAGCATGTTGACTTTCTTCATGCATGCTCTCATCTTGCAAAAGAGATTCACCCAGAAAATCTATTCATTGTTTTGTGCATTACTGATACAAAAAGTGTTGAGTCATAACACTCGCAGAAAGCAGTTATATTTTCTTTGGCCTGGCACTCTACTCATTTATGACCTATGTATTTGTAATGTGGTTGAAGGTATTTTTGTGATCTGTCTCTATTTATGCTGCAAGTGTACACTGAGGGAAAATGTGGTTTTAGAAGTTCTTGTACATTTTTCATCTCTCACCGTTAAGCAGAAATGTTTTCATTTTCCTCTGTGTTCATGAATTCCAGCTCCCCTCAGTATGTAAGGTGACAAGTTAGAGTATCATGAATATACTTGTACAATCACACCCAAGAGGTGTGTATTCCACAGGTTCAGATCCACAGATATTCTTTCCTCAGATTCTCAACCTTGTTTAGACCCTAAAGTTCATCTCACAATACATGAAATATGATCATGTAAAACCAAGAATTGTGAAAATAGTATACAAAGTGTGATGCCTGCCATATCATTACCTTGAATATAGCTTCAGAAACTGAGTTATTATGGAAAGGTGACCAGCATCCTTTGCTTGTTTCCCATTATTTTGCAGATTATACAAATCAATCATTGTTTCATTTTTCTGTTTTAATTCTTGGTAAACTTTTTCATCACACTTTTTAATTTGAGATGCAAAAATAGCATCAACTACTTCTTAACCAAATTTTATTAAATACATCACATTATAGTTAGCAAGATCCTACAATCAGGGCAACTTACAATGCTTCTTTCAAATTTGTTTATTGTTATAAAAATGTTTGTACATATAAACTTAAATAATGCATCATATGAAAAACTATGATTTCTAAATATATGATAAGTTTTACTTTTACCTCTTAAGAGTTATAACTATCTGCATTTATTGTAGGTTTTACTTACAAATTTAAAAAAAATGGATTTTTCTAACTGTGAGAAAGACTAACTTTGTCTCATCCTACGTTTTATCCTCAGCAAGATACGTTTGCATGTTATATGTTCAATTAAATGTTTTAAAGCTAAACTTATTAGTATACATATTTTCCTACTTTTGAAAGCACACTTATACACATTTGCTAAATGAATGTGTCTGTACCTAGGGCAAAACAAAAGTCATATATTTAGTAAGAAAGAACAGTTAGTGGTGTGGTAGCTTAAATGTAATTAGTACCCCAAATCTCACAGGGAGTGGAACTATTAGGAGGTGTGGCCTTGTTGGGGTAGGTTTATTCTTTTTGGAGGAAGTATGTCATTGTGGAGGCAGGCTTTGAAGTCTCATATATACTCAAGATACCACCCGGTGTCTCAGACTACTTCCTGTTGCCTTCCTGTCACCTGCAAGATGTAGAACTCTCAGTTACCGCTCAAGCACCATGTCTGCCTACATGTCACCATGTCACACCATGGACTAACCTCTCAAACAGTGAGCCACCACACCAATTAAATGTTCTTTTGTTATAAGCATTGTCATAGTCATGGTGTCTCTTCAGAGCAATAGCAACCCTAAGACAAGTGGTAATACATGGAAGAAAATAGTTTGAGAATAAAATTTCCAGACTTTCAGTTGATCCCAAACTTAACAATGTTTAATATTTTACTTGTGGAGATGATATCAGTTAAAAAATATCTGCAACAAAATCTTATATTCAGCCAGATTCTAGTATATATTAAATTCTGGTTTTTATTTAATTTAACAAACCCAACTACTATATTTCTAGGGAAGGTGAATAATGAAGGCTGTGAATTAACAAACTGCTTTGCCTGTCAGCCAATACTGGTGTGCTTTTATTTCATGTTTTTAGTGAAAATACCACTTAGGCACAAATTTCTTGTATTTCCCCTTCACCAACTGTATTTGCATCTCTCCTGTTTCCAGACTCATATTATTCTTATGGTTTGACAATTATTATTCAAAAGTGTACTGGTTAATATTTTGCCAACTAAACACAAAGCACTTTCTTGACTGTTGGCTGATCCTGGAAGACCCCAAGTATTGTGGGTAGTACCATTCCCAGGCAGATGGTGCTGGGAGGCATAAGAAAAGTAGATAAATGTGAGCCTGGGAGCAAGACAGTGAGGACATTTCCCCATGGTCTCTGATGCAGTTGCTGCCTCCAGGTTCCAGTCCTGACTTCCTTCAGTTTTGAACTGTGAGTGCCAAATGAACACTTTACACCTTAATCACTTGATTTTCAGTATGTTTCTACCCAAACAGAACACTAGTTAATTCAAAAAAGCTTATTTAAATATTTTTATCATCATCTTTAGTGATATCGACATTCCTGTTTTTCTACAAATTCAATTATTCTATTTTGTACATTCTTATAAATATTTCTTCACATTGTTATCCATGTGTTGGTATTTTTAGTAATTGATATATTTAAAGTTCCTTTAACTTAGTATGATAAATAAACAGCAAGCAGGAAGTGATCAGTAAGCAAAAGAAAGAAGCTTTATTCTACAGACTCCCTGGTGATACACCATGTGGAAGGGTGAAAATTCTGTGACTTCATGGGAGACAGGGGACTGAACTTGACTGGTAAAGCCTAGGTATAGATCTGTCCAGAGCAGCTTCACAGTGAGGTGCTCATGGACCCTCTTCTATGTATTTTCATTTCATTCTTCTCACCTGTTGGGCTTCCTACAAGTTTAGGGTTTCAATTAACCAAGTTGTAAGAGCAGCACAATTAATCATAATGAAGGAATTGCTTCAGACTGACTAGTGGGTAATTTGAGGTGAAGTACATACTATACACTTGCCATTCTAATAATCCTTTGATGTTGCCTATTTCAAATGAAAATAATTAGATATAATTGATACATACTTCTTGAATTTTTATCAAATCCAAAATTATTTTATACTAGCAAATTCCAGTGTAATGAATATTTTGTTATTTTTACCACTGCTAATAGTGGAATTTATATTTTATTTTTAGATGTAGAATTTACTATCTGATTACTTCACTCTGGTTATTTTAATTTCATTATACATTAACAAGAATAACAGCCTGACTTTTGCTATTATATATGTATATATATAAATATGACTATATTTAAGTATGTTTAAGCTTATGACTATGTATATACATATGCATATATACATACATATGCATATATACTTTTGACTGCATTTTAAAAGTTTTAGAGGTGAACTTATGACAAGTTTACTTTATTTTTGAAATGATAGAACTCATATTAAATAAAGTTCTCAATACTTTGAGGATATTTCAAAAGGAGATATTGTATGAGAAACTTAGTTCTTGGGATTCTGAATAAAATAGTATGCTAAGTTCAGCTTTATAAGTGAGAGACACTATTCCTATCATGTGAGATGAGTAGCAAATATGGCTTTGAGAATCGCATTGAGTGACATAAATTCTTTTCTATTCTCTATGGAACTGGTAACTCAATTAGCCTTTGTAAGTCTTTGCTTTGTGTTTTAAATTTTTGTCATACTGTATATTCTGATCATAGTTTCTCATCCATCCATTTTCATGTCTTTCTCTCTCTGTCTCTCCCTCCCCCCCCCCTCTCTAGAAAACAAACAAAATAAAAATAGGTCAATAAAAACTCAAACAAACCAGAATAAAACAAAGCAAAGAACAATAATGACAAGAATCAAAGAAAAATACAAGAAACACATGAACACACACACACACACATGTAAATGTGCACACAAAAATATTAAGACACAATTGGAAATTGTAATAGATGAACAAATGACAACTAAGGTAAAATAATGTATGAAATAGTACACAAACAAAGCATTATGAGACAAAACATATTCAAAACTACCATTGAGTTTGTTTTGTGTTGGCCATCTATTGCTTGATCTTCAGATCCGTGCCTCACTGATTTCTATAGTGGCTGTACATGCTGCCATTTGTTTTATTGATCTTGACCATTCTGGCTGATATAAGATTAAATCTCCAAGTAGTTTTGATTAGCATTTCCCTGATGACAAAGGAAGTTGAACTCAATCTTTTTAATTCTTTTGGTTTTCATAGGTTAGTGTGGACTAATGTTGGTCTATTCCTAAGCATTATTAAGTTTATAGGAAATTAGTGAGTTTTGGTTATGTTGTAGATAAGGATGCACATACCTAATTTGTTACCTGACTTGAATACTTCTTGATAATTTGGTGGAACTGTTCCAGAAGGATTAGTAGGTATGGTCTTACCAGAGAAGGAGTGTTACCTGGGACAGGCTTTGGGATTTTAAAAGTCTCATGCCATTCCCAGTGTGCTGTCTGTCTCCTGCTTGTGGATCAAGTTATGACCTCTTAACTGTTCCTATTGCCTGCCATGCCTTTCCTATGTCATCATGGACCCCAACCCTCTAAAACCATAATCCCAGTTAAATTCTTTCACTTATTTGTTGCCTTGCTCATGGTGCTTTGTCACAGAAAAGTTATTAATACATTAGATGACTTAACATTTAGATTTCTTTGAAGTTATCTGAGCATATTGAAATGAAAGTATTAATAAGTAGATAACGACAATGATAGCCTTTCTTTGCTATGACAGAAGTGAGAAAACCACTTATTGAAGGAATTATTTTTGTTGCATGATTTCAGGGCATTCAGTCCATGGTCACTTCACTATCTTTCTTGTGGGCTATGATGTTATGGAGATAGAACATCGTCTTGGGAAGCTTATGATAAAGAATTGATTACCATCTCATGGAGGACACTATGCAGAGTAAAAGAGTGGAGGTATACAAAAATAAACAAGCAAAAAATGAGAGTATTGTGAGGGGAGCAGAAGGAAGTTGTAGACAGAAGTTTCTGTCCTGCAGGGTCCCACAGCCATTCCATCAAAAAACATAAAGAGGCGTATATAATTTGGTCAATGGCTCTGGCTTCTTATTGACCAGCTATGCCTTAATTATTAACCCATTTCTATTAGTCTGTGTATCTCCTCATGGTCTTGGTTTACTGGTGATGCCCAGACCTCTTCCTTCCTCCATAGCTACATGATGTCGCCTTGATTCTTCCTAACTTTCTCTATCCTTGTTTGGATTTCCTGCCTGTCCATTGGCCAAAACAGCTTTATTCCTCAACCAATAAGAGAAATATATATTCACAGCATACAGAAGGACATCCCCTATCAGGTAGTAAATTCTTGAGACAAAGTAAAGCCTCAGATGATGCACATAATGGCTTATTTCTTAGGCTGGACCTGAACATCTCATTACCATAGCTCTGAATTGATCATTTAAACTATCAGTCCATCAACAGTTTCAGTTGTTATTATAAAATTACCTCTCACTTGCTCTACCTGGTGGTAATAAAGGTTTCAATTCATGAGCCTCTGGTAGGAGGAAGCACTTGCTGTGGAAATTATAATAAATTAATTAATATCTTACTACATTGGGTTGCCAGAAACCATGTGTCAATATACTACCTAATGTACCTCTAGTTAAAAGGAAACTGTATTTATAACCTTGTAATTATAACCGAGTGACCTTGAAGTGCTAACCCAGGGTTATATGTGCACTCCTTTGAGAATTGTAATATATTAATAGGATGAATTTGATTTTCTTACTAAATTCCTTATTCCTAGCATCTTTCTTATGAGTGAATTTAGAATCCTAGAATAGTCACTAATTCATAATTTATATTTTGCCACTTTGAAGTTTATTTTTATTTCTGAGACTGGCTCACACTTTGCCTATCAGGCTACTCCCCTGATCTCAGACTCATTATATATCAGGCTAATGAGTAAAGATCTGGAATTACAGACAAAAGATTTCACACTTATTGTTATATTAGATGAAGTATATGGACTGGCTATGATGTTGATGCCCATGCTGGGCCCCTTGATTGGTGGCTCTGGGTTGTGACTGGGAAGAGCTGAGCAATCAAGTAAATGAATGTCTAGCCTCTGATACTGGCTCTTCTTACAGAAGATTGAGCTCTTCAATCATTCATTTACTCTTTTCTATTCAGTAAGAATAATCATGTGTCTATCACATACTATACTCACTACAGAAAGAATAAACTAACCAATTGGTCACTCTACTCACTGCAGTTCCTTGATAACAATGCTAGAATAAGATCTATGATTATAATTGTAAGGGAGCAATCACCTTGTGAGCACCCATTATATCAACAATAATGTATGATCAGGTCTGCTTGCCCATTTACCACACATTGTTGAAGTACAAGTCATCAAACTGGTTTCAGATGTGTGAGAGTCAATGAAACAGCCAAATGAAAGGTCACCCATAATCAAAAAGGAGTTTGCAGGACTCAAATATTCAGATTTATTAATAAAATGCTTTCCCTCTTGTTGCTCTGCTTTTCACCTTCGATTTTCCACCAAAGGTAGTTTGCAATACAGAACACATGGAAGAAAGAATTTGGGTATAGAAAATGAAAAGTTAGGTTATTCCATAAGGTTGCATTGATTGTGAGTTTCCTTTAGTGTGTGGGAACTGTCGAGAGTTTCCAAATTTGAGGAAATTGTTCCTGGAAAACATGACAACACTGTAGAGAAAACCAATGAGGGAATGAGTGTTCAGTTCTTGTTGATGTTTGGATCACTGGAACTGGTGGACCAAGTTAATTTGTTGTAGAAGTTTATAGCTCAGGCAAAGCTAATGACTGATTTAAAAATAATAATAAACCCCAAGGGGCTAAAGTAAATGGCAACCCATCCTCTCTCTCTCTCTTTCTAACTGAAAAGAACCTCGCTTGGGGAAGGGTCTAGGCCCTGCCCTATATGAAATGACAGACTATGGACACCCCCATGGAGGGCCTCACCCTCCCTGGGGGAACGAGGGGATAACGGGGGGGGGATGGGGGGAGGGCACGGGAGGAGGGGAGGGAAAGGGAGAGGGACCTAGAACTGACTTGTGAAGCAACCTTGTTTCTTATCTAAATTTAAAAAAAAAAAGAATAAAAAAAAAATCTACCAAACAGCAAAAAAAAAAAAAAAAAAAACCTCAAACTGAAATAATCACTGACTTTGCTTTAGACCATATCTTTGCAAAGTCTTATTTTACTCCTCTCATTCAAATTGCCTTTGGTGCCTTAGTGTTTGATCATAGACATGTATAGAGCTACAAATTCAGCAAACAGCTCCATAAATGGTTGAGCCTTAAACTACAATCCAGGGGTTAATGAACTATTCAAAGCCCTTTCAGAAGGCACCAAACACTAAGCCTGATGACTTGAGTTCATTCCCTAGATCCACATGATAGAAGGAGAAAATCAAGTTATGCAAGTTGTTCTTTGACAATCCACACTACATTCGAGTACATGAATATGAATGCATGCGCATGCACATAACCCCAGCCCCATGCACACACAGTAAATAAGAAAATATGAAAAGCTCAAATAATTGCCTACCCTTTTGTGAGTATGTACACCTTCCACAACAAAAATAATGTCAAAAGTGACGGACTACAAATAAAATCCCACATTTGAGAAGAAGAAAAAAAACTAACTGCATCTTCTAAATGCCACTGAAAAGAGATTCTAATTACTTAAATATTCCAAGATTTCTATTTCAGTGAACATCTACAGTTGTATTTGGAAATAGATGGGAAATGTGTTCCTTTCAATCCTTGAGAGATGACAGAATGGGAAAGAAATTGACCTCTCTGGCACTGCACGTATGTCTACAGATCCAGGTTGGAGCTGCCCAGTCTCTCAGGTGGAATCTGCACTTTCTAAAACTGAAACTTTGCCAACAGAAGTTTCTTCATTAACACAAGATGTGTCACATCTGTTTTGCACTGGTCCATCTGTAAAAAAATACAAGTTTTGTACACACACTCACACCTTTTGCATCCCTGTAATAAGTAAGAAGGAATGTGTCCAGGAGAATACAAAAGTATACAGTAAATAAAAGAAAAAATCAGGACACTGAAATTTTGAGTAAATATGTACTTCCATTTTATTTGCATTTGTTACTTTTCTCTATGCTGTGACAAAAGGGCTTTACAAAGACTCAGTTTTCTGACACAGCTTGAGGGGTTGTGTGTCATCATGGGGAAGGCATGGTAGATGGAGTGGAAATATGCAGCTGTAACTCTTCTTACACATCTGGTGTAGACCAGAAAGCAGAGAAGAGAGAGATGACAATCACCAACCTTCTCTATTTTCCCTTTTATCTACTACAATTCATGGGATAGTAGAGGGCACACTTAGGGAAAGTGTCCCCTTTTCCAATTAATCATCTTATGAAATGCCCTCATAGACACACCCAGGATTGTTTCTTCTAGATGATCCTAAATCCCATGGAGATGACAGTGAAGGTAACTATCACACCATTTAACATATTTATTGATGCTGGAATGCAAGCAAGTCACATAAGTTCACATAGGATTGCGCGTATCTAGGGAGGGTCACTCAAACTGTGAAGTGTGACATCAGGCACACTGTTTCAACTACCTTGCAACTGTTTTGATTGGTTTAGCATTGCTACTGATTACAACATGACCACAACTTTTGGACCGAATGTTCCTAAGAGGGTTTTTAATGCCTAGGATGTGAAGCCTTGTGTTAAAAGAGAGGTGAATAACTGAGTATTCAGCAAGCATCTGACATCATCTATGTACTGAGCAGATGATGCAAGTATTGTTATCCATATCACTTTAAGAAGATTTTTATCATAATCTTTTTAGTATAAATTTTATTCAAATTAAAAACATACCATTCCCAGTTCCCTTTCTCTTCAGTCCCTCATGACCCCACTGACCCCCCCCATCACACCCTCTATCCATTCCCCAGGGGTTATGAGTCCTCCCATAGAGGGATCATCAAAGTGTGTCACATCATTTGGGGCAGGGCCTAGACCCTTCTCCGTGTATCTGGGCTGAGAGATAGGGAATGGGCTCCCAAAGACCATTTGTTCACTAGGAATAAATACTTGTTCCACTGTCAAAGGCCCCATAGACTATCCTGACCTGCCCACTGACACCCATGTTCAGGGGACCTGCAATGGTCCTATGCTGGTTCCCCAGATGTCAGACTGGGATCCATGGACTTCCACTTGCTTAGGTCCGTTCTTTCTGTGGGTTTTCCCACTTTGCTAATCACTAATCATTTTGTAGAGAATAAATTAAAACTTTAGAAGATGGAATATTTTCAATTAGACAACTTAGAAACCTGGTGATATTGCTCAGTGATAGCACATGCGCAGAGTAGACTCAAGGCCCCGTGTTTCATCAACAGCATCAAACACTATAGGGCCAGAACACATTGAGTTAAGGGAAAAATATAACTACTCCTGACCCTCATCTAGACTGGCAGAAGAAATGTATGCTCTTCATGGCATTCCTTGAGATGCTTCAGGGTTTATCAAGAGGTGCCTCATTATAGCTACCATGCCAATCTGTTGGCAGTGGTAGCGTCTGGCATTCTTCTCTTCCAGATCCATGATGGTTCAACCTGCCCATGTGCACTTCTAGTACCTGGCATAGCATACCTAGTATCTTTGCCAAGGGCATCAACAGAGGACTCTCCCAATGTTTGCATTAGGAAGTGGTTCCAACTCTATTTAGAACAGACTGAAGCTCTTCAAATTTATTGGAAGCAAAATAGATCTTGTCTTCAATCTCTATTTGTATAACTTACACAATTTTATTTTTTCTCTGAGTGTATTTATTGAGCTATACCACCAAAGGCAACACCACAGTTAAATTTATGTTTATAAATAACATTGAGAGCATGAAACAATTTTGTAACAATTTAAATTGTTTTGATTTATTTAATATTGATTAATACTACTGACTCATGAGAATTCAAAATAATTGTCCTTGTGAGTAACACAGAGAAAGTGATATTATATAATCATGAAACCAAACTGCTTGATTCTTATCCCAAGACTTACTATTTACAAACATATGTTGTTAGGCTAGTTATTTGATTTCTTTAGCCTAAAATAGGAGTAATATTGTTATGTATCTCAGATCACATTGTTGGAGTACAAAGGATTTATCATATGATTTAAAGTCAATAAACTAATGTCTAGTAGATCAATATCAATGACTGTTTAACCACGTAACTGAATTAATGTTTTGAGTGTGTCCTACATATTCAGAATGCATTTTGATCATATAAATCCTTCACTTTACATTTCTTTTCCTCCCAGACACCCCCTCTGATATCATGTCATCTCCTTTATTATGTTTGCATAGTCTACAGAGTCTAATTAGTATTGCCCATATATCCATTGGCATATAGCCATCTATTACAGCAAAGGAAACCTGACAGGGGTCACACACATGGAGAAAACTGACTCTCATCCTCCAGCAGCTACCAACAGTCAACTCAACTCATGGTGCTCACAAGACAGAGCAATCTTTGTTTCAAATAGGTGCATAGATTAAAAATATTCACAACCTTATTATTTGTATAAATATTCGTGATGCCTTCTGACACACAAAAATTGCAATGCTATTTCTACTTTACATAATACTCAGATAATTGTAAAAACAGAAACTTTGGAATGCTTCTAAAGTAAATAAATTAATTCTATATCCTACCTGATCCTATGCATCATAAATACCTAAATACTTTACTTGTTTCCTATGTCCAATATGCTTTACAATTAAATATCAGTACTGTGGTGTTTCAAATAATTTTAAAGGAAATCTCAAATAACAGTCAAGTCATATTTTTATTGTTCTCATATTTGATTTCTGATCCATTTGAGAAAGTAACATGTTGAATTCTATTTGAAATCTTGTTTACCCAATACCAATGGGAATAGCAGAATTTGTTGGATAATACTGGAAATAATAAAGATTCAGTATATTGTGGTATTCACTGGTTTTCAGTGAGCAGAGAAACAATGAGGATGGAGAACATTATTCAGTATGTCAGCGATAACAGAAACTGGAGGCAGGATTTATTAACACTTCTGAAGACTGTCCAAGGACTTCCCAGCCATGAGCTCCTGATGAGGTTCATGGTATCTGGTATAAAATTCCCTCTTGGGTGTAGACCTCAAATTCAAATAGAAAGCTTCTAATCACCTTTAGCAGCCATAAAGCTGTTACACCAGTGGACTTATCTTACCTGACTATTACTATTCGAGTATGCAGGATTTAACATTAGGTAATTACACTAATGTCTTTTTGTCCCTGCAGAGCACCTTCTAGCAATATCGAAGCTTGCTAACAGGGAGGAAGTTTACTAGTCAGTTTCTGATTGATCTCTTCACAGATTGTATCCAAAGTGTGAAGTATCTTCAGGAACTGGGTATTACCCTATAATTATGGTGGAACAACCAAAGACAGTAGTGATAGCCTGTGTTTTTTAGAGACTTCTGGGCATTCCTTGACCAATAAATTAAGGGGGGGTATATCATACCTTATACTGCAAATTACATGGGTATACTAGTATAAACATAAATATTTAGGAAGAAATTTGAAAGCATCAACATTGAATAAAATAATTTTAAATTAAATTTTAAAACCTTTAAATTAGCATGCCTCGGAAGAGTGGACAATGTCACTCTTAAAAGATGTTACTCTTAGAAGACTTGGGCTCTTAAATGAAAAATCGCAGTATAAGACACACACACACACACACACACACACACACACACACACAGAATGTAAAGAGAGAAAGAGAGGGAGGGGCAAGGGGAGGAAGAATCAAGAGAGGACTAAGACTGACTAACCTATCTGTTATTTGAATAGTAACATAAACATATGCACATAGTAACTTTGATTTTTATATTGGGCAAGACTGTGGCTATAGTACACAACCTGGCTTGTTGGAATAGCGCTGAGTTTTACAGTAGATGGGAATATGTGTGTTGTGCAAACCTAAACAACAAAACTCTTGTGCTAACCAAGTTAAGGAAACCACTCTTAGAAAGGACCAGGCCTTTCTTCAAGATTCCTCACAAAACAACGAAACTACTTAAGACTCAGTCAATTCCAGTCATACTGTTTGTGAAGTTGTCAAACCCCATTTAGAGAAACAGTCTGTGACATATGCATTCAAGGCATTTGAACAGAAATTTCTAATAAGTTGTCCATGACTTGGCTCGCACTATGAAACTTCAAGAGAGCAACATGAATGTACCTCAAGCTCCACTTGGATCTTTGGTTCTTAGGGAAGAGATGCCCATGAGACAGTGATAGTGTTGGTGAGCGTAGGCATTCTAGAGATTGTCATTCTTCTCTGAAAAATTATCAAAATCCTCAAAGAGCATGGAGCAACAGTTGTATTATTCAATGTTTGACAAATTATTCAATTAAGTTGGGAATACTTTTTTAAAAATCTACCTACAAATTGATTTACTCCAGTAAGTCAATTGTGAATTAGAACACAGGGCATACATTAAAATACCATTGACATTTTAGTTGAAAAACGACACTGATTTTTATATTTTTATAAATATATTGCCCTCATTCTCAGATGAATAGGCTTCAACATCTGCTTTATGACATTCCTTGTTCACAGTCATTACAGAGAGAATCTAACTTTATAGAGATATCTTCTGGATAAAGGGAAAAGTAATTTAATGGTCTTTACAGTGGTTATTGTTTTAAAATGCTTAACCACAATAAGAACCATGAAGCTACATCAATGATGTTTTTATTCTAATACATTAATGACATACAAGTGCTTTCTCCTTATAATAGGCCATGTATCTGTGCAAATCCTTCCAGGGTCATTTAAATCTGCATGGTGTCTTATTGGGCAGTCTTCAGATTACTAATGTGCAGAACTGTAAAATGTTGACACAATTACATATGAAACATCAAATCCATATTATATCATATTGAAAAACACCTTACTTTAAAATTCTCCAAGTATTGGAAAGCTGTCAGGCATGCAATGACAAATGTGTTCTCTTCACTGTAGTCTGAATTAAATCATTGGCAACACCGTCAGTTGTTTTCTTTCAAATCAACAGATTTTCATTCTGTTCATTTTCAAGAAAAAGTCTGGCAAGTATCTAAATCTGAATAATTACAATTTGTCTTTCAAGTAAAATTGATGTTCCACGAGTAAAACACACACACACACACACACACACACACACACACACACAACACACACACACACACACCAGCTCACAGTGTAAACATCTGTGAATGTAATTTTCTAAAGAAAGACAGTTTGAAGCAAAAATGTCTATTGATAGTTTACATTTTGCACTATAGAATATTAAGACACTTCTACTAGGGTTCACACATTTAAAATAGACAATTTTCTGTGCTTCATCAAGTACCCTTAAGTAAATTCTTATCTTTAAAAGATTGTACCATGGATGCTAGTTGCCATGATTTGTCCTGTAGTCCGGGGTCCTTGCTAAGCACCTTTTTGTTTGAAACACTATGGCTCTTGAGCTGTTAATACAAATAGATGTTTAGCACAAGCTATGCAGTGTAAGCTAAGTGTTCTAACAAATGGACTCAATGTAATCACTATAAGAGGTTTCAATTTATATATACAGGCAAACACACAGATGGATAGATAAATTTAAAACATGGGCAGAAAAATATTAATATTTGTTTTTCTTCATGTAAGTGGAAGAGTAAGTTTTATAGTTCAGCATAGCAGAATGGTGCTTAGACTATGCTAATGCCATAGTTGCTACAATGAGGAAAGCTTAAAGCAGCAAATGTCTTCTAAAACCACCAAATAAAGTGAGCTAGTCTCTTAACATGCATATATTTGTAATCGAAAGGGCATTTTTGGAAACACCAACAAATGGTTTGATTTCTATAATCACACTTAAGTCATAACATGGAATTTGATGTTTATAATGTATCGTGCATTTTTTCTTTGCATCCGTTGATTTTGTACGTATGTGTATATATGCATGAACCACAAAAAAAACTAGCTGTGAATAAGAAACTGACAGAGTTAGACACATTTGGTAGATACTTGTTTTAAGATTGATCAAGGTAGGAAAATAATCTGGGGAAATTCTTTGAAAGGTTTTATACGCCCAACTCACAAAGTTAAACCTTCCTTATAATGTTATGGGCCAGGATTGTTATGTGACAATCTGCCTGTTTGAGAGATTCGGCAAATGAAGGACACCTATATGTCTAACAAGTGAATATCATCATTATTTAATTGCTAACAGGGCATCCACACCATTGTATTTATTTACAGTGAAAGCCTGTCTATGAGCTTGAGCCTACATATGGATAGGAAAAGTTAAAGTTTAAGAGCTTACGAACATACATAAATACAGAACAGTCCAGTAGGAATAGTTTGATGAATTTTTCTGTATATATAGAATCACTATTAATTCAATAATGTTATTGACCACCTGTGATGCCCAGTAAGCATGTTAACTCATAGAGTCGAATTTGTTATGGGCTCACGTAAATAGACAGTAAAAACATAAGCATAGGGAAACATAATGCAAATTCTAATGAAAAGAAAATGAGAGACAATGCTCCCTGATACGGGGATGTCTGGGAAAGCTTTTCTGGGATTTTACTATTGGAGGAAATAAGAGTGTGGGAAGACAGTAGGGCCAGCTTTGGGTTCTGTGGCCCTATGAGGGACAGATAAACTGTGATCATACTAAAGTAACTATTATGACTTCATTTATATTTTTAAAATTAATTCAGGTTGCTTTGTGGAGAGCACATTTTGAGAGATACCAAGAGAGTAGAAACTGGTTATTAGGTTCAACTTTACTGTGCATCTACATAATAATTTTTGTCTGTCTCAAATAACCTTGAACAATCAGTCATTTATTGCTTTTAAATCTAATTTAGGCTGCTTCAATTGTGTTTTGGATTGTTTTGTTTTGGATCATATGAGGAATTTATAATCATAGTATTCCAAACAGAACTGCAAAACAATATTTTTCAAAAGTATTTTGAGCCATCATTCCTATCACTGTTAATACAAAGACAAAAATAAATGTTCATTTCTCAGTGCTGGCATTAATATCAACCTGATGTGGCATGACTTATAAAAGTGATAAATGTTTCCCTTCAAACTGGAAGATAGAACATTAACTTAATTTCCCCCAATAGTAGACAAGACAGCCATGTGCGTCTGAAACTTTCTAATCATAAAGGTGGTAATGTTCATTTTTAAGAGATAGTATTTAAGTAGAGGCCAAATGCATAATAAAAATCTAGACATCAAAAGTGGGCAGTCTTAGTTTTAGATGTAAATATTTTTTGGTGTTGCTCCGGAGAATTAAATTCACGGCTTTATCCTGTCAAATAAATTTCTTCAAATGATCTGTGCCATACAAGCATATTCTTGGTTTTATTCTAGTTATTAATTTTTTGAGATGAGGCATGACTATATAGCCCTAGAACTTGCACAGACCAAGATATCATTGAACTTAAAGTCATTCCCATCCTCTGAGTATAGAGTGTTCGAGTGCAATTGTGTAAAATCACAGTGTATTCAAAAGTTTGACTTTTCCAGAAAATATGTATGACTCTATTCCATACCAATGAACTGCTTAATGGTGAAAACATGAGCAATTTTACATAAAATGTAGCTGTTTTCTTATACACATCAGACATTTAATATGTATTTATTGGAAGAATAGTGAGATGCACATTGATGCTGAAGGAAGAAAGAAAAAAATACTACTGATAAATAATTTAATGTAAATGATATATATGCCTTTTTCTTTATTTTCCAAGTAAATTATATACAGACATTTTATTTGTCCCATAAAACTAACAGGACTATTTTCAAATAGTTCTAGGAAAAATGGTCGCTTGGTTAAAATATTTTGGTTTTGCTGATTCAATACATGTACATAAATTCTAGTAGTGAAAATAGTTGAAACAATTGGGAAATACCGTGGTTGGTACTACATCTCTCACCTTCCATAGACCAGTTTACATCAATATTTAACTGCAAGAAAACAAACAATGAGAACCGAACACAAGCCTGATCATGCACATTTAGTATGCTCACCTACAAGGGCACAGGATGAGGTGCACCTGAACAATGATGTTACATACACTCACATGATCTTAATATGTACACCTAATTCTTGCAGTAATGAACAGTGACTTTTCATACTTCAATTCAAGTTCACCTTTGGGCAGCAAAATACTTCTAAATCTTATCCAGTATCTGTTTTATTATAAGAAATATCACCCTAAATTCCACAATTAACTTTAAATTACTCACACAATGTCTCTAAGCATACATCATGATGACACAGTCATTAGTAAATTTAGCACAAGTTAGAGGAGATTCTATTCAAATAGACCAGGCTCTAAGGACATATAATGTTTCAATGAGAGAAAAGTGCCTCATCTGGGTTGTGTTTCACTCAGCTCGTCATGATGTGTTCATGTTCTGATCTCCCAACATTAAGAAGCGCACTGCACATGGTTTCAGAGGATCTCTGAAATAACAAGAGCTACAGATTTTCTTGTATATTCTTGGGGAAACATTCTCAGATGCACTCTTCGAGCTCAACTTTATATCCCATGGCCTGTCTTCCTACTTTACAACCAAATCCAAGAAATGGGATTGAGGACATCAGGTTTACTTTTAATAAGGATATTTGCACAGCTTATGAAAAATCAAACTTACCATGAAGCATGAAAATAAGCTAATAGGAACTGGTTACTGAGACTGGGTTCACAAAGAATGAGATAGGATAAAGGGGATGTTAAGTTTAAAAAGTAGAGAAGATAGAAATACTATAAAAAGCCATCATGATAAATCAGAGATGTCAGGAAAACTAGACAAGTCTTACACACAGAGGGAAAAGATTTTCGCTTTCTTTCATGACCTCCATGCCACTAAAACACTAGGCAAGAATGCATTTCAACAGGCTACATAATCTTTTGAACTAGAATACAAATTATATATATGTAGGAGTGATGCAAACCACCATTTTCCCCATGGTAATACTGTACAAGAATATAGCATAAGTTGAACTTAAGATACAGCAATGTTGCTAAAGGTTTAAAGCAGCTCCTCTTGTAGTGAGGATAAAACCAGTAGTGACATATGGCTATGATGACATACACCTGAAATTAATGAGTTAATGCTATCATGTACTTATTATTTTATCACTTTAATTCTCCTGATGTATATCCAGGCTGCTTCCTGGATTATTTGATGGAATGTTACTCAATATTACAGCAAGGAATACATGCGGAATAGAACTAATTGTCTCTTTCTCAATTTTTAAGATCCTGACTTTAAGGACCTTGGAGTTTTGAAACCATTGCCAGGTTGGTAAAACAGAGGTTTGATAATGTCCAGCAGTCTTTGCTTTCTGTGATGAAGTATACTTTGGGTTTATTATTCAAGCTCCATTTTTGTGTGTGTTTGGCATTTTATTGTTTAGCGTGTGAGTTTGAGATGGGCGGTCCTGAAGGAATCGTGGAGTCCATACAAATTCTGAAGGAAGGAAAAGCTTCTGCCAGTGAAGCCGTGGATTGCAAGTGGTACATCCGAGCTCCGCCACGATCCAAGGTCAGTCTCAAGGGTGAAATCCACACACAACGATGGATGTGAGAAACATCTAGTTTACACATTATCTGGTAGCACAGGAGCATGTGCCAAACATTCCATGAGTGATCAGTATCCTGTGTTCAGAAATAAGACTTGTATTCACCTGTTTAAGGCAACTTTCTAGCATGAGATGCAGCATGGGATCTGGCTAGCAGGTTGTACATATGAGGGAAGCAAGTCTGCCTCTCTGGAACCTAGATCCCCATGTCAGGCTGGTTTTCTTGTTTAGGAAAGATGTTAAACAAGTACCCTTATTGTCAGTATATGCAGTTTTAAATTAAAGTTATGTCTTTGGAAGAAGTGGGTAGGGTTCATGAAACCATGTATTTCTAGCATATGAAATAAAGGCATACAAAAATGGATGTTGGGCTGGAGAGATGGCTCAGCCATTAAAGACTAGGCACACAACCAAAAAATATAAGGATGGATGTTGGTGAGTGGGTCTAGGAAAGTTCACATCCCTTTGAAGAGACTAACAGCATAGACCTGTGAGCCTGTCTACTAATCTTGGAGGCTAAGGCAAGATGACTGCCATTTCAGTACAGGGCTAGTTTAGACTAAAGAGAGAGTGAGTTTACACAGCTAGATTGGATAATTTAGTGAAACCCTATCTCAAAATGAAAAGGAAAGAAAAATAAGGATGTGAATACAGCTTGGCAATAAGGCACTTTTCTAGCCTGTGGGAGGCCATGGGTTCAAACCTCTATATTAAAAGAAATTTTTAATGTAACTATTTGGTATTTGTAATAAAAAGTCATAAACATTCTGCTAGATGAACAGAGAGCTAAATTTATCTCATGTAGGATTTGTGGATTTTCAAGAAAGTGCTTGTTTTTCTTCACTTTTATGAATGAAAATCTCTTTTTTTCAAGTCAACTTTTATAAACAGGAACTGTAAGCACGGCACCTCACTGTCTCTAGCAGCACCGTGTCACTTCAGTGCTGCAGTGGAGCGTAAACACACGCCTCTTTCTTCCAGCTAGCAAATAATCTGTCTTTTGTATAGTCCCAGAGCAACAATGCCTGGTGCACCTGCCTGTCACGGAATCTGGCAGTATGTGACCCAAAGGGTGCATTGCCTGCAGAGCTGAACCAGGATGGTTCTATTGTGACAGTCTTTTCTCTGTTCAATTAGAGGCCAAGAGGACAGGAAGTGCCATTGAATGCTGTGTAAGAAACCAAGAAACAGGGTTGACTGCAATTGTGAGTTCCTAGTTTTGTGGATAGCCTAGTGTTTTATGAGACTAAAATATCAAAGCATAGGTCAAGCTTGAAATGGGTCACTGTGAATATCTGAATGATCTCTCCTGACCCGACATAGTTAAAATGAAACTGTTTAGAGTTCACTTGTTAACGATTCAAATTTATCTACACTTCATGTTGCTTCTTAGAAGTCAGCAGAAAGAATGTATAACAATATCTCCTTTATTAACGTAGAGGAACTACTTAGTTAAAAATATAATCAGCCAGCATTTCCAAGGAAAACCACAAAAGAGATAACTTTGGAAATTCATTCATGATGGGGCCATTTACAAATAGACTAATAAATAGAGGCAGAATAATAAAGGTATTTTTGAGTGAACCATGGAGAATATAAACAGGCTTCTATGAACAGATTTTGTATGTATGAAGACTCTAGAGCAATGCTGTAGGAAAGGAATTAATGGGTCTAGTTATAGATTTTATCCAGAGAAGGATCACCTGTAGGGCATAATAGAATACAAAACTGTGGTAAGGAATTGAACTTGAATTTCATGAGGGTTGAACTTTAGGTATTTATAGATAAAAACTTTAAGTGAATGGCAACTCCTGCATGAAATGGGGCCATTCCCCATTCAACTCTGCCTGGGGAGGGCTTCTTGGGATCTGTAGGGAATGGAATTATTAGAAAGTGCGGTATGGTTGAAGGCAATGTGTCACTGTGGAGGCAGACTTTGAGGTCTCATATATGCTCAAGCCCTGTCTAGTGATACAGACCTCTTCCTGTAGCCTGAGGTTAAAGATGTAAGAACTCCCAGATCCTTCTCCAGAACCTCTCAACTGTAAGAAAACCACCTGAATTAAATGTTTTCTTTTACAAGTGTTGCCTTGGTCTCTTCACAGCATAGAAATCCTAAGTAAGACAAGGTCCTACCCTTCCTAAGGAACCACTGACAGTTAAAAGTTGCCAGAGGAGGAGATGTCATTTCCCCATGGAGGGTAAGGCCCTCCATTGGGGGTGTCCATTGTCTGTCATTTCATTCAGAGCAGGGCCTAGACCATCTCCCAAGAGTCCAGGCTGAAAGTGCATCTCTCATTGTTGGATGGGCATGCAAATTCCATTTGTATGCCAGGGATAAATACTGATCTACTACCCAAGGTCCAATAGATCACCTAGGCCTCCTCACTGACACACACATTCAGGGGGTCTTGATCAGTACCATGCTGGATTCTCAGCCATCAGTCTGGGATTAAAGAGCTAACCCTTGTCAGGTAAGCTGTTTCTGGGGGATAAACCAGTCCAGTCTTAACCTCTTTGCTCATTAGTCTTTCCCTCTCTATCAGTGGGTTCCTTGAGTTCAGATTAGTGTTTAACTGTGGGAGTCTGCCTCTGCTTCCATCAGCCATTGGATGAAGGTTCTTTTCACCAGACTCTCTGGCAGTGGGATTGTGGGCTGGCACTCCCAAAATCTATGTCTAAAATACATATATAAGAGAGTACATAGCAAGTTTTTCTTTTTGTGCCTCGGTTACCAAACTCAGGATGTTGTTTTTTTTAGTGTCATCCATTTGCCTGCAAATTTCAGGATTCCATTTTTTTTCTGCTGAATAGTATGACTTTATGTAAATTTTCTCTATCCACTCTTCAGTTTAGGGGCACCTAGGTTGCTTCCATGTTCTGGCTACTACAAATAATGCTGCTATGAGAATAGTGGTACAGTTGTCCTTGTAGTATGAATGTGCTTCTTTTGGATATGTGCCTAAAAGTTGAATTGCTGGGTCGTGTGGAATGCTTATTGCCATTTTCCTGAGGAATCTCCATACTGATTTCCAAAGTGGCTGTATGAGTTGGCACTCCCACCAGCAGTTGAGGAGTGTTCCCCTTTCTCTACAACCTCTCCAGCATAAACTGTCTTTAGTATTTTTGATTTTAGCCATTCTGACAGGATGGTATCTCAGAGTTGTTTTGATTTGCATTTCCTGGATGGCTAGGGATGTTGAGCACTCTCTCAAATGCCTCTCAGCCATTTTAGACTCCTCTATTGAGAATTTTCTATTTAGTTCCATAGCCCAATTTTTAATTGGATCCGTTGGTGTTTTGCAGACTTGCTTCTTGAGTTTTTTGAAAGCTTTGGAGATCAGCCCTCTGTCAGATATGGGGTTAGTGAATATCTTTTCCCATTCTGTGGACTGACTTTTTGTCTTGTTGACTGTGCCCTTTGCCTTACAGAAGCTTCTCGGTTTCAGGAGGTCCCATTTATTAATTGTTGACTTCATTGTCTGTGCTACTGATGTTATGTTCAGGAAGCAGACTCCTGTACCAATTCGTTAAAGGGTACCACCCACTTTCTCTTATAAGTGTTTCAGTGTGGCTGGATTTATATTGAGGTCTTTGATCCATTTGGACTTAAGTTTTGTGCATGGTGATAGACATGGATCTATCTATCCACATTCTTCTACATGCCAGCATCCAGTTATGCCAGCACCATTTGTTGAAGATGCTTTCATTTTTCCATTGTATATTTTTAGCTTCTTTGTCAAATATCAGATATTCATACATGTATGGGTTAATATCAGGGTGTTCAATTCGATTCCATTGGTCTATCTGTCTATTTTTGTGCCAATACTAAGCTCTTTTCAGGACTACAGTTCTATAGTAAAGCTTGAAGTCAGGGATGGTGGATCCTCAAGATGTTGCTTTGTTGAATAATGTTGTTTAGGCTATCTGGGGTCTTTTGTTTTTCCATACAAAATTGATTATTGTTCTTTCAATGTCTGTGAAAAACTGTGCTAGTATTTTAATGGGGATTGCATTGAATCTGTAGATTGCTTTTGGCAGGATTGCCATTTTTACTACATTGATCCTACCTATGCAAGAGCATGGGAGATCTTTCCATTTTCTGATGTCTACTTTAAATATTCAAAGTTCTTGCGATACAGGTTTTTCAATTGTTTGCTTAACATTGCCCCATGGTATTTTATGTTGTTTGTGGCAATTGTAAAGGGTGATATTTCTCTGTTTTCTTTCTCAGCCCTTTTGTCGACTGGGGATGCTGATTTTCTGGAATTGATTTTGTATCCTGCCATTTTGCTGAAAGTGTTTATCAAGTGTAGTAGTTCCCTGGTAGAGCTTTTTGGATCGCTTATGCAAACTATCATATCATCTGAAAATAGTGAAAGTTTGACCTCTTCCTTTCCGTTTTGTATCCTCTTGATCTCCTTTTGTTGCCTTATTGCTCTAGGTAGAACTTCAAGTACAATATTGAAAATGTACGGCAAGAGTTGACAGCCTTGTCTTGTACCTGATTTTAGCAGAATCACATTGAGTTTCTGTCCATTTAGTTTGACGTTGGCTCTTGGTTTGCTGTATATAGCTTTTATTATGTTTAGGTATGTTCCTGTTATCCCAGATCTCCCCAAGACCTTTATCATGCAGGGGTGTTGGATTTTACCAAAGGCTTTTTCTGCATCTAGTGAGATGATCATGGGTTGAAACCTACTTGATCATTGTGAATGATTGTTTTGATGTGCTTTTGGATCTGATTTGCCAGCATTTTATTGAGCATTTTTGCATCCAAGTTCATGAGGGATATTGGTCTGAAGTTCTCTTCTTAGTTATGTATTTGTGTGGATTGGTATCAAGGTCATTGAAGCCTCGTAGAAAGAGTTTGGCAAAGACACTTCTGCTTCTATTGCGTGGAATACTTTGAGAAGAATTGGTATAAGCTGTTCTTTAATTTCTGGTAGAATTCTGCACTGAGGTCATCTGGACCTGTACTTTTTTTGGTTGGAAGAATTGTGATGACTGCTTCTATTTCCATAGGAATTATAGGTCTATTTAAATTGCTTATCTGTTCTTGATTTAATTTTGGCAAGTGATAGCTATCCAGAAAATTGTTCATTTCCTTTAAATTTTCAAATTTTGTAGAGTACAGGTTTTCAAAGTATGACCTGATGCTTCTCTGAATTTCCTCAGAGTCCGTTGTTATGGCCCCCTTTTCGTTTCTGATTTTGTTAATTTGCATATTCACACTCTACCGTTTGGTAAGTTTGGACAAAGGTTTGTCTATCTTGTTGATTTTTTTTTCAAAGAACTAGCTCTTCGATGCCTGATTCTTTGTATTGTTTTCCTAGTTTCTACTTTATTGAATTCAGCCCTCAATTTGATTATTTCCTGGTGTCTACTCCTCCTGAGTGAGTTTGCTTCTTTGTGTTCTAGAGCTTTCAGCTGCGCTGTTAACTGTATAGTGTAACTATTCCCCAGTTTCTTCATGTGGGCAATTAGTGCTATGAGCTTCCCTTGTAACACTGCTTTCAAAGTGTCCCATAAGTTTGTGTATGCTGTGTCCTCATTCTCATTGAATTCTAGGAAATCTGTATGTTCTCTCTCTGCCTTTTGGTAATTTTGGATAAAGTTTTGTCTATCTTGTTGATTTTCCTAAAGAATCACCTATTCGTTACATGTATTCTTTGTATTGTTTTCCTAGTTTCTACTTTATTGTTTTCAGCCCTCAATTTGATTGTTTCCTGGCATCTACTCCTCCAGGGTGAGCTTGCTTCTTTTTCTTCTAGAACTGTCAGTTGTGCTGTTAATTCTCTAGTGTGACTATGCTCCAGTTTATTCATGTGGGCACTTAGTGCTATGAACTTTCTTCTTAGCACTGCTTTCCAAGTGTCCCATATATTTGGGTATGTTGTGTCTTCATTCTCATTGACTTCTAGGAAGTCTTTAATTTCTTTTTTATTTCTTTTTTTAACCCAGGAATGGTGCAATTGTGCATTATTCAATTTCCATGAGTTTGTAGGGTTTCTTCAATTTGTGTTGTTGTTGAATTTTAATGCATGGTAGTATGATAAGATGCATTGAATTATTCCAATTTTTTTGTACCCATTGCCACGTATGTGGTCGATTTTTGAGAAGGTTCCATGTGGTGTTGAGAAGAACGTATATTCTTTTATATTTGGATGGAATTTTCTATAGATGTCTGCTAATCCCAAATTGGTCATAACTTCTATTAGCCCCTTTGCTTCTTTGTTAAGGGTTCTGTCTTGTATTCCTGTGTAGTGGTGAGAGTTGGGTGGTGAAGTCTCCCACTTTAAGTGTGTGTGGCTTTATATGTGATTTGAGTTTTAGTAATGTTTCTTTTACAAATATGGATGCGTTTGTATATGGGGTATAGATGTTCAGAATTGAAGCTTCACCTTGGTGAATTTCTCCTGTGATGAGTATATAATGACCTCCTTCATCTCTTTTGATTGATTTTATTTTAAAGTCTAATTTGGTAGATACTAGGAATGCTACCCTGCTTTTTTCTTGGGTCCAGTTGATTGGAAAATCTTTTCCCAACCTTTAACTCTGATGTAATGTCTGTCTTTGAGGCTGAGATGCATTTCTTGTATGCAGCAGATGTTGGGTTTTGTCTTTGAATCCATTCTGTTAGCCTGTGTCTTTTTATGGGTGAGTTAAGACTATTAGTATTGAGGGATATAAATGAACATTGATTGCTTATTCTTCTTTGATTTGGAATGGTTGTTGTTGATGGAATTATGAGTGGAATCCCCCCTTTTTTTCTTTTGGCTGTTGGTAAGGTGGGATTATCTAATGCCTATGTTTTTCTGGTTGTACTTAACCTCCTTGGGTTGGTTTTTTGTTTCTAGAACTTTCTGTAGGGCTGGGTTAATGGATATGTAATACTTGAATCTAGTTTTTCATGGAATATCTTGTTTTCTCCATCTATAGTGATTGAAAGCTTTGCTGGATATAGTAGTCTGGGCTGGCTTCCATTGTCTGTTAGTGTTGGTAGAATATCTTTCCAGAACCTTCTGGCTTTCAGAGTTTCCATGGAGAAGTCAAGTGTAATTCTGATAGGTTTGCCTTTATATGTTACTCTCCCCTTTTCAGATCAGCTGTCTCTGCTGGTTTTGCCAGCCCATTCTTTGCCAAGTTGCTCATCACTCCTCTCTCTGGGTTCCTTGGGTTCCTTGGGTTCAGTTCAGTGATTAATTGTGTGTTTGCCTCTGCTTCCATCAGTCTCAGGATGAAGGCTCCCGGATGGTTATAGACATCAAGTTCATTATCAGGAATGGGCATTCGAGGTGGTCTCTCCACTATTGCTTAGCTTGCCAGTTGGTGTTATCCCTTTAGATCCCTCGAGGTTGCTCTGGTGCCAGATCTGTCTTCGATCCTATGATTCCCTCTTCCCCCTATTCTACCCCCACCCCCTCAACTTCCTGTGTTGCGTTGGTAGTATAGTGGTGAGCATAGCTGCCTTCCATGTTTGTTTTTCTGTTGCTGTGTGTGTTTGTATTGTCTCTTTCTCATCCCTTCTTCGAGTGGGTGCAGAAAGAGCCCCTTACTAGTCTGGTGGTCAGGGGATCAGAGCTCCATTTCGGTGGGTACAAGCAAGTCCAATACTTTGGTAGTTCTCTTCTTTCTGGTCCTAGTCCAGGTCCCGTGGGTGGAGAAGAAGACCGGGAATCTGGGGTCCGGGTGGGTAGGCTCCCACTGGAGGTCTACAGGCACTGCTCCTGGTCCTTTGGTCCTGTTGGTGGAAGAGAAGACCAGGAATCTGGTGTGCATAGCCCCAGCCAGGAGGGGAGGCTCTCTGGCAGTTCCCAGGCAGTCCTCAGGCACTGGAAGGCAGGCCCAGATAGCTCTCTTTAATATTTTTACATCAAAATTTGCTTTATTTATTTTTTATGTTTTCCAAGTGGAGATTTCCAATATTCCAAATTCATACATTATTCAACCTGTTCAGTCACAAACAACAACCACAAAGCCCTGGGAACAGGCCTGTAGACTGTGCTTCAAAATGTTGTGAGGTCTTGAAACCATGAATAACACATGTCAGACCATAGATAATTCAACTTGTATTTACTGTGAATAGGCTTTCTTTTAAGTCTCAAATAATTGCCTTGGCATGTGTTTTTCATATAATTATGATGGAAGAGGAGGAACTCCTGAACTGCTCGTATTAAAATTTCTTTGTAAATGCATTGCTTAGTAAGTTAAATTTACTTACTTTGCATGTTAGTGCTTTTTTCCATGTTAGTGCTATTTGCAAGACAGATACTCCCAGAAATGGCTTATATGTTCTGAAGTTTCCCATGTCTTTGTTCAAAGAATCATCATGTCAATTCCAACTCTCTGTGATTGATTGAAAAGAATGCATCAAAATGATTCACTGAGAAAAGATTTGGATCTTACTATTTCACTAGAGTTATATATTATTTGTTTATTATTTTCTTTTTACTTCACAGAGGGAATAGAGGGGGTTTTTTTCTTCCTTATTTTTCCATTTTCTACCTGAAATAAGTCTTTTCTTTATAGTCATTGTGTCACAAATCCTATACACTGACTACAGTCACAGTGACTTCTTTTTTCTTTTTTTCTTTTAGAAGCGCTCTTATTTTACGAATCAACCCACCATTCCCTCACCCTTCCATCCTCCTATACCCCCAACCAACCCCCACCTCCACCCCCTCCCCAAGAATAGTGAAGCCATCCATAGGGGACCATCAAAGCCCTTCACATGATTTGGTGGGAGGGCCTAGGACCTCTTTCATGTGTCTGGGCTGCAATAGTATCCTTCCTTAGGGAATGGTCTCCCAGTGTCCACTAGGGATAAACTCTGGTTCCACTGTTATAGGTCCCATAGACTCCCCTGCCTCCTAGTTGGCACCCACATTCAGAGGACTTAGTTCTGTTCAATGCTTATTCCCCAGCTTTACAACTAGGGTCTCCAAGCTCTCACTAGGTCAGGTAAACTGTTTTTTTGGGTTTCTCCAACACAATCTTGGTTCCTTTGCTCATCTCTCCATCCTCTCAGCAACTGGATTCCAGTTGGGCTCAGTGTTCAGCTGTGGGTGCCTGCTTCTGCTTCAATCAGCTACTGGATGAAGGCTCTAGGAATGGCAACCAAGGTAGTCATCATCTCTTTCTGTAGGAAGGGCAGCAAAGGCAGCCTCTCCACCACTGTCTAGATTCTTAGTTGTGGTCATCCCTGTGGATCCCCAAACATTTCCCCTGTGGCAGACCTCTCCCCAAGGAGATACTGGCTCCCTCTATCAAGGCATCTCCTTTCTTCCCCTCCTTAATCCCTCCCCTATCTCAGTCCTCCTGATCTCTCCTTTCCTCCTCTCCCTCCCATGTGCTTCTAGTTTTCTCAGGGTTCTTGTCCCCCTCCCCTTCTTCAGGGGACCATGCATCCTTCTCTTGGGGATCCTCCTTGTTTCCTAGTTTCTATGGTGGTGTAGATTGTAGGATGGTTACCCTTTGCTCTATGTCTAATTCCATATATGTATGAGTATATACCCTGCTTGTCTTTCTGTGATAGGGTTACTTCACTCAGGATGTTTTCCTCCATTTCCATATATTTGCCTGAAAATTTCAAGATTTCATTTATTCCCACACTGAGTAATACTCCACTGTCTAAATGTACCATATTTTCTTCATCCATTTTTCAGTTGAGGGGCATCTAGGTTGCTTCCAGGTTCTGGCTATTACAAACAATGCTGCTGTGAACATAGTTGAACATATGTCCTTGTTGTTTGAATGTGCATTTTTTGAGTATATGCCCAAGAGAGGAATTGCTTGATTTTGAGGTAGACTGATTGCCATTTTTCTGAGAAATAGCCATACTGATTTCCAACATGGTTCTACAAGTTTGCACTCCCACCAGCAATGGTGGAGTGTTCCTCTTTCTCTGCATCCTCTCCAGCATAAATTGTACATGTTGTTTTTGAGTTTAGACATTCTGACTGGTAGAAGATGGTATCTCAGAGTTGTTCTGAGTTACATTTCCCTTATGGCTAGGGATGTTGAGCACTTTCTTAAGTGTCTTTCAGCCATTTTAGATTCCTCTATTGAGAATTCTCTGTTTCCTTCTGTACCCCACTTTTTAACTGGATTGTATGGTGTTTAGGTGGCTAGCTTCTTGAGTTTATTATTCTTGAAGTTCTAGCTAGAACAACAAGACAACAAAAGGTGATCAAGGGGATACACACTGGAAAGGAAGAAGTCAAGCTTTCATTATTTGCAGATGATATGATAGTTTACATAAGTGACCCGAAAAACACTACCAGGGAATTCTACAGCTGATAAACACGTTCAGCAAAGTGTTGGGATACAAGATTAACTCAAAAAAAAATCAGTAGCCCTAATATATATAGAGAGAAGATGAACAGACTGAGAAATAAATCAGAGAACATCACCCTTTACAATAGACACAAACAACATAAAATATCTTAGGATGATGCTAACCAAACAAGTGAAAGACATGTATGGCAAGAATTTTGAGTCTTTAAATAAATAAATTAAATAAGATACCAGAAAATGGAAAGATCTCCCATGCTTTTGGATAGGTAGGATCAACATAGTAAAAATGGCAATCTTACCAAGAGCAATCTACAGATTCAGTGAAATCCCCATCAAAATCCCAAATGAAGTCTTCACAGAACTTGAAAGAACAATATTCAACTTAACCCAGCATAGCCCAAGCAACACTGTACAATAAAGCATCTTCCGGAGGTATCACTATCCCTGACTTCAAACGCCATTATAGAGCCATAGTCCTGAAAACTTCTTGGTAGTGTCACAAAAATAGCAGGTATACCAATGAAATCAAATTGAAAACCATGATTTTTGACAAAAAAACTAAAGTCATACAGTGGAAAAAGGAAAGCATCTTCAACAAATGGTGCTGGCATAACTGGATGCTAGCATGTAGAAGACTGCACATAGATCCATATCTTTCTCCATTCACAAAACTTAAGTCCAAATGGATCAAAGGCCTCAAAATAAATCCAGTCACACTAAACCTCTTAGAAGAGAAAGTGGAAGGTACCCTTGATGAATTGGTACAAGAGACCACTTTCTGAACATAATGTCAGTAGCACAGACATTGATATTGACAATTAATAAATGGGACCCCCTGAAAGTGAGAAGCTTCTGTAAGGCAAAAGACACAGTCAACAAGACAAAAAGGCAGCCCATGGAATGGGAAAAGATCTTCATCAACCGCACATCTGACAGAGGGCTGATTTCCAAAGTATACAAAGAACTCGAGATGTTAGTTACTATAGTGACTATCTTAGTAGTTTTAAAATGAGGCTACTTCATATTAAAGTGTTGTTATGGTTAGAAAATTGGTATGCATACTTGGGCTAACCCAAGCTTGTGGGATGAAGTCAAAGCTTCTTAAAATAATTTAAGGCATAGATACAGTAGATGATCAATGTTTGTTGTATTTTTATATTATTTCATTTTAACTATGTGTTTATTAATGTGTGTGTGTGTGTGTGTGTGTGTGTGTGTATGTGTGCACGTGCTGACATGAACGCAGGCACTTTCAGAAACCAGAAAAAGGAAGCAGGTCCCCTGTAGCTAGATATCCGGGTAGATATGAACCACCAGCAATGGGTGCTGGGAACTGAATTTGGGTCTTCTGCAAGATCAAAAAGTGCTTTTAACTACAGATCCATTTCTTCAGATGTTGGATTAATTTTCTAAGGAAAAGATAATTGAATAAAACGTCTACCATATTACACTCAATATATACACTTAGCACTTTTAGATGTCCACTGAGGCAAAAATTCTCATATGTTGTTTCCATAATTAAGACATTTTATTTTTTCTCCTGCATAAACAAATAGCTAAGTTTATTCTCATAAAAATACACATCGACAAAGGTTTTTGGCTGATATTTATGGTAGGCTGCTGGCAGTTTGCCTCCAAGGCCAGGAGGATACTTTTGAAATCAGTAAGGAGCTACTTTACATGACTGAGACTGTAGCTATTGAGGAAAATTTTGATCAGTTTTTTTCCTGAAATAAATTTAGTTTATGCATGGACAGTTCTCTTTCCAGTGAAACGAAAGCCACACTCCTATACTTTATTTCCCTATTAAATAGAAATGTTGAAGTTCAAGATAATCATAAATGTGTCGCAAGTTTTCATACAAAATCTAGCAAAGTCAGTTGTGTACCTCCTTCAGAAACTGAGTTCTATGAGGAAAAAATATCTTTAAGATGCAGAAGTAAATGAAAGCCAGGTACTGCCCATTGCTGTTCATCACAAGCTCATGCCTGTCATTGGCTGCATGGGAAAGCAAATACTGCAGAATATCAGAGGCAAAACTTGAGCCCAGTATGCAAACTCACTTTCTGACCATTGCACCACTTGAAATTAAATAGCCCTAATTTTGAAGTTTCTTTTTAAGATACTCATTTATTTCAAAGCAGCACAATTATTACCACTGAGTATTATTGATTTCTTCATCAACATGTTTCTGAGCTTTTTAGGAAAATGGAAATGCCTGGATTTATAGGGTATTTTCTCAATTTATTTTTATTTTATTAAAGTTTGTTCCCTTTAATAGGATAATATTCACCTCTGGAATATATAGCACTGAACATTTTCTAAAAGTTTTCCCTAAGACTGCAGAGAATACTGAGTGGCTTGGTGTCAGGCAGATCCAAAGTGCAAACATAAGCAACACTAACACTACCATGCCACTTTAAAAATCTGATTGACTTTTGTAAATTTCAGTTTTCTTTGTCTTCACCAATTCTTGCACTAATCTTCTGTTGTATTAATCTGCTGTTGCACTAATCTGCTGTTGTTGCATTAATTTCTTTTTGCAATAATCTGTTGTTGGAAACTGTAAAAAATGTTAATTTGGGACCAAGAGTAATTGTCATCACACAAACATCTTTCTAATAATAATGAATTAATATTCCTGTATGTGCTTTGCCTTGTTATATAAGAAACCAGAAAAGAGTTTAGGCACATTAAGGCACTGAATTACCTGGGCTTAAATGTATCAAATGAAAAACCGTTTTGCTTTATGTTTTTGTTGTTGGTTAATCATTTTCTTTCATTATTTTTATTTCTGTGGGTTGTTGTTGCTGTCAAACTTAGTAAAACTGCTGATACCCACAGTCATTTTGTGTTCTATTTTTAAAAATGGACTGATGTATCACCTCTTCTGGAGGACATTTCATGGTTGGTAAATCTGTGCATTTCTCTGTTGCATTGGTATGTTCTTTTGAGACTTATAAGCTATACTGGACTTATTTCTGAGTAGTTTATAATACACTACTCGGGTTCTGACTTTTTATTGCATCTAACATTTTGTTATCTTACAAAATTGGCAGATTCTCAGGTAATTTTTATAGAACTTTCAGATTGCTATTATTCAGGACACAGCAAAGCAGCACGATAAAAAGAAACTAAAAAATCAGGACTTCGGATTCTTGTATCAGAGACTCACATTGATACTACTATATTTCTTTTTTATTATTTTTTCATTTGGGTTAGAAGCAATCTTGTTTCACATGTCAATCCCAGATCCCTCTCCCTCCCCTCCTCCTTCTCCCTCCCCACCAGGTCCCCCAGTCCCCCATCCAATCTCCACCCCGATGCCAAGGAGGGTGAGGCCCTCCATGGTGGATCTCCAGTAACTGTCTTTCATCCATGGCAGGCCTAGGCCTTTCCCCAAAAATACCGGCTGAGGGAGCCTCCTATTTTGTGGCATGCGCACTCAAAGTCTATTTGTATGCCAGGGATAAATACTACCCAAGGCCCCATAGATTACCTAGGCCTCTTCACTGACACACACATTCAGGGGATCTCGGTCAGTCCCATGCTTTCCACACAGCCATCAGTCTGGAGTCCAAGAGCTCTGCCTTGTTCAGGTCAACTGTTTCTGTGGGTTAAACCAGCCCACTCTTAACTCCTTTGCCCACCAGTTCTCTCTTTCTGACACTGGATTCCAGGAGTTCAGTTCAATGTTTGTCTGTGGGTATCTGCTTCTGCTTTCATCAGTCGCTGGATGAAGGTTCTGTTTCCTAGATTCTCTGGCCGTGTGATTGTATTCTGGCACTCCCCTGATTCATGTCTAAAATCCATACATGAGTGAGTACATATCATGTTTCTCTTTTTTGTGACTGGGTTACCTCACTCAGGATGGTTTTCTACTACTATATTTCTTAAGCAAGTTTTGGCTTTAGTCCCTTTTCTGTCTTTCTAATAGACATCATCTGAAAGATGTCTTCTTTTAAAAGGCATTTCATGTGAGCATGTGAAAGACACAGTGACACATTTGGCAAAAAATTAGATTGACCATTTTTCAGATTTATGGCTTTTTCATTTATTTTATTTATTATTTGAAAATTTTATACCCATGTAAATGTGAACTTGTCCATAGCCATACCTCGTTTACCTACTTTCTTTCCCCCCAAAACAATCCCCACGGCATCCTCCCAACTTTATGTCATCCTTGTATGTATGTATTTATTTATATATTTACTTAATCATTCTGAGTCCAATTACTTCTACGTATATGTGAATGGACATTGGATCATCCACTGAGCTGTTTCAGTGGCCATATCCCTAAAGTAAAATAACTATTCCTCCCCACCAGATGCCATCAGTTTCCAAAAGCACCTCAGCCAGAGCTGAGTCTTGAGAGCCCCATCTCCTCACACCCATACTGGATTTTCTTAATTGACACTATCTTGGATAGAACTTCCACTGGTAGCCACTGCTGTAAAATTCATGTATACACTAGCTATGCCGTTTGCAGAGAATGGCATTTCACATCGCTCGTCCCGACTTTCCAGCTCATACTCTCTTTCTGCCCCCTTTCTGCAATGCTCTCCAAGTCTGGAAGGAGATACATAGATGTCTTATCAACTACTAAGCCCTTGCAGGGACATTCAGGTTTAAACAGAAATATGTTAATGCATTGTCTAACAAGAAACTTCTTTGACCAAGATGGGAGCCCCATAGAACTACATATACAAATATTTAAAAGGCAGTTTAACCTGATCACTTAGAGAATAAAGACAACATATAATAGTGTCACTGGCTGTCTTTAACCACTGGGTTCCTAATCCTCAGACCAATGTTGTGTCACTGTGCTCATTTACATAGCCCAAACTGAGCCTGTCATATTCTTTTCTTGAGTATCCAAACTTTACTACCTTCCTTGTTCTCTTCAATGAGATAACACCACAAACCACCTTGTTTCTAACCCGTGATGAAGTTCGTTTTCAAGCCCCTTTGTGTGACATGTCGCCATAACAGTTCATCTCTGTCCCCACATACTTCAGTTATCTTTGCTAAGATTAATTCAGGCCACCATGGTGTTCATTTGTAGAGAAGGTTTCTAGGTACACTTTTATATTAATTATGTACCCACCAAGCAACCCCACCCAAGTAGGCAATGGTGATCTTTCACAAAAACAGTGACTGGACTTGGAGATCTGAGAAAAAGAAAGAATTAAGTACATCTCCCAGATTTTTTTCCTGGACACTTAAATATTATATATCCCCAGAAAGAAAGCAAAGGAGTTACGAGGCTCTTAGGGAAAGATTTCCTTCCCTACTGTGGATAGCAGGATGTTCAGAAACCCAAGCACTAGAAACAGTTATGCTTCCTCAAACAGAACCAAAACAAAATCAGGTTTTCTTAATCTGAACATTTCTGGGATACTGTGGATAATTTTAGAAATTTATTATGTTGGGAAGAATAAACTCCACATGGATGATGGGAGTAGTAGATATTGTCTTTTTTTCAAATAGCATAAAGCAATGACCTGGATGTGGTGACAGTGAGAACTTCCTTAGATTATGTGTTGTATATGGACTTGACAAGTCAGCTAACTTCATATTCATCCAGAGTAGCTGGAAAGCTGCAGAAATCCTACAAATGAAATCTTTTGTTGTATGAAATTCAGAGTAAAACTCCAATTCTCCACATTGCTCCATTCCATTCAACTCCTCATACCCCTTTATGTCTGCACTTCCTTCTCAAAGCTTTGTCAGGGTAAGCTGGTGTGAGCTGTCACAGCTCATTACCAGCTTACTCAGACCTACAATACATTTACTGTTTTATACTCCATGTACTTTAGATCAATATCATAGTTTGTCTTGAGAGTTATTTTAAACAATTTTTACTATTGACTGTAACCTGTGTGCATCATTATTATTTATAATATCTAAAACAATGTCGAGTGTGTGGAAAGCCAATAAATATATGCTGAACAAATAGAGAAAATGGGAGTTCTAGTTAGTTGACTCGAAAGGTAGTGCCACAAGAACTGCTGCTTAAAATATGTTCCTTTCCGGTGAGCATGGGGGAGGGGGGTGTAAAGGAAAGGCTGCTGGAGTGAGTGAGTTGGCCCAGTGGGAGGCTGTTTCCTGGGAATGTAGTAATTTGAACTCAAAAACTTAGACACATCTGCAAGAAGTTGCTAGGAACAGCAGGGACCAGTTCCCTCAAGCAAAAGCCTGCTGCTGGAGCACAAAGTGAAGGGTATAGGAATAGAATCACAGTTCTGGAAGGGAAGAGGGAAGACATTTGCCTGAGTAAGGTTTTTGTATGGTTGTATGTACTGTGCCTCAGTGGGAATTTGGGCCGGAGGATGGGCTCATTGACTTCGTACTCACAGACTAGCTGGGGTGAGACTTGACCCACATGGCAGACACAGAGTGTTTAGGAAATTGTTGAAATGCCTTGTTTAGGTGGCAAGGCATACAGCTGATTTACAAGAGAAACTACGGAGTCCAATGGTCATTTTTTTTAATAATGGTCAAGAGCAATAATATGCTTGCATTAACTGAATTATTGAAATTTCAAACAGAGCAAGTTCCAGGACAACCTCCAAAGCCACAAGAAACCCTGTCTCAAAAAAAAAAAACATTTTTTCAATATAAATCAACTTGAATAAGAATACATAAAGAAAATTTTAAACTACTTCCATACCCAAAGCTAAACAGTGTATAAGTTTTGGAAGACAATAGATGACTTCAGATACATCACGTGATGATATCAGGATCACCTGGGCAAAAAAATATTTAGCTAAAGGAAATGGCGCATTTAAGTTTTTCTTGAAAAAATTATCGTAATAACACTTGAAAAGAAATATTAAAGATAATTTGCTTTGCGCTAGCTTGTCTGCCTGTGGTCCACAAGGGTAAATAATGGGACTGATTGCAATCAGGGCTGTCTTGTGAGACTGAAAAGAAAGAAGGAGGTCCTCGCTTTGCTCCACATTTTTGAAATGAGCAGATTGTTTTATCTTTGTTTTGCAGATTTACTTACGCTTCTTGGACTATGAGATGCAGAATTCAAATGAATGCAAAAGAAACTTCGTGGCGGTGTATGATGGAAGCAGCTCTGTGGAGGACTTGAAGGCCAAGTTCTGCAGCACTGTGGCTAATGACGTGATGCTGCGCACAGGCCTGGGGGTGATCCGCATGTGGGCAGACGAGGGCAGTCGCAACAGCAGGTTTCAGATGCTCTTCACATCCTTCCAAGAGCGTAAGGTTCCTTCACTTAGCTGTTTGTCCTTCACAAGTATCCCAGAAGGCAAGGCTCCTCAGTGGCTAATGGGGTTTTCTTCATGCAGCTTGGGCACAGCAGGGTGTTCCCTAATAAGAGCTTAAAACCAGTGAGGTTCCTTCTACCTCATTTTGATGCAGTGAGTTTCATATCACATTCTCAGTACTTACTTCCTTATATGCATCATAACCTCGCTTAATCAGGTGCATGCCCTTCCATTGGGAAATGGTGGATTTTGTTTGTCTTCAGGTTAGCTCTTCCAGGAATATGAAGGTGATGCTGCAGTTTCTGAAGCTTGAGTTTAACTACCGGTTTTCCAAAACTTCATAAAATATTTAATATGTTGGCTTTAGAAAACTTCCCTTGTTGTAGTCTCATTTAATCGAGACAGGCTTGGCACTGCAGAACCATAGTTAAGGTAAGGGGAGGGAGGATTGCCTAGGAAGACAGAGAAATAGAGAAAAAAATCAGATGTCTAAGGGACATAATGATATTTAAAGCTACTGAAAAGTGCATCTTTGTTTTTTATTTTTAATTTTGAAAATTACAGCTTAATGAATAACAAGCTGCATGAACAGATATATTGGGGCATTCTTAGGGAACTTAGGCTCTTTCATGGTTCACAAATATAAGCAAATGGAAGAAAATGGCAAGAAATTCAGCTTTAACAGATACAAGCCTTATATATTTTTGTTTGTTTGTTTGGTTGGTTTGGTTTTTCTAAGGCAAGGTTTCTCTGTGGCTTTGGAGTCTATCCTGGAACCAATTCTTATAGACCAAGCTGGTCTCAAACTCAAAGAGATCCATCTACCTCTGCCTCCTGAGTGCTGGGATTAAAGGCGTACGCCACGACTGCCCAGTTTACAAGCCTTATATTTTGAAGCTATGCATTTTGTTTAAATAGAAAAGAGAACGAATTCAGAGCCTAATAGGCATGTCTTGATGGAAACTGCACAGGCTGCCAGGATTTTTAAGTTTAGAACTATTAAATGTTTCAGATAAATGTTGTATAAAACACAAAAATACTTTTGGCTTTTAATTCCTTTGTAATTCTACAGGCGGGCGGGCATTCAGTGGCACAAGAATCCTTGAATGTCACTTGATCTTTCTAAATAGTACCATGAACTTCAAGTGAGTTAGATAATTCTGCCCAACTGTTTGTAGTTTATTCGTGGTGAAGGCTCTGTCTGTATCTGAGAGGTTAATTGAAATGCTGGAGGTCTTGGATCTTTATTTCATTATGGTATTTGAAAAATAATCTCATATTTTCTAGACTAGAATATGAAGAAATTCTTAGTGTAATTTTTGGTGACTCAAGTCACATTGCTCAGCTACGTTTAGTGCAGTGTGCCATTGATAAGGGTCTTCTAGGGGCTGCATTTTAAAAGTATTAATTACAATTTATATGTTTTGTGGAATATAGTTAATATGGGATCTATCACCTTTGTGATTTTGGCCTCGACCTTTTGTTTACTACATTTAGTTTATATAACACAGTATGCATTTGCCATATCTAATATATTTTGAAGTATGTACACATTACAAAATTTTTGCACCTAGTCAATGATAGTTTTTTCTCTTGTGAAATGCTAAGAAATGAATAGTAAGTGTTCGCACTACAGAAAGAAAGCTCAGTTGACACTCATGTTGACGGGCTAGAATTAACCTTGGTATTGTGTGATAGTTTCATACTATCAATTATTGTTGTCTTGTGTGATATGTGTACTGAACTGTGGGGAATGTCCCATACCTCATGTATGGTAGTCATAGCACAATGTGTGGAGTTGGTTCTTTCCTTCCAGGGATCAAACAGTTTATCAGGCTTATGTGGCAAGCACAATTTTAGATGCTCAGCCCTTGGCCCACACTAAGAGGAATTTTTTAAAATATTCTTTACAGTCTGGAATCATGACTTACTGAGATCCCACATCTAATTTCATGTCAAAAATATGGAATGGCAAACTACTGTGGGATCTCTTAAACATGAAAAGTCTACAAGTTTTATCTACTACACTGTAAAATTTAATATGGAGAAATGAAAAATACATTGCTAAATTTAAAACATTCTCTGCAATTCAAGATTTTATTTTACTGTAGTGCAACATGAGCCAATAACTTCATTTTATGAGGGAAACACACTTACCTGTATAATTAAACGACTTGCAGTACTCATACTAAAAAAGGTATCAGGCATATGGGATGCTACAGTGAATAAAATGAAACTTCATAGTTCACACTTTTGGCATTTTTTATGGGGAAAATAATCCACTGGGAAGCTTGACAGTATGTGAGATAGGAGGAAATGTCAGCTAAGGTCCCCTTTACCTCTAAAATGGCTTATTGATTTGTATGAGTAGTTATAAATCTGCATGCATATAAGAAATGATATAATATGTCATGCTATGAACCTACCACATAAGTATAGTTGAGAGAAAATATAGTATTTCAGTGTCTGTGACCATATGAGCTATTAAAGCTATTTAGTGAGTAACTGTATAAATTAAGAGTCTGGAGGATATAGAATGTTCCTTCAACATTGAAGGAAGGTCCACCCAACCCATTAAGTTCTTCCATAAGAGAGAAGGCTTGTTTGTCTTGGAATGAGGGGTGTTATAAGAACACTTTCTGCGATCATTACATTCATTTGCAATAAATTTTTGCTAAAGTTATCATGTGCGATCTAAGTTTTCTTGCACATTATAGTAAATATTCTCTGCTGTTGCACAAAATATGGTCAGTGTGTCAGGTGAAATTCAGATGATTTCTATAAATCCTGCAAATTCAATTTGTTAAAAATCTAATAACCAATAGGAAGCCTTTAGGAGGTAGGGCCCTTGTAAAAAGATAGATTTCAAAGACTCATTAATGAGCTTTGGCTTCACAGACAGTATCCTCGGTAAAAGGGCATACCCCTTCTCCCAACCTGTAGGCCCCAGGGTGGCATTTTCATCTATCAGCTGATTATTACCATGGACCAAATTTGCTGGAGTATCAGTCTTGAACTTTGCAGATTCAAGAACTGTGCAAAAATAATACCTCCCTTGTAAGTGACCCATCATAAGAATATTACATGATTCATAAAGATTTTTATCATGGCGTTTTGCTTTCCTTCATTCTATATCGTTGTTCAGAATTGTGTTTTTGTAGTGAAGGGGGAATTCATTATAAAATGAACTGTGTGTGTGCTGCTTTATTTATTGGAACCATGCTCTACTGGATACAGTTTAGAAACTGTGAGAAAATACAAAGTAGGCTTCTGTTTGAAATGAGTGGTTTAGAATAATTGCGAGGGGGTTGTCATATTGGTGTCAAAGTGACTCATTGAAAAGCCTTCAAGTTCCTCACCTAGTGTGGCTTTATGCAATGTTAGTTCTACAGCAAATTTGGAATTGCACTGTGAAATTCGATGGCGATGATGTTTTTGTTTATGGTGCATTATTCTGTTGCCTGTTGCTGGTAACACAATGCATATAGACTGCATCAGTCATAAAGAGGCAAACTTAGGGTTTAGAGTGATGCATATGCAGCTATTAGGCCTGTTCTGGTGAAGGATGAATTTCTGGCATAAAGCATCACATGGCAGTAATAGAATAGACATCACATGTGTATCTAGATGTGTGTGTCCACATATGTGTGTATATCGACACATGTGTGCATATATGCATAGTTATGTGTGTGAGTTTCTATCTGTGCACTGTCTCTCTCCTGCTTCATGTGGAGTTTCCTGGAGTAAGGAAGCCTCACTGATGAATGATTATTCTTAATTACCTCCCAGAGACTAACTTCACAAAACCCCCCTCAAATAAATAAATCTCCATCTTCTAAATACCTCCTCATAGAGATTAAACCCCAGCATGAGTTTAAAATTAATTATCAAACATCAGCCATTGATATGCAGATTGCTTTTTTATGACAAAGCACATAATGTAATTATCTGCCCAAACAAATGTATACATGAAAACACATATTTAATAATAAACAAAGGTTTTTTTCCTCCTCAAAGTTCAGATATTTAGTTGATCGTCACCAGGATAACAGAGTGAAGAAGATGGGGAACTCTGTGAGATGATTCGGGAGCATTTTAGTCTTTTCTTTTAAAAAGTGCTCTTTCAGAATCTCAGTTTACTCTCTGCTACACAAGGCTGGAGCAGGAAGACTTGAAGTGGAGAAACTGGGCCCTCATGACACTGCAACTTTGCTGGTGCCTTGATGCCTGAGTTCCCTACATCCAAAATTGTGAGAGATACACTTGTGTTGATTATAGAAGATGGTTGATTGTAGAAGATGGAGGAACTTTTAGGGTTCCCAAATGGACTACAACAGAGTGCTTCCAGTAATATCTACATCAGGAAAGTAAAATGGTTTATAGAGTACAAGCAAGGCTTAGAAATCATCCATCCCATGTCTTCACTTGTTATAACCAGATAGATGTCCAGAGAAATCAATCACTCTTCCATGCATATCTACTCTACTCTTGGTGACTTGCTAATCTAATTGAGCGGAGGGCTGAACATCTGACTTATAATGTAACTTTGCTGTCTTTGAGACATCATGGGTTTGACATCTCTTTTTTCAAAGAGGACAGTGATGACAATGGTGATGAAATTAGGTGACCAGTAGGCTCAATTCAGCAAAGATTTAAATGATTTTCAAAGGTAATTTGAATCCTTGGTCATATCATGGTCAAATTCTGGTTGCATAGCGCACTTACAAGTTAAAATCAGAGAGCATACATGACATGCTACCATCACATTACTATCAGACAAAATAAAATTAAAATGAACACATTCTATAGGATCTACCAGTGTTATCTACCAATATGATGGCTGGTAAATACAAATATATAAATGTTTAAATTATCAACCTTTTTTTCCTCACCTGAACTAATTGCAGTAAAGGGGAAAATGAGTTTATCATGGAGATGTGGATTCTTTGTCATATCAGCAGATGTTTAGCCTGTCCAAGCCCACTATTACAAACTCTGTCTTGCATTACCATATCTATTACAGAAATAATACTAGTCATCAGAAGACCCAAGGGGCCAGAATTAGAAAGGAATTTCCTTACAGTGAAGGCTGTGAAATCACCCTTTTCATCTAGTTTCATGAGCCAGAAAGAATACTTTCTTCTTCAGCTGCTCTCACTTTCAACAGAGACATCACCAGAATTGTGGCATGTGCCTCTGATTGTGACAGCTAAAACACTTTGTTAAGAATTACACAGACAGAACAAACACCATATAGTTGCTTCCATGTCTGGGGATTATACAGTAAGAAAACTCCATCTCTACTATCATGGAAAATAATTCTGGGCAATTCTTACACAGAATTTTCCATGATAAATCATGTTTTATCTTATTGACTTAAGTCAAAATTGTTCTAATAATACAGCTAAATATGTTAACATCACTTTCCATAGTCACTGTCTTCATTTTGAGGAATCATCTAGTTAGAACGATTATATTTAGTATTTAAATTTGAGTACATTTATTCATAACCGATTATGGCAGAAGTACTTATTAACATTGATTTCATGTCAATGCGGGAGAGCTGGGGACCCGGGTGTATTGCATCTCTTCAGGGTGAGTCACCTGTTGCCGTTTGAGAGCCATCCTTGCTCTGGGTTTGTGTGTGAATTCAGTAATGGGATTGGATGCATCCCACAAGCCAGGATAATTCTCACTTCCAGAGAGCTTTTTAGTCTTCTGCTTCCAGGTGCAGCTTTTGCACATTATCAGTACTTGATTGGTGAGCAGCAAATGCCTGTTGTAAACAGATAAGCAAGAAAAAGGTATGTCTAAATACTGAACACTTTAGGATCATATGGAAATTATTTATGAAACATAGTACATGTGGTTTCATGTGAACTCAAGACAAGTCAAAGTAAGAGGTTTATGTTTGATAAAATTGCACAGAATATCCTTTTGCTGTCAAGTGAATTGGGAAGATTTATTCTCATATGAAGCAAAACGTTCTCATGGTATAAAAACAATCTATAATACCTACAATACAGTGGCACCAACAGATAGTATACCCACAGTACACCAGCACCTACAGACAGAATACCCACAGTACACCAGCACCTACAGATAGAATTCCCACAGTACACCAGCACCTACAGACAGAATACCCACAGTACACCAGCACCTATATATAGAATTCACACAGTACACCAAGACCTACAGATAGCTTCTGATGTAAATTGTGCTGTTTGTATTCTGTAGCAAAATTTCCCTGAGAATGTGTATCCTTAATCAAATAGTTACACAGTGATTAAAAAGGAAGGACCTGATCAAACCAGGACACTCTAGGAAACTTAAAATCATACAGCTGAAACTAGAGGAGCCATGTATGAATTGGTTGCTTCTTATAGCACTAGACACTCCAGTTCAAAGAGGTTTTGGCCACAAAGAAGCAGAAAAACGAGGAATTGAGTCACAGAACTCCAAGAATCCGAGTTTTACACAGACTAAAAATCTGGGTAAAGGAATCGGCACAAAGTTGAAGATCATACCTACAGCTGATGTCTGCATTGAAACTTTTGTGGTGATCCTGTTATCAGTATTCAGACATCTGTACTGGCCTGCCCTTGGGGTCCTGACAGCTGCAGCCACTAAAGAGCACCTCCTGTGCACATTCACTATGTTCCCTTTTAAAAGGGTCCTGCCCAACTCTCTCTCTCTCTTTCTCCCTCCCCCCCTCTCTGTACCTTACTCTTCCTTCTGCTGGCAGACAGAGGCCAGTCTCCTCTCCTCCCTTTCCCATTCAGTTTTCTCCAATAAAACCCCTCCATCCAAGCTCTGTTATATGCCTTCTTTCTCTCACACACCATGTTGTTAAATCACAACATCTGCAACATCTGTGTTTGGCTTCTAACTCATAGATTATGTGAAAATAACTGGATGGTGTTTAAAGATTTCTGAACTGGGATTGTCGTTGTGAAGGTCTTATTGAAATAGCCATATTATTGAGATTTCATGGGAACATCTTTCCTTTCATAGCAGACAGTCTAGGTTTCTGACTCTTACACCTTTACTGTGATATTTCCTGAGCCTGAGGTGTAGGATCCGTGTTGTAGACTTATCAGTTGAGGTCAAGAAACTGACAGTCAGTTGTTCTCTGCATTTTGAACACTTGTAATCTCCAACTGCTGCAAAACATGCTCCTATGATGAGGAGTGGGAGCTATACTTACCTGTGGATATGGGGATAATATATATAGATTGCAGTTGTAAATTATACTGGCTCAAGAAAGTGGCAGTACTAGGTTCTCCTCTAGGGTCCATGACCTTATAATCCATGAATAGTAGATTAGGTGGGCAGAACCAAATTTAATTTCCTCCCAGTTAGACAGCTGTTGGTTGCCTGCAAGACGTAAGTGCCACCATTTCACATTGCAATGAGTCCTTCAAAATGATTAATGGATAATGAAAATGTGGTATATATACATGGTGGAGTACTACTGACCTGTAAACCAAAGTGAAACCATGAAATTTACAGGTAAATGGATGGACCTACAAAAGATTGTATTGAGTGGCGTAATCCAACCTTCAAAGACAAATTTTGCATGTTTTCTCTCATCTATAGTACTGAGATCCAAAACTCTAGATGTGAGCATTAAACCTAGAGTAAATGAAGATATGATCATTTAATAACATTTTTTCCTGATAAGATGATGTCAGGCACAACGACAATCCTGGGATCATTGTTGAGACCTAAAGTGACCATATTCAATGTATTTCACCAAGTAATTTGTGTGCTGTAGAGAAAGTTATGCCATCAGTTATGGTTATTCTATAGTATAAATTTATGTCTTGGTGAAGTAGATTTCAATATCACACCATTATAAATTGTGGTGTTTAAAGTAGATTAAGCATACTTTATTAATGCAAGAAATATTTACCGTATATGTCATACAGAAACATAAATACCAGATGGCATAGATTTAAATATCAACAGTATATAAAATATGCTGAGCAAATTGCTGAATTTATGTTGTATTTTGGCAAGTCTTTCTAAAATAGACAGAAAGCATAAAGTAGGTAATAAAAGTCACTATATTTAATATGTGATATTTAATATTTGTATGGATGAAATACTATTATAGCTGAAATGCAAGGGGAAAGATGAATGGGTGAACAAGTGTCAAGATAAATCATTGTTTTTAATATTATAAGAAATAAGGCAGATATTAGATGGGAAAGATGAAAGTTCAAAGAAGCAAATCAACCAACTAGAGAGTTCTTATGTCTACCAAGGTTCAGCGTGACTGCAGACTAAGTACACTGCACTCCTGTCTCCAACTACATTTATTCCTTTGTAGTGCTGGGACTAAAGGCCTGCACCACTACTACCAAGCTTCTATATCTAACTAGTGTAGCTGCTGGGATTAAAGGTGTTAAGAACACTGCCTGGCCTAAGTGGCGGATTAGTGTGTCTAGCTTTGCTTCTCAGATCTTCAGGCAAGCTTTATTTGTTAGATAATAAGCAATATATCACCACAAGAATGCAGTAAGAAAATGATGGTGACTGTATTAGAATTGGGAAAATGAAATAAATAATCATAAAGTAATGCACATGGCCTTCTATGAGACTACATATAGTAGTAACAGAAGGCTATGCTTCCAGTCATTACATCTGATTTTCATCCTTCAGATTAGTTTAGAAAATGAAGAAATGAGTTTAGAGATGCTGAAGTGTGGTGTTTTGAAAGAAATTGGCTCCCAAATGAAGTGGCACTATTAGTAGGTGTGGGTTTATTAGAGTAGGTATGCCATTTTTGGAGGAAGTACATTACTGTGTGTGGGGGCAGGGAATTTGAGGTCTCTTTGCTCAAGCTTCTCTCAGTGTGACACTCAGACAACTTCCTGGTGCCTGCAAGATGTAGGACTCCTAGCTCCATATCCAGCACCATGTCTGCCTGTATATTGCCATGCTCTCCAACAAGACGATAATGGACTGAACCTCTGAAATGTGAGCCACCCCAATTAAATATTTTCCTTTATTACCATCCGGGAGCCTTAATCCTGTGACTGATGGAAGCAGAGGCAAACACACAATTAATCACTGAACTGAACCCAAGGAACCCAGTGACAGAGAGAGAGAGAGGGAGTGATGAACAAATTGGCAAAGAATGGGCTGGCAAAACCAGCAGAGACAGCTGATCTGAACAGGGGAGAGCTCTTGGACCCCAGACCGACAGTGGGGAGGCCAGCATGGGACTGATCTGGACCCCCCCAAATGTGAGTGTCAGCGAGAAGGCCTGGGCAACCTATAGGGCCCTGAGCTGTGGATCAGTGTCTATCCCTGGTATACAAACAGTCTTCGTGTGCCTATAGCACAAAGAGGGATGCTCTCTCAGCCTGGACTCTTAGGGGAGTGCCTGGACCCTACCCAGAGTAAAATGACAGACTCTAGATATCCCCTATGTGGAAGGATTTGGCAATAGGGTGGGAGGGTGGGGGGGAAGGGGAGTGCGGGAGGAGGGGAGGGAGAGGGAACTGGGATTGACATGTAAAACAAGCTATTTAAAATTAAAATAAAAAATGATATAATGAAAAAAAAAGAGTTGCCATGGTCATGGTGTCTCTTCTCAGCAGTAGAAACCCTAACTAAGACACACAGTGAGGTGAAAGTTTTTGTAGTTCTATTGGGAAAACAAGTTTAATGAGTGGCAATTGGCAATTCAACACAACATATCAAAACATATGCTATTATGCTTAAAAATACCTTTTAACATTAACTAGATTCATACACCTAAACAAATCATATGTTACAACAATGAAGACTGGAATTGGAAAGATGCCAAAAGAATCATAGCTATTTTTACCACCAAGCATACCACACCACAGGCCACAGGCACCTGTGTTTACTTGTAACTTGTATATATATATATAGAGAGAGAGGCATAGTTAGTTAAATAAAATATAAATATTGAAATAAAATTAAACAAATAACAATATAACATGAGGCATCTTGTTTACTTTTATAATTTTGAGAAGAGCCCTTGTTGGCCTGAAATTCTATGTAGACTAAGCTGGCATCAAACTGACAGACATCTGCTTGCTTCTGCCTCCTGAGACTGGAATTAAAACCTTGCACTATTATTGTTAACCCAAAAGTGATGTTCCTTTTTTTTTTAAATATTTATTTATTTATTTTGTATACAGCATTCTGTCTGCATATATGCCTGCAGGCCAGAAGAGGGTGCCAGATCTCGTTACAGATGATTGTAAGCCACCATGTGGTTGCTGGAAATTGAACTCAGGAAGTCTGGAAGAGCAGCCAGTGTTCTTAACCTCTGAGCCATCTCTCTAGCCCCAAAAGTGATGTTCTTAAGTTGAATAGTTAAATGTTTCTGGAAATTCATGAGCTATTTATTAAGACAATATTATACTTGAGAATTTTATCAAACTATTTTGAGCACAATATACTAAAATAAAATAGTTAACAAAAAGCATCTACACTATACATGTATTCTTGTAAATACAGTAGATAAATATTTTACATGAAATATCCATTATCTATCCAGTACATACACATAGAAGATAACAGAATTCAGTTTTTACTGACGATTTTAGATTATTGTTTTTTTGACTTCTCTACATGAAATATGAATTGATCTAGTAAATCATTAAACACTAAAAATAAGACTTTCTGAAGGGATCAATTGTATTTATGTAAATGTGATTACTCACATTGTTTTCTATGGTATAATAATTGCTATATATTTACATCAGAAAACATTTAATCAATATAACTGTAACTGTGCCACTGCTTAAGATATCCCATTTCTACACTACGCCTCTGAAGTACTTAAGAATTCACCTGAGCGGAATCTCTTGACCACTTACCTCCCAGTGGCTACTCAGCTGGCAACTGACTTTGTGTGACAATTTCCAATGGGTGAATCCTCATTTTTAGAGTGTCCTTGAGCTAGTGAGTTTTTGTATTATTTTTTTGTGGGGGGTTGTCAACTTGACCCAAACTAGTTTCATCTGGGGAAAAGAAAACTTAATTGCTTAATTGTTTCCATCGGATGGCCTGTGGGCAAGTCTGGGGTTGGAGGGGATTGTCTTAAATCACATTTAATAATGGCAGTCCCAGTCTGAGTTTGTTCCCACTCCTGAGCAGGAGGCCCTGAGTGGAATAAGAAAGCAAATAGAGCACACGCTAGGGAGTGAGCCAGAGTGCAGTGTTCCTCTATGGTCTCTGCAGAGGTTCACGACTCAGGTTCCTGACTCCAGGTTCCTGATTTATTTTCCTGCCCTGACATCTCACTGATCAAATGTGAGAGGGACATGTAAGACAAATAAACCTTCTCCTCTCCATGTTGCTTTTGGTCTTGGTGTTTGTCACAACAACAAAGAAATCAAATTAAAACTCACATCTCCCATCTCTGTCAAATTCATGACTATTGTCATCATCATCATCATCATTATTATTATTATTATTATTATTATTATTATTATTATTATTATTGAGCAAGGGATGTACCTTGATGGGATGTTGCTGTTTATCTTACCGCAGTTGACTTTTCTCTATTGATTTTTATATAACTTAAGAGATTTTTTCTGAAAGTATGGAAGCAATAGTGATTTGACTTGAAGGTTTTAGGCATCCAATGTTAATTAAATGTGCTATATCTAAACATATGCCCATTTTCATAAATTATGACTATGTATTCTCTTTCTGTATAAAGAAACTATCTTACAAATTAAGTGATTTTATTACTGCAAAACAGCAGTGAACCATCCTCATATGGATAAAATGGGTATGTGTTTATAATTTAAAAAGCAATTACAGACAGTCTCTGAAAAGAAAATCACAAGTCAGCTATTTACAAAGGGATTGTTGCTTAAACGAAAGGTGTAATAAGGTGATGCATATTTAATGTCTTGTCTTAATATGAGCTTGTTAAACCTACCGCTTTCTTATAAGGAATGAATGGATTGGTCCGTAGTGCACTTTCCAGGTATGAGAGAATACTGGATGGAAGATAAAAGGGTTAAATATGCTTTCTCCTCCAGCGAGGCAAGGAAAATTATATAAAATTGTATAATATGTAAGAAATGAACGTTCTCTCACTCCATCATTCCCTCCAACATCCACTTCTTTTCTCCTCAAACCTTTGCTTGGTTTCAAACTGTACCATAACGAGAATTGCAAGCAAAACACATTCATATTTGAAAATTATTTGTAATGGACTCGTATTACTGACTCAATCATTTAACTTGCACTACTAGGAAGGTTCTGAATGCATAGGCACACAGTATATTAATATGTATTAATCCCTGTCTTCAGTTTTTCCTGCAAAGACTTTAATTGAAATCCACTTGACTTCGATTTTTATTCATTGAGGATCTCCCTTTGCACATTCTAGAGTAATGTAGACTTTGATATAAAGTGTGAGTTTGAAAGAGTCTAGGTATGAGACTCAAAGCTATAGTTACATGTGATTTTAGGCACTTTGGTAATCATATTATATATAGGCAATTGCTTTGATTTTGACCTTGTAGTCATTATAGTTTATAAAAATGAATGTCATCGGTTTGCCACATGGACATAGAAGACTGTTATCTTGAACAGTCATCATTTGAAGTCTTCCAATCACAAGCACCAGGCAACACAGCCTTTTAAGCCTTGGCACAAATCTTTGTTTACTGCAGGTTCTTCTATCAGAACTTGGAATGCTCAGCGGCAGAGCCAAATATTGTACCGTTGTAAGAACAATGTGTCTAAACTAACCAACGGTTGCAGACACGCATAAATCGGTCACAAAACAAACTCTGCACCAAATGTGCAGGGTCTAATAATAACTCCAGTGCAGAGCAGTCCAACATCCTCCTCATTATGATTGTGATTTCTAATTGCACACGATGAATAAATCATCATGCAGCTGAGTCAAAGCAGACCTAATAATGATGGCATAAAAGCATACCATAATTCCTTGGAGTGAAACCTGGAGTAGGTGTCTTGTGATGAGAACCATCACAAAGGAGGAAAGAAATTATCTCTACCTATGTTATAAAAAGTGTGCATAGAAAAAAGGCTTTAATTACGCAGTAAAATCTTCACTGGTGGGAGGCCACTCTCTTATTACAAGTTTTGTGGTGAGGTCTACTTACTGTGTGATATTAAAGTTTGTAAACAGAATTTTGTATATTATGTAAAGAGATTCAGAAACATATTTCTTTTCTAAAAGTGAATGCCTTTGTGAACCACCATGTCAGAACAGAGAGTTTGAGAATCATTGATTTTTTTTTCAAAATAAATGGAAAGAGTATAAAGACTTGAAGAAAAGGTGCGCATATCTATATCTGGAATCAGTTTGGTAAGCACTTCTCAGTAAAATTTCATTTATTCTTAACTGCTAAATCTAAGGGTCATTTTTAGTTCAAAATATGATAGCAGAAAATATCGATTTGAGAGGGAAATTCTGGCAGCAATGTTGGTGGCTTGATGTGTTTATAATTTATTTATTTATTTTTTATTTGAATTTTAAATAGCTTGTTTTACATGTTAATCCCAGTTCCCTCTCCCTCCCCTCCTCCCGCACCCCCCATCCCCCCCCATCCTCCCACCCTGTTGCCAATTCCTTCCTCTTAGGGGATATCTAGAGTCTATCATTTCATTCAGGGTAGGGTCCAGGCACTTCCCTAAGAGTCCAGGCAGAGAGAGCAACCCTCTTTGTGTTATGGACACACGATATCTGTTAGTATTTGAGGGATAAACACTGATCCACTGCTCAGAACCCCATAGGTAGCCCAGGCCTCCTCATTCAGGGGGTCTGGATCGGTCCCATGCTGGCCTCCCAGCTGTTGGTTTAAAATACTTTTTTTATATATGTGTGTACAGGCTGTTGTTTATGCACATGCATGTGTGAGGGTGGACATTCCTGTGCTAGCATGAAGGTCAGAAGAATATGTCAGATCCCCATGTGCAGCTTGTTAAATGGAGGCTGCGCTCCTAACTCTGGTACTCATTACTGCTCAACCAGTGTCTCTAATTGGTAAGTCATTCCTCTAGATCGATATTTTATCATTTTTTCCATTCGTGTCCAGTAATTAAAATAAACTGTGACAAATATCAGGTAGTATTAAGCAATACATTTTAAACCTGCTTTTGATATCCAAAAATAAATATTTTATTATGTTTTATAACTGCTGTTTCTGATGGAATAGTATTGTCCCTCATCATCAATACTGAAAAAAGAGTGAAATGCAGTAGAAGTTGAAACCTTTGTTGGACTTCAATGAGAAGCTGGTGTCTCATAAATGTGGTACTACCTGAGGAATTTGTACTCTATGTGGTCTTCAAATGAGCATATATTAAGTAAGCAGAAAGTAGTACTTGTGCCTGAGAAGTTGGTTTAGTCGGTAAGAGTGTTTACTATGAAATCAAGAGGATCTAAGTTCACATCCCTAGCACTCTTGTAAAAGACCAAGTATGGATATGCACATCTGTAATCACAGCATTGACAATGGATCCTAGGGTTCTGGCTGCCCAGATAGCCTAGACAAGTGAGACCCTGTCCCCAAAAACAACAAAGTGGAGAGAAATAGAAGAAGCACCTAAAACCTTCTTCTGGTCTCTGTATTTGCAATCATGGCTACACAGATAAAAGTTCAATAACACACACACACACACACACACACACACAAGTTTGGGGGTGGATACAAGACTGAGGGACAGTTTGGTCACCACAGAGAGTTTAGGCTGACTGGCTAAAGGAGGAAATGTCAGAAAGATGCAGGTGGGTGTTGTCTTTAAAGGTATTTTGAATGAGGTCTTTGCCCTAGCTTTTTCTCAGCATGACTATTAATGATGTAATAGATATGCTGCCAATGTTTGGTGCTGATTATATCTTGCTATCTCCCTGGACTTTTAAAAATCATTTCTAAGAGTGTTCTGGTGAACTTTTTAGGATGTAGTAAGTATAGGATTAAGTGTACAGTCAAATCATATGTAAGTAAGAATAACTGTTTCCTTTTCCTATATTCTCCATTCTTCCCCTTTCTCTTGCCTTATTGTTCTGGTTAATCTTTCAAGAACTGTAACAAAAATGATGTAAGTGGAGAGAATGTCCTCTTGTTCCTCATGTTAGTGACTGTTTCAGCCTCTATTATGTTGAGATACATTCTTTCTACTACTTTCTTTGGGGCTTTTATCATGAAGGTATGCTGAACTCTGTCAAAGGCCTTTTTACATGAATTAAAATGATCAAGTAATTTATTTCTTTAAGTTTGTTTTTCATTATAGTACATTTATTGAATTGCTAACTCATCCATCCTTGTATTCTGGGATAAAGCCACATTGTTCACAGTGTTTGATTTTTGATGTGTTGTTGAATTGTTTTTGCAAGCATTTTTTTCTTTCATCTTCTTCATCAGGGAAATTGTTCTCTCTCTCTTGGTGTGTGTGTGTGTGTGTGTGTGTGTGTGTGTGTGTGTATTCTCATCTGGTTTAGATATTTGGTAATACTGGCTTAGCAAAAATATGTTTGATGAAAGTGTTTCCATTTCTATTTCATGGACTATTCTGAAGAAATAGATTCAGCTTTTTTTTTTAATGCTGGGTTGAATTTAGTTGTCAATTCATTTAATCCAGTCATTAATTAGCTTTATTAGTTGCTTGTGGAGCTACTTAGTTTGTTTATATTGTCTTGATTTAATTTTGGTAGGCCTAGACATTTATTTATTTCTTATATTTTCAAATTTATTGAAATACAAATTTACAAAATATGCCTTAAGTCTCTGAATTTTAAAGGGGACTTGTATGTACTTGATTTCTTTTTACTCTTTTTTCTTTGCTTTTTGGTTTTTAGGGGACCCGCCAACCAGATCCAAAATAAATGCACACACGTGGAGGCTTATTATTACTTATAAATGTCCAGCCTTAGCTTGGCTTATTTCCAGCCAGCTTTCTTTAACTTATATTACTCCATCTACCTTTTGTTTCTAGACTTTTTCCTTTTCTTACATTTTATTATTTTTTAAATTTAAGTAAAACACAGTCTTATTTTACATTTCAATCCCAGTTCCCCTTCTCTCCAGTTCTCCCACTCCCCCAGCCATTTCCCCATTCCATTTCCATCCACTCCTCAGAGAGGGTGAGACCTCCCATGGGAGATCATAAAAGTCTGTCACATAATTTGGGGCAGTATCAAGGAGAGTATCCTTCTATGGGTACTGTGCTCCAAAAAGCCAGTTCATGAACTAAAGCTAAATACTGGTTCCACTGCCAGAGGCCCCATAGACTGTCTAAGCCCCTCCAACTGACACCCACATTAGCGGGGCTTAGTTCAGTCTTATGCTGGTTCCCCAACTGTCAGTCTGGAGTTTGTGAGCTCCTACTTGCTTAGGTTAGCTAGAAAACAAGGAGGACCCTAAGAGAGACATACATGGGCCCCCAAGAAGGGGAAAGGGACAAGATCTCCTGAGTTAATTGGTAGAATGGGGGTTGGGAGTGTAGGAAAAAGAAGAAGGGAGAAGGGGATGGCAAATGACATCACAAGGGATAAGGAAGGTCAAGTTGGGGGAAGGACAGAGAAAGAGCAAGGAAAGAGATGCCTTGATAGAGGGAGCTGTTATGGGCTTAAGGAGAAACTTGCCACTTTTCTTAGTTTGTATATCTTACTTTCACTCTTATTCCTTAAGAGGCTGGGTGGCTGGGTGGCAGGCCCCTAGCATCCTCCTCTCTTTGTTATATGCTGCTCTTTCTTCTACAGAGTTCTATTCCTATTTATTTTCCCTGCCCTCCAGTCCTGCCTATCCTTTCTCCTGCCTTGCTATTGACCGTTCAGCTCTTTATTAGACCATTAGGTGTTTTAGATGAGCAAGCAATCACAGCTTCACAGAGTTAAACAAATGCAGCATGAGCAATAGCAACACATTCTTACATCTTTAAACAAATGTTCCACAGCTTACACAGAAATTACACACCTGAAAATAATCTACAACAGGGACAGGGAAGGATTAAAGGTGGGTACAATCAGAGTATGGTACGTATGTATTTGAGTGGATATATCATTATAAACCCAACCACTTTGTACTATGAGTAAGTACCAGTCATATAGCCAAGGAAAAAATAAAACAAAGGAATGAAGGGGAACTAATGGTGGCTAGCAGGAAAAGGATGAAAGTCCCTTTCCATGACTCCATTCAGCCATATTCAGTTAGCAGGCTAATTAGAATTCCAAATAGAGAATCTGTGTGGGAATTGAAATACTCCGAACCAGACTGTTTCCCAGACAATTTCCATAGCCCAGTGGGAGTCTTGAGTCAATGGTCTAAGCTCAGACTCAGTACAAACCGATGGGCCACTTATAAACAAGCCTGGGTAAAAAGCACATAGAAGGAAAGAGGGCTTGAAAATCTAACCAAAAATACTTCTAGACATTGGTCCAGGGGGCTAGCAGAGCATAGGAAATCCTCTTCACAAAATTGATTGTGGTATTGAATGAAAGAAACTACACTTTTTAATTATGCAAGGCTTTGCATGCAGTATGAACTCACAATGTTTCTATCAAATATAGATATAAATCACATATACATGTTTATAACAGTGTGGAACTTTTCTTAATTTTTCATCCAAAAAAAAAAAAAACCAGTAATCGCCGGGCGTTGGTGGCGCACGCCTTTAATCCCAGCACTAGGGAGGCAGAGGCAGGTGGATCTCTGTGAGTTCGAGGCCAGCCTGGTCTACAAAGTGAGTTCCAGACAGCCTCCAAAGCCACAGAGAAACCCTGTCTCGAAAAACAAACAAACAAACAAAAAAAAAACAAAAAAAAACCAGTAATCAAAGAGGCTCCAAGTCATCTTGAAGATCAGAAAGTTTAATAAGCCCTTATCTCTAAGGAAAGTTTTAGTGAGCCATTATCATCTCAGCTCATAACAGCTTAACCCAAGAGATAGAAAGAGATTCAAATGCTCCTTTTTCTCATAGGTCTGCAGAAAGTTCCACTGACTTAGAGATAGAGGACATGACAAAGCAGAAACGGCCAAATCAGAGCCCTGTGCTGTGATGGGAAAGGGATGTGCCTGTGTGAATGTGTGTGTCGCCATGCCCTCTGATTCCTGAGTAAGCAGAGGTTAAATTACTTTAAAAATGATTGGAGGGAAACAAAAGGAGGAGAGAACAATGCGGTAGCCCACAGTCGGATTGCAAATTCAGTCTTAAGCCCGTGGTGCAACCTGTCCTTTCTGGTTCTCATTGCCATAATGATGACTGTGTGGCTGACTCTATCTACCCACGGTAGATTTGAAACCTTTGAAGTGAAGGCAGTTGAAATATCGGCATCCCAGAAAGAAATGTTATATTTCTCATTTTATTTAATATTTAGGGAATTTTTGTGTATTTGAAGAAAGAAAAGAACTGAAACTGTTTATGAACTTAGGAGCCAAATACTGTCCTATTAGATACTTGATTTTTATAAAACATGAATTTGTGGAATAAGTAAACAGTGTCATGCATGAGGTATGTGTCTTTCTTTCACCCTCTTCCGTTAACACTGTGTAATGGTCCCTGGGGACCCCTCTAAAGAGTGAGTCTTCAGGTGTAGGGATGCTGTCTCACTACTGTATTTAAAGGCCCTGAGAAGATTCAGCTATGTGTGGTAGAAGCCTGCCCCCTTGTGGATGGAGCGCAAACAGTTGAGAATTCGTATACAATTGTCCTTAAATACATTTATGTTCATTTTTTTTAATTGTAGAGAAGTATAGACATCCTACGAAGCTGCCATTTTTCTTGTAAAACATCTGAGATGGAAAATTGCCCTTTTTGAACAATATTTTATGCCCTTTGATTGAGAATACTTGAGTTTTCACAAACATAAAAGAATTGAAATTTTCTCAAAAAGAGATAAACACAATATAATTTCAATAAATACTGGAAATAACCATTACAAATAATCTGGAAATTACCCACAGTTTAACTGATGTATTTCCTGCATATTTTTGTAGTGTGTTTATTACTTTATTATTTGAGAAATTGCATCAGGACCCCAAACTGATAGCTGGGAAACCAGCATAAGACTGTTCCAGATCCCCTGAATGTGGGTGTCAGTTTTGAGGTCTGGGTAACCTATGAGGCCTCTGGTAATGGATCAGTATTTATCCCTAGTATACGAATGGACTTTGGGAACCCACTCCACATAGAGGGATACTCTCTCATTTTACACACATGGTGGATGGTCTAGACTCTGCTCCAAATGATATGACAGACTTTGAAGATCCCCCAAGGAAGGTCTCAGCCTCCCTGGGGAGCAGAAAGGAGATGGAATAGGCAGTCAGTGGGCACCAGGGGAGGAGGGGAGGGAGAGGGAACTGGGATTGACATGTAAAAGAAGCTTGTTTCTAATTTAAATTTAAAAGCAAAGACGACAATAAAAGAATATTCACACTATGATGCAGTTTTAAAATTAGGAGTATAACTCTTTAATTTAAATATTGTTTTCCCTTTCAAATGATAAATGGAATTATTTAAACCAAACAAAGGTATGGATATTCTTGACAATGAAATTTGTATGAAGAACCAGCTCCTATTTACACGGAGAGTTTCCAGATCTATGAACTGGAAATCTGGGATCTACAGCTCACACTGCACTTCTTCCATTTCTTACGGGAAAAGGCTGTGAATTTTCTTCATACATAATTTATTTTGAACGATTTATATAATGTTCAGTGAATAAAATTTAAACTGTATTGAAGGTACCTATAAATAATTCACAGTCTAGATATTTATTTGCTTTTCTGAAAGCTTTAAATTTTTTTTTATCTCAATAAAGGCAATATTGTGACTCCTATCAATCCTCAAGTGAACAAGATCTTAAATGCTTGAATATGTGATATATATGTATATATATATATGCATATATATATATTGTTCTCAGTAACACCAAGTCATATATAATAACTGAAAGGACATGTTGATTAGCAGTTTCATAATTAGGAAGCAGCAGATAAGACAAATCACATCCTTACTATTTGAAATATCAATCTGAACACTCTTAGCTGTACATTATTTACATTGCCTCATATCCAAGGTAAAATGCTCCTTTGATTCATAGGTTTAAATTTTTTAAACAAACTCATCCGATATATCTTTTTTTTTTTTTTTTTGGTTTTACGAGACAGGGTTTCTCTGTATTGTTTTGGAGGCTGTCGGTCCAGCCTGGCCTCAAACTCACAGAGATCCGCCTGCTTCTGCCTCCCGAGTGCTGGGATTAAAGGCGTGTGCCACCACTGCCCGGCCAATATATCAATTTTTACAATTTTAGCAAGGCATTGCGGTAGGCAAAGAAATAGCCATGTATTTCATAGGCATTCTTTACTTGGTAGAAAACTATTAACCAGAGCAATATACTAATCATGCTGCAGCACAAAAAATAAATGACCCAGAGACAGATATTTGGTTACAAACTTCAATCTGAAGATCAGAAAAGCAAAGCAGCTTGCCATTAGCTCTTACTCTACCTCAGACTGAAAGGTGGTACTGGCTCCACTGAACCTCAGACTGTAGTTCAGACTGCCATGCTCTCCTCAATGTGGCTGGAGAATCCTGAGATCCTAAGACTGAATGTTAGCTCCAAGACCTTGCTCCTGTCTTTGTTTTTGTTTGTTTGTTTTGTTCTGTCGAGGGTTTTTTATTATTATGGAAAGGGATTATAAAATGGGGAAAGGGGAGAGGGGAGTGGGGAAACCGGCCTCCAGAGACTGGAGCCGCATCACTCAGACATGTTTGATAGTCTTATGCCTCGAGCAGTATGGCCAACAGCTGGTAGTCTTGCAATAATAACTGATTAGGAATGGTCAATGTGACTCCAAAAATCATCCCAATGGGAGCAAGGGGGTATAGATGATGACACAGCTTCGAAGAGTAAGTCAGAGAAGTTAGACCAAAGGGTCTGCAATTCCTAGTGTCTAAGGAATTCGGAGAGGACTGATTTCAAGATAGGCAGAGGCCACCCAATGAGTCTGCACTCAAAGTGTGGGGGCCAAGGACTCTGATGCCAGGAGAGACACAGTCGCCTGGTACCAGGTCTTTGAGAAAAGCAAGAAGGTAAGGAAAGGACTTTGCTCTAGAATGGAAGTCTTGCATCCAGGGGAATTGTCAGTAGTGGATAACCCCACGAGAGACCCAATTGTTGGTATTGAATGGAAGGAAGCATATTTGTTGCAGGTGGAAGAGAGAAGATGCTCCCTGATGCTGGGATTAAAGGCATGCGATCCCAGGTGTTGGGATCAATGGCATGAGCTCTGTTATTCTTCATTCTTGTGCAGGTCATGGTGGCCTTGAACTAACAGAGATTCATCTACCTCTTACTCCTGAGTCCTGGGATTAAAGGTCTGAACCACCAGTGCCTGATCTCTATAGCATGAGGCTGACTTTTCTTTCTTAATCCTCAGGCAAGCAAGTTTTAATGAAGCATAAATAATACATCAGCACATCATGCTTTACACACATGCACAGTTTTCAGTCACTCTAATCTATTTGTAGAAAATGCCTTAATATTTTGTGTACAAATTTTGACAACAATTATTACTTGTGTAGCAGAGCATATCTGTTCTACAAAGGCATTAGTAACTTAAATTTACTCCCAAACTGAAAAGCAAACTTTTGCAACAATACATCATATCATTAAATTAAGCATTATAACAGATTCACATACCTCTAAACAAGTCTCTAATCTCACAAAGCATTAAGCGCAGTACTTTCAAAATGACTGCCCACAGGTTCTTTGTTTTTTATAGCTTCTCCAGATAATATTCCATGTGTTTTAATCTTTATACAAGGAACCTGGAGTAGCTCTCAGCTGTGGGAAATAAACACTGATTACTGGGAAAGCCATAGCAGGGAGCAGGTGGAACCATTGGGTCTGAGATTGTGAATGCCTTAAAATTTTTTTTATATCGTTATTTTTGTGTTTGAATGAGTTAGTGCTTTGGTGAGTTTATGTTTACTAAATGCACACAGGGACATATGGGGCCAAACAATGAAAAAGATGCCTGGAACTGGAGTTACATGTAGATGTAAACCACCATGTTGGTGATGGAAAGTGAATCCAGGTCCTATGAAAGAGTTATCAGCATTCTTAATCACTTAACCATCTCTTCATTCCCTCATCTTTACTACTTATTTTCATAATTCAACAACATAAAATGTATTAGATACATGAAAATACCCTTAGTTACCTTACACAAATGTTTTCCTGACCATATTAAAAAGCACAGCATATATAGTACAGAAACTAATTTCCCTAAATATATAAAATATTTGTTTCTGAATTTTCTAAAGTTTGTTGCAGTTGTAGTTTTAGATAATATTGATCATTAATAAGCCTTGAATGACTGATTTCAAACATCTCATATATACCATATTTATATATTCACTTTCCTAGACTATTACTGCAAAAGAGAATTAAATTTTTTACTGAGAAAATTAGCACAAAATTAAATGAGGTATACACTGATGATAAAGATGAAGAAATGTTCCAGAAAATGTTTCTTTGAGCTGTAATTCACAGTGTAGTATTTCTGCAGACTAAGTAGATATTTACTGTAATAATGATATAAATCATGTTTTCTGCTATCAACATCACGTTAGACATTTTTATTTGATCTCATTGCTCCTCACATGTCTTCATAATTCTCTATTCACGTTTCATATCACTTTGAAGTTGTAATTTTAGGACCCATTACCTAAATGTGCATTGTATTCTGGAAATTAGTCATTACGTTATTACTAGGCTGTGTAAATCACATACATATTATATATACTAGAGACAGCCCTCCCCTCTCTGTGTGTGTGTGTGTGTGTGTGCTTGAGAGGATGAAAAAAATGTTCATTCTTTTATTTTCTTGAGATTGTTGAAGATAAATTTTCTGTTGATTCTGGATTTCTGCAGCTTTTATTTTGCATATAATAAAGTGCAGTTGTGGATTTTCTTAAATATATATTTTTCTCAATAGTACCTGCCATATATTTTTAAAATATACCCGATTTGATTAATGCTTTTGTATGGTAAATCTAAATTTATGTATGGAGAATTGCTGTGTAGAGCATGCTTATGCCCAGGGAAAGTACATGAATGTTTCTAAGTTGCATGTACCGATGAGAGGGCAAACACTGTGTCCTTCTGATAAGCTGAGGCTCCAGTCACTAAGAATAATGATCACTGTGGCAACCTTTTTGAGAAACCAGTGACGTGTCTTATTAAAGGCGCATCTTGATTTCTGTCAAGTTCATAATATCAGTGACCAAGAGTATTGGATATGGGTTTCTTTCTTTGTCACACACTCCCCCCCTTTTCTTCCCTTAGCTCCTTGTGAAGGCAACACATTCTTCTGCCACAGTAACATGTGTATTAACAACACGCTTGTCTGCAATGGGCTCCAGAACTGTGTGTATCCCTGGGATGAAAATCACTGTAAAGGTAATGGAAACAGACCTATAGAATGGGGAGGAGCTGTACCTGCATCAGTTTTATGAAACAGAGGGTGTGGTTTTGTAGGCCTTTGTATATGCCTTGTAGTCAGTTTGTAAATAGTCTCCGTCTTCATTCCTCAGTGTGCCTAGAAATCTCCTCATTCATTTTGACAGTGGACTCTGCTTACATTATGGAGCACACACAAAAGGTACCTCAGGAGAACTCACAGGGCCAAAGGGAGAAGAGAGCAGCTAACAGTGGAGAGCTTCACGTCTCCATGACACCTCTGTACCCTATTACATTTCTTCTATTCCATTTTTCCCTTAGTCAAGCTTTTTCCAGTGCACTTTTGTTTTGCACATAGTCTAATGGTAAAATATTTGGAAGAATCTTTCTGTTATCAATTGAAGCCACTTCTATTTTGTTGAAAAAATATTTTCTGTCCTTTGAAATAGTTACCCTGTGGGCCAGCCCACAACCAATGTATGGTTATTTAAAGAGAGTTTGTTGGATAGATTCTGCTCCATTTTAGTTAACATGAATAAATGATTGGTTATTAAGGCCTAAAGTTAAACCCAATTCAAAGGAAGATTAACAAGGAACACGTTCCCACTTAAATTTTAGGATGATCTACAAAGGGAAGCAGAGAAACTCTGTACAGTATCCACTGACCCAATGAGGTAGTAAGAAGAGTTTGTCCAATAGAAACTATATAGATTATTTGACACTTTTTTTCTGGTGCTATGTTCACTTTTCTGGATTATTTTTCCCAGAATTTTTATTTCTCCATCATCAGCTTTGCAGATAGAGCTTTGTGGTTTTACTTTCAACTTCCCTAAAATAGAGCTGATGTTTGGGAAGTGGGGAGGGTTGTTGCTTAAATGACATGGATGATTACTCTTCCTGAGGAATTCTCATACATTTTGTCTTATTTTAGGGATTTGGATTAATTCCTTTTGTACATCTGTAAGAATGACTGTTTGCAGTTATTCTTTCAAGCAGATATTCTCTCCTGAGTACAGCCTGTCTCACACGCTCACTCCTGTGATCTTTTCTCATATGTTCCCATTTGCTACCCACTAAGAGGAAAACTTCCTCGCCTTCATCAGACCCCACCCCAATTTTAGTGGTCAATTTCTATAGCAATTTTGTTTAGAGAAAATATGGGCAACTTCTCATGCTTCCATTCCAAATGTCTGCTGAGATTTCATGTTGAATTATTCTCAGTATCAAAATGCCGCAGTTCCTATAACTTCACTTTTTCCTGGCAAGCAGTAACAGAAAGGCAGGTATATTCATTTCTGGTTTGGAATTAAGAGATTCTCTTATGACTAAAAGGAGATAACCTGTTATAGTTCAGGAAATTATCACATCATTCACAAATGTCATTTTATAAGTTTTGTGCAAATTTTAGCATGTATCTGCATTTGAGCACACATACACAGATATGTATACATATATACATAAAAAGTAGGAGGCAGACAATAAGATAATTACTTTTTTGTTTGTTTTTTTTCGAGACAAGGTTTCTCTGTGGCTTTGGAAAGATAGTTACTTTTATGGATTTAAAATAGAGCCCTTGGGAAAACGAAATTTTTATTCTGAAGCACTGTTGTGCCATATTTTAGGGCTGTGAGAATTGTATGCTCATCCTTTTTGTTCCAGTTTTAGATTTTCATTTTGAAGGCAATACTAATGTGTGGTGGGTTGTTTCTCCTGGTCTGTCTGCCATTGTCACTCTCTCCTACCTACAGAAAAGAGGAAAACCAGCCTGCTGGATCAGCTGACCAACACCAGTGGAACGGTCATTGGCGTGACTTCCTGCATTGTGATCATCCTCATTATCATCTCTGTCATTGTTCAGATCAAACAGCCTCGTAAAAAATATGTCCAAAGGAAGTCAGACTTTGACCAGACCGTTTTCCAGGAGGTGTTTGAGCCTCCTCACTATGAGCTATGCACCCTCAGAGGAACCGGAGCAACGGCTGACTTTGCAGATGACTTTGATAGTTATCACAAACTGCGGAGATCATCTTCCAAATGCTTTCATGACCATCACTGTGGATCCCAACTGTCCAGCGCAAAAGGCAGCCGCAGTAACCTCAGCACAAGGGACGCTTCTATCTTGGCAGAGATACCCACCCAGCCAGTCAAGCCCCTCATCCCACCTGTGAACAGAAGGAACATCCTGGTCATGAAACACAACTACTCACAAGATGCTGCAGATGCCTGTGACATCGACGAGATTGAGGAGGTGCCCACCACAAGTCACAGGCTATCCAGACATGAGAAATCCGTCCAGCGGTCAGTATCCATAGATATTTGATGGCAACCATTAACTGAAGACGGAAATGCTCCCACAGCATTGTGTTCTAGTCTGTCTTCATGCTCACCTTCCCTGTGAATGATAGTTGAAACTACAGTGTCCTCATCTCCCCTTTTTGCTCTTCCTAGTGCTAGTCTGTTCATTTTATATTCCATACATGTGCATGAAATGTACATGTGTGTGACAACACATGTACACACAAACCAAAGATATTTTGTTTATTTCTGTATACATAAAAACCATTTCTATAGAAAATAGGGCACTTCATTTATAGTAGAGATTTATGCAAATAATTTGCCTTCACGTAGTGATAGTTGTTCTCATCGATATTATACTTTAGGACAGGAAAAAATAATATTCTAAAACTGTTGCCTTACCAAGATAACTATACCATCTTATTGAATATTTTTAATTCAAAAATAAAATATTTTGCAATAGAATCTATTTATTTTGGTAAGAAAATAAAAGTATATTTTCCCCATATAATGTAATATTTAGATTACAAATATATTTTATAACATCAAATGATAAAACACTAAAAATATATTTAAATATAGAAAATATTGGGAGACATTTTATTCATCTTTTATTTATAGATATATCAACTATATGTTATATGTTAATATTTCTAAAAATGAGTAAAAATATTTGGACAGATAATTTGGATTTAGTAATGGTTTCTTTTTGAAATTTCAACAAGTAGTTGAATTATGCTGTGTTATTTCATGTTGCCTATAATATATTTAACTCTATAGTTATAAATTTTATTGGTAGAACATAAAATATCTAAGTTGATTTAATATGTTCTTGCATGCTGATGAAATACCACTATTTTATTGCTTTATTAAATTTAGGGATGCTTTTAAAGTAAATATATGTATTTATATTTTGTGCAAATATTACTTTATTGAATGAAATAGCCATAACATTCCAGGTTCTGCCTCATTGGGTCTCTAAGCAAACATGAATCTGAATACAACACAACTAGGGTCTAAAACGAAAAGTCAAGGTAAGCCAATGCTCTTTGTCATGTTCTATTTTGTTCTGTTTTGTTGCAGCTGTCTTATAGTATTTCAAAGAATGTGTTATTTATTCATTATTTTTAAGCTATGTATTTCATGGCATTTCATATTTAGAAGTATAATGGATGTGATGATAATGGAGTGATTATTCTTAAGATACATAGTTTTATATCACATTTTAATATTCTTCCATTAAACATTGTTCAACAACAAAGTAAGCAAGTATTTGCATTGTAAGACAAAGATAATAATAGTAATGAACTTTCTTCCAAAGACTGGCTCAGCAAACCCAAGTTTTTTTTTAATTATTAAGCAATATTCACTCTTAAAGCAACTGAATTGAATGCATTTGACTTGCAATTACTGACATAATTTGGGTACATTCTATTTAAATGCAACACCAAGTATTTGGTGGTATTTATACAATTTGTGTGGTATTATTTTTGCATGAATGATTAATTTTTCTCATTAAAATTAATTGTGGCATGTTGATGAAATTTTATAAAATAAAATTTGAGTGTTTTATGTTTTAAAGGCCTCATAGCCTTTAGTTGTCCACATGTGCATCTTCAAAGGCTTTACATCTTCACTTGGCAGTCTGAATATACTTTACTCTAACTCATCTCCAATTAAATTTGCTTCACAGCTAATCTCCTCAAAACTCTTCGAGCCTATCAACCGTTCTTGAATTAGGAGAACGCATCCCATGCTCTGTATGACCTTAATAAGCTGGTGTGTTTGTTGCATCTTTTTCATTGGGAGAAAAATGTTTTAACTGTGCTTTATTTTCAGAGAACATTTATACAAACATGGGGACTGTGAAAAGAGAATTCTGTAGTGAATTGTGAAAAGTGGACATATTTCTAAATTCATTCCACTGCCTTTACCCAAACTTAAGAGTTACTACAGACATGCGTTATTCCTTCGGCAAGACATCCCAGCTGCTGAGCAATGATGTGTCCATTTCCCTAATTTGGTTGCTGATCACCAAGTGCTCCTTAGGTTTTAAATACATTCTGAGATTTACGGAAACTTGAAGAAGAAATTAGTTCCTGATTAAGACTACCCCAGCTTTACTTTTACCTTCAGTCTCACTCCCATTTGTATGTTGTTCATGTCTTTGTTACATGATTGTACCTGTGTGATCTGTGAGAAAAAAAAAGCAAAAACAACATTTTGGTGACCCCTGTGTTACATGTACATTGTTTTCGTTACATAGACTACTTGAGAATAGTGCGTTCCTGCGTGATTTTGAACATGCTGCCATGAAAAATGGAAATGTGGATCATGGAAACACCAGCTAGAGGTTCATTGGACTGTACACACCTACTTTTTCACTATAATTAAGTGCAGTAAAAATAATGAGTAAAATCTAGATTGCAATAAGATAAATATCTCCCCCTTCCCTCTGTCTTTCTCTCTTTTTCTCTCCCCCTTACCACCTCTATGTACCCCTGATTTCCTTTCTTGTTTTCATCAAGGAAAGATACTGAGTTTCATAAATGCCTTTTTGAAATCAGGTATTTGCCATTCACACCCTACAACAGAATTTTGTTTGATTAAGCACTTAGCAATATGACTGAATTGACAATTTGAGAAAATTCCCTGCATGTCAGTACTGGATATTTAGGTTGGAAAAAAATGTCGTCTTTACTAGACACATTGTAAAAAGCATGCATTCTCAAATATTGCTGTTACTCTTCCATTTCTTTGTGCCATTGCTTGCTACTTGTAACTTTTATATAAATATATATACATAATGTATAATAATTTCCTAATTTGAGTTAAGAGAAATGCTTTTTCTGTTGTGATAAAATGCAGAGTTACATGAGCACATGAATTATTAATAACAACTCTTCCTACACTCTAGATTACAAAATGTCATTTAATATTGAGGCTTCCCTAAATATTTGATTTCTAGCATCTTATGAATATATGCCTTTTGTATTAAGAGTCTTTCTAAGTCAGTTCTTTAAAATCATACACTGTTTTATGACTACACTACACCATTCTGAGTCACCAATACACACATGGGTCTAGATGCTTAACGGGTACAATGAATTTCATACAGAAAAACTAAAACTCATCATACACATAAGTCCCATTGAATTATATGCGCCCCTATAAACGCTGAATGGATTCCTTTGCTAATAAAGGATTTGTAGTCTTCCAAAATTAATTTTGAAAAAACAATTACAGTAAATCTGCTTACTCTCTTCAAAATAACAAGAATCTCAAGAATAAAATAATTGGGACCTTCAAACAGCAAAGAAATCTGGTCAACTACAACTTCTGCCATCAGCTGGAGCAGCCTTTATAGCCTCGATGGATATTCCTTATCAGGTCCCTTTTATCAGGCCAATCTCTCATGTGTTAAAATATAAATTAAAGAAAATACCAAGTAAATGGAGATAAAGTAAATTGTGATAGGAAAACTAAAGAATTACAGCAATTCTTGAATATGGGAAACATGATCAACATGTCTTGTGGAGTTCTTGCCACACAAGGATATATGTGGCAAGTAGGTTTGATGGTCTTCCTGTAATCTCAGCTCTGTTAAGACAGAGAAGGGTATTGCCAGGTCAAATAGTCTAACTCAGTGGTTCTCCACCGGTGCACCACAACCCCTATGACAGTTGAACAAACAATAGCAAAATGACAGTTATGAAGTAGCAACAAATCTAATTTTATGGATGGGGTAGTCACCACAACATAAACAGCTGTATTAGAGGGTCGCAAGGGGGTGTTAGAAACACTAATCTAACTAAACCAGCTGAACGGAAGAGGTCTAGGTTGAGCCAGAGACCCTTTCGAGGTAAACACAGCAAAGATTGAGTGAGGGAAGACACTCACTGTCAACCTCTGGCCTCAGAACACATGCACGCACACATACATGCATGTGCATATACCCCCAAACACATGCACACAAATATCATATGAAGCTACATGTACAAAGATGAAATAATATTAAAAGGATCATTTCTTTGAATTGAGTTGACAAATTGTTCAATAAGAAAATGTACTGACACAATGAATGCTGTATTTCTTTAACATGATGAATATTTTGCAAATATCACTAATGATAAAATTCACCTTTTCCTGCTTGGATAGTCAATTTATTTGTTACCATATCTAATCTTGTGTTCATTAGTTCAAATTTGGCACTCCAAGATTATCATTAAAATCAGTTACCCTATTTTGTACTGTTTAATGTCTCTAGGAATTCTCAGTGGACAGTATTATTTTTGAATGGATAATATCACACTTGATATATATGTCATGGTGTGTTTCATATACAACAATGAAGACAGGAAGACAAATTAAATGGGTAAATCGCCATGCTCCTGCCTTGTAGATTTGCAAATTTTCCAGTTCTTTTAATATCTAAAAATGCTACTGATCTGCTTATTTTATGCTTAAGTGCATTTAATACCTCAAATCCACTAAACTCAAAACTGAATTAAATATAATAATAAGGATGGGTGACTAACATATTTAATATATAATGTTTCATGGGAACATAACTTCTCTTGAATGAGACCTCCTTTTGGATGATAATCACATGCCCTACAGGTATTGACTGTTCAAGAAAGGAGTCCTGGAAGCCTGTGATTGTCCCCATCAGAGATTCTAAGTTCCGAATCTTGGAGTGAGAGAATCCAGAAAATCTACCAAGTATATTTTGGATCTCCCTGCCGGTGCCTTTATAAAAACCAATTCAATATTCTGATTTGTCAATTTATTTAAAAATACTTATTAAATAGATAACTATATGAAACTTTACAGCTTGCATATCAACCTTCAAAATGGGTGATACTTGTAGCAGAAGAAAGGAGTGGTTTAAAACTATGAAATTTAACAGTTAACAGCATTTTATTCATGGTTATTTTAAATAAACTCACAAAAGAGATATCCTAATACAACGAGATATTTTCAAATACATCACGTTGTAAATTTGGTGAAACTGCTGGTTTTGATGTGTCTGTATTCACCTTTTAGAAGTTTGACAGCCTTTCATTTTCATGCAGAATACCAATAAAGACCCAAGTTAAGCTTTTCATTTCTCTCCAAGTGCAGAGCTACTGCTTAACACAGGTTAATGTTCTGACTTTTTCTGCACCTGTTTTTATACACATGCAGATTTTAGGCATAATCTCACAAAATAGATATGCTATTTGATTTTTCACAGCTTCTTTTAGCCAGATAATTAAAACGTGCAGTAAGGATAACTGGAGATCAAAGTCATTAGGTCTGTAAATGAGAATGAACCCTGTCCTGGAGATGATGAATATTTTATCTAATTTTTGTCCTATTAAAAATGTTTCAGAGCATTCAACAGATTAAAAATTCTTCTTCTCAACACTTTAAGTTTGGCGTTTGACATCACATGAATATCTCTTAAGTTTTGTTTTAGTCTTTTCTCTATTATCCCATAAGAAATCAAGATTTCCTCAAGAAACACGTTTTGCTTCTTTTATAGTTAAATCAAGAATAGATTGAACTCACAATATTAAAATAAAATGAAATAATGTGATCTTGAGTCTCATCAGCTTTGTAAAGCAACAGCAAACAATGAAGAGGTGTTTGTTAGTGAAACCATCTTAAATTGTATTATAGCAGTTCCCAACAATGGAAAGGAGTGAAATAAAATAATTATTTAAAATTGATTTGTTTCCTAAATGGATACAATGTGAACAGTGAGTTTCTTCCCTGTCTGATGAGCAGAAGAGTTCCTTGCTATCCCTAGTTTCCTCAATTAAGCCATTTCTATTTATCACATCATGATGAGAAAGATGCAGCCAAGAAATAATTAGATAGGTAAAAGAATAAAATAAATAGAACTTGAGTTAATTACTAGTTTCTTATCTCTTTAGTTAACATTTCTTATATCCCTTTTTAAAAATCGGAGAAATTAAACTGCATGGCCCAAAGAAAGGGATGTTTGTCTTTTATCATTAATCTAATGCAACAAATCCCAAGAATTATGATTATTCATTTTGTAATGAATTCATATTGTACTAAAATTCTTTTAATTAAATTAATTATCTGAGTACATACAACAGTGCAGCAAAGTCAAAAAATATAAGTAACTAATGTCAAACACATAATTCTGTATTTTCCTTGTGGTACCAGACTATGTGCTTTCCGGTGTTTTCTTAAAGATAGAAGCTCTGCTAACACACCTTCATTTCTTTATGTTAGGAAACAAATAAATGCAACCATCATCATGCGTCTGTCATTTGCTAGAGGACTTAGAGAGGTTCCTTATTCCTGTGAACAACCAAGTCATACAGTTGCTTTTCTATTAGGTAGCCATACAATAGCACAGTCAGCACATTCTCTCTCCCCAACATACTTTCTCTTTAACTAGTGAACCATGCTATTTCCCAATTATTCGCTGAAAAAAAATTGGGGGTTTCTTTTAGTAGTCACAGACAGTCCCTTGAACAAAACTTAAAGCTGATCAGCAAGTATGATGTGTAATTGATTTAAAATAAAATATTCCTTTTATATTACATTATTAAACTTGTATTCTTTATTCACTATCTCTTGAGTTTAACTTTATACCAGCATTGCTAGATATTTTTTTGTCTGTGCAATCTGTAGGCAAAAAAAATCTTCTTCAGCACGTTGGGGATGAAGATAATTTAATGGTGGAGGCTGGTGGTAGGATGGTGATTAGACCTGTAGAAGAAACTTCTATTAGCTTTTTTTTTTAACATGTGGCCCATCTTGTAACACTAGTTAGATTTCCCTGGGTCCCTGTATTCTTTACAATATAAAATATAATTGACTGTTGAGCAAATATAGTGCAGATGGTATTGCATAGTCAAGAAACGAGACATTGAATATTAGAATAGAATTTCTACAGGGGCACCAGAGGAACTCTGTGAAGTGTAGGTTTCCTAAGCAGATGGCGAAGGGGACCATTTTCAACCAATACAGGGAGAAAGACATTTTTAGAGCAGTTAGGTAAAATACAGGCTGGAAGACCTCTTAATTGAATTGGAGGTAAGTAATGAAGGGTTACAGAAAATAAAGTTCAAAGAACAGATAGTATTGATGCTGTGGTTTCTGAACACATTAGGTGCTCCAAGAGTTTGTCTTTTGGTCAAAGACAATGATCTTAGTATATTGTGGGAAAGTATGAATGGACCTCTCTGAAGTCAGCATATTTACTGAGTAGAATGCAGAATGGCACACAGTAAATTCAATTAAAATTTGAATTAAGAAATTAAAAGTAATGGGTGGATAGAGGATCGGGAGTATGTCTTGCTGCCCTACTTATTTTCTACAATGTTATTACCATGATCATGGCTAATGAGTAAACATAGTGAGAGTCACATGACAAAGTCCCTTCTGAGTGATTTGTGTGGAATCTTTTCCTTGGTCATATGAAATGTGATTCGTGAATGAAACTGCTGCAAATAGTAAATATTGTTAGCCATTGTACTGTCCAGGAAACTGGACTAGTTTTATAACTTTTATAAGATTGTGTAAGACTGATGAGTTCAGTTCTCCTACCAAGATAACTGATGAGAGGTTTTCCAGCAATGTGCAAATACAACTCTGTTAATTAGTGTACTCCTTTGAGAGAAACTGAAACATGCCCATATTACCCCATAATTTTGTGTTTATTCATGTGTAAAATGTGGATTATAAAAGCTTCTTTTCACATGAAAGTGTGTGAATACCAAATGATCATGCACTGGAAGATATTTTTTATATCCTATGATGCATTGTAAAAAATAAACCATTTTTCTTAAATTCTGTGTAAACTTTATTTTGCAATTGATATGGCACCTACACATCTATAAAGAACACCCATGAAAAGACATTAGCATCTCTTGTCTGAATAAAACTTGGGACTTCAATTAGGTGTCACTTCCTCGAGGGCATCTTTCGTTCACCTTCATGTCAAAGTGCTGTTTATCTCCGTGAGTAGCAATGAATCCCAGAGCTCTTAAGTAACTTGTGTGCAAAGATAGAGAAGGGGGAATCCTATTTTCAACAATGGACAATTGTTTCACATATCTACAAACATAATCTGGGAGTTAAGTGTAGACTCATAGACATAGTTTTAAATTAAAATGTGGTACAATGCATTAAATTATTTTTCCAACATTACAAATTTTATTTGCAGTTCTTACTACACATGTGTTCCTTAAAATGACTATGTAAGCTTCTCAGCTTCTCCTTGTTACACAGACAAGAAGAAAGCTATTGAAAAACATGCCCACAAGAGCAACCAATGGCATGAGTGAAAAGAGGGTGCAGGCAGGAAAATAAATTGTAGTATTATTTTCCTCTTCTTTTCTAATTTGCAGTCTACAGTGGTAAAAATCATCTCTTCTATGTGAAATGTGGGTATTTATGTAAATGAGTCATTACTGACCAAAACAAGTGTCCTGATTCTGTGACCACAAGCTACATGTTTTATAGATAACAGATGAGAAGCTCCTCGTGTAGTTTCTTGTCTATAGGAATCACTTTTTTAAGGGTAAGGACATATGGTCACATTTGCAACTTATCTCCAAAGCCCCATTGCTTTGAATTACAAGGACTTGTTCAAATATATCCTTTCCCTGATGATTAGGTTAGGATCAGCTGATCAACTAGGATCTTCATTCTGAAGTAAGTAAATGGATATTGATGATACCTTGAGAACACCAAGGTCTGTTTGCTTGCTGGCTTCCTGTTCACTTCTACTCTGCATCTGCTGATTACCTTGGCTTTTCTGCTGCATGAAGCCCACGTTGAGTGACATCTTTGGAGCACTCTGTAAGTCCCTTTCCAGGTCCGTAAGTCCTGAAACACCCTCATTCTTCCCTCAAGTCAAGGACATGTAGGAGAAAGTTGACATTTCATTATCTCTGTGTGACCTTTAAACTACCTGCTTGTTTTGCCACTCAACGTATGTGATCAGTCCTACTAATCTTTTGGAACATTTAGTGCATTTTACACTTTAAAAGCTATGGGAATACAGTTAATTTTAATTGATCATCTTTGTCCTTCCCGAGGGCATTTTGAAATTCTTTCTTGAGATAATTTTATTTAATTTATGACAGCATTGCCTAGCTGAACTTCCTACAAGTGTGACGTATTTGGCAAAATTATTTTTGAGCTATTAAATGTGTACTATGAAATACTAAATTTTTATTCCTGCTTTACATGTATTCATTATGAGTACATACCCTCTTCTTTGACTAAATTAATTCTCATGTGCATTTTTAGGAACAAATTATTTATACTGAAGTAGTAATCCTGTGGAAGAGGATTATCTACATTGCTATTCCTTACAATCTACTTTAAGATGTTTCCTAACACGTGTATAGGATGTTTAGTGATTTTTCTTATTGTTTGAGAATTCCATACATTCTAATGTGTTTTGAACAAATCTTCTTCCCTTTCTTTTCCTTCAGTTTCTCCTCTACCAGTCATTGTCCTTCCCATTTCATGTGTTGTGTTTATAAATCCACTTAGTGCTACCTGTATGTGCCTGAGTGTAGGACTATGAACTGGAATGTGGGTAGCATCTCACAGTTCACATGCCTTAAAGAGCTGAATTTTATTTCTCAGGGTCCATCAATTGCCACATTGATCATCTACAGGTATGACTTGATGAGTCACTCCAACTATGCCTCATATTATGTTTGCATTGTACAGGTCTTATGCAGGCAGTCACAGTTAGTGTGAACAATGTAAACAATGGTCCTCTAATGTCCTACAAATACTATTCTTCTGCAGAAACCCACCACCTCTATCTCTTACAATATTTCTGCTCCCTCTCCCATGATGATCTGTTGGACTTGAAAGGAGAAGGTGCCATTTAAATGTTCCTTTTAGTTCTTAACTTCACTGTCTCTTAGTATCTACATGTTAGCCAATTATCAGTTCCTGTATAAACCAAATACTTCAAAATAAGTTTCTATTGTAAGGGTTTAGAGATTCATTGATCTATGTGTATAAGATAACAACATAGAGATAGATCAATTTCATCCATCTAGCAGAATAATAATCTTAAGCAATGTCGTCCCACAGGGCCAATTAATTACTTAGCAAGTCACTGGGTTTGTGCCCAATTTACATAGTCAGGCACAAGTTCCATCTTGTGAGATGGACTTTAAAAACTATCAACAGTATTTGCTTACACCTGCAGCATTCATGCCATTATCACACCTGTGTGCCTACCTTTCCAGATCACCCGATATTGTAGTTTACAAGACTAACAGCTAGGTGTGATTATTGACTAACTTTGTGCCCTGGTAGCATTCACAGAATTTTCCAGCACTGTGAAAACAAGCCAGTATTGATGAAACTTCAGGACTAGTTGTAGCATGGTTTCTCTATGTTCAGTGACTCAAGTATGTTCCCTCTTCAGAATATATTACTTATTCTTTTCCATTGTGAACTTGGCAAAATAACATATATCTTTTAATTTATGTTTCCCTGGTGGCTGATAATGTCCTCCTGTTCCCTCCTCTTCTCCTGTTCTCTTTCTCCTAACTCCCTCTCCCCTCCCCCATACTCCCAATTAGTTCAGGAGATCTTGTACCATTCCCCTTCTCTGGGTGACCATGTATGTCTCTCTTAGGATCTTTCTTTTTTCCTAACTTCTCTAGCAGTGTGCATTGTAGACTGCTACTCATTTACTCTATGTCTAGAATCCATATATGAGTGAGTACATACCATGTTTGTCTTTTTGTAGCTGGGTTACCTCACTCAGGATCGTTTCTTCTAGTTCCATCCATTTGTCTGAGAATTTCAACATTCCATTTTTTTTGTTTTATCCACTGAGTAGTACTCCATTGTGTAAATGTTCCACATTTTCTTTATCATTCTTCAGTAGAGGGGCATCTAGGTAGCTTCCAGATTCTGGCTATTTTTTTATTATTTATTGAAATTAGAAACAAGCTTGCTTAACATGCCAATCCTAGCTCCATTGTCTCCCCTCCTCTCATACCCCCCAACAGCCCCCCTGCTCCCCACCCAATCCCCACTCTGCTCACCAGGGAGGGTGAGGCCTTACATGAGGGATCTCCAAAGTCTGTAATATTATCCAGGGCAGGGCCGAGGCCCTCCCCCATGCATCCAGGCTGAGAGAATAGGCTCCCAAAGTCCATTCATGTACTAGGGATAAATACTGATTTCACTACCTGAGGCCCCATAGATTGTCAAGGCCTCCTTACTGACACCCAAATTTAGGGGGTCTGGATCAGTCCCATGCTGGCCTCTTAGCCATCAGTCTGGGGTCCATGAGCTACCCTTTTTGTAGGTCAGCTGTTTCTGTGGGTTTCACCAGCCTTGTCTTGACTCCTTTGCTCATCACTCCTTCTTCTCTGCAACTGGGTTCCAGGAGTTCAATTGAGTGTTTAGCTGTGAGTGTCAGACTCTGCTTCCACCAGCCACTGGATGACGGCTCTAGGATGGGATATAAGAAAGTTGTCACTATCATATCGGGGAAGGGCATTTAAGGTAGTCTCTCCAATATTGCTTAGATTCCTTATAGGTCACTGAAAACCTCACTAGTGCCAGATCTCTCATCAAAATTATAATGACTCCCTCTATTATGGTATCTGTCATCCTGCTCTCCTCTATTCTTCCCCTGACTCGAACTTCCTGCTCCTCCATGTCCTTCTCTCCCCTCCTCCACTCCCCCTATCTGCCAGCTCCCTCTCCCCTCCCCCCATTCTCCCCATCTGCTCATGAGATTCTGTCCCATTCCCCTTCTCCAGGGTACCATGCATGCATATCTCTCTTAGGGTACTCCCTCTTTCCCAAACTCTGGCAGTGGTATTGCAGGCTGGCACTCCCCTGCTCCATGTCTAAAATCCATATATGAGTAAGCACATACCATGTTTGCTTTTTGTGACTCGGTTACCTCAGTCAGAATGGTTTCTTCTAGTGCCATCCATTTGCCTGCAAATTTCAAGATTACACTGATATTTTTTCCACTGAGTAGTACTACATTGTGTATATGTACCACATTTTCTCTATCCACTCTTCAGTTGAGTGGCATCTAGGTTGCTTCCAGGTTCTGGCTATTACAAATTATGCTGCTATGAGCATAGTTGAACAGATGTCATTGTTGTATGAATGTGCATCTTTGGGGTATATGCCTAAAATGGAATTGCTGGATCTTATTGTAGATTATTCCTATTTTCCTAAGGAACTGCCATACTGATTTCCTAAGTAGATGTATGAGTTTGCACTCCCACCAGCAGTGGAGGAGTGTTTCCCTTTCTCCATATCCTCCATATCCTCTCCAGCATAAACTGTCATTGGTGCTTTTTATTTTAGCCATTCTGACAGGAGCAAGATGTTATCTCAGAGTTGTTTTGATTTGCATTTCCTTGATGACTAAGGATGTTGAGCAGTTTGTTAAGTGTCTTACAGCCAGTTTAGATTCCTCTATTGAGAATTCTCTATTTAGTTCTGTACCCCACTTTTTAATTGGATTATTTGGTGTTTGGGTTACTGGCTTCTTGTGTTCTTTGTATATTTTGGAAATCAGCCCTCTGTCAGATGTGGGCTAGTGAATATCTTTCCCATTGTGTGGGCTGCCATTTGTCTTGTTGACTGTGTCCTTTGTCTTAAAGAAGCTTCTCAGTTTCAGGAGGTCCCATTTATTAATTGTCCATCTCAGTGTCTGTGCTAATGGAGTTGTGCTCAGGAAGCTGTCTCCTGTACTAATTCTTTCAAGGGTACCTCCCAATTTCTCTTCTAAGAGGTTCCATGTGGCTGAATTTATGTTGAGGTCTTTGATCTATTTGGACTTATGTTTTGTGCATGGTTATAGATATGGATCTATCTGCAATCTTCTACATGCTAGCTTCATTTGTTGAAGATGCTTTGTTTTTCCATTGTATAATTTTAGCTTCTTTGTCAAAAGAAGGTGTTCATAGGTGTGTGGGTCCATATCAGTGTTTTCAATTCAATTCCATTTGATCTACTTGTCTATTTTTGTGCCAATACCAAGCTGTTTTCAAGACTATGGCTCTGTAATAGAACTTGAAGCCAAGGATCATGATGCCTCCAGAAGTTCCTTTATTGTACATGGTTGTTTTGGCTATCCTTGGTGTTTTGTTTTTCCGTATAATGTTGAATATTGTTCTTTCAAGGTCTGTGAAAATTGTGCTGGAATTTTAATGGGCATTGCAATGAAACTGTACATTGTGTTTTTGACAAGATTGTCATTTTCACTCTGTTGATCCTACCTATCCAAGCACATGGGAGATCTTTCCATTTTCTGGTATCTTCCTTCCTTTCTTTCTTTAAAGACTCAAAATTCTTGATTCATGTCTTTCATTTGTTTGGTTAGTGTTACCCCAAAGGTATTTTTTGTTGTTTGTGACGATTGCAAAGGGTGGTATTTCTCTGATTTCTTTCTCAGCCCATTTATCGTCTGTATATAGTAGGACTACTGATTTTTTTAGTTAATGTTTTATCCTGCTATTTGGCTGAAGGTGTTTATCAGCTGTAGGAGTTCCCTGGTAGAGTTTTTGGGGTCACTTATGTAAATTATCATATCATCTGCAAATAGAGAAAGTTTGACTTCTTCCTTTCCAATTTGTATGCCCCTGTTCTCCTTTTGTTGTCTTATTACTCTAACTAGAATAATATTGAAGAGACATGGAGAGAGTGTACAGCTTTGCCTTTTCCTTATTTTAGAAGAATCCTATGGCATTTCTCTCCATTTAGTTCAATGTTGGCTGTTGGTTTGCTGTATATTGCTTTTATTATGCGCAGGTATGTTCCTGTAATTGAAGCTGTGTAAAAAGAGTTTGGCAACGAACCTTCTGCTTCTATTGTGTGGAATATTTTGAGAAGAACTGTTATTAGCTCTTATTTGAATTTCTGGAAGAATTCTGCACTGAAGCCATCTTGCCCTGTGCTTTTTTTGGTTGGGAGATGTTTGATGACAGCTTTTATTTCATTAGTGGTTATAGGTCTATTTACATTGCTTATGTGTTCTTGATTTAATTTTGGTAAGTGAAATCTATAAAGAAAGTTGTCCATTTCCTTCAAATTTTCGAATTTTGTGGACAACAGCTTTTTCAAGTTTGACCTGATGATTCTCTGGATTTCCTCAGCGACAGTTTTTATGTTCCTTTTTCATTTTTTATTTTGTTAATTTGTATGTTCTCTAGCTGCCTTTTGGTAAGTTTGGATAAAGTTTTGTCTATCTTGTTGATTTTCTTAAAGCATCACCTCTTTGTTACATTGATTCTTTGTATTGTTTTCCTAGTTTCTACTTTATTGTTTTCAGCCCTCAATTTGATTATTTCCTGGCATCTACTCCCTTGGGGTGACTTTACTTCTTATTGTTCTAAAGCATTAAATTGTGCTGTTAATTCTCTAATGTGACTACTCTCCAGTTTCTTCATATGGGCACTTAGTGCTATGAACTTTCTTCTTAGCAGTGCTTTCCCAGTGTCCCATGTGTTTGGGTATGTTGTGAATTCATTATCATTGAAGTCTTTAATTGTTTTTTTTTATTTCTACCTTAACCCAGGAATGGGGCAATTGCTCATTGTTCAATTTCCATGAGTTTTTAGGGTTTCTTCAGTCTGTGTTGTTGTTGAACTGTAAATTGACAGCTTGGTGGTCTGAGAAGATACAGGGGGTTATTCCCACTTTTTGTGCATTTTGAGATTTGCTATTGCCAAGTATGTGTTCATTTTTTAGAAGGTTAGAAGGTTAGAAGGTTCCATGTGGTGCTGTGAGTTATTCCTCTTCTTGGTGTTAAGTTTATGTTTTTGTTTTGATTTTTAGTTCTTTGTAATTCTACGTACTAACCCTCTGTCAGACACATGGCTGTTTTTTTTTTTTTTTTGCCATCCAGCAGACCACCTACTCACTCAAATAATGGTGTCCTGTGCTGTACAAAAGTGCTTCACTTTAAATCTTACTCTTCTCGACAAATGAAGTTCATTTAAAATTTGTTACTCAGTAGGAGCCTGTAGTTGCCTTCAATGGCAGCCAAGAGAAGCTTCTCAAGTCTGTTAGAAGTTACAAAGTCTGTCCCAGGAGGATTAATAGCTTTGACTTGAACTAATCAACCACAGAGCTTGAAAATCTTAGAAATACATAACCTCAATTTTTAGCAGGAACCAAACTTAAATCTAATCACCTGGTGATAAGATTTTTAATCTATTTAGAGTCAACCATCATTGAACTTTTATCTTAAGCAAACAGGCAACTGGATGAGGCTGATAGAATTGAATGATTTTTTACTCAGTCTGTGGTCTGTTTAAAATTGTGATTTCCCACAGCCTGAAAATATATAGGGGAAAGATTAACTTTTTTAGCTTACTCATATAAAATCACAGCTTTTTAAAATCAAGTTTATTTTATACAAAACCATTTTCAGTGTTTTTTTTTAGTTGAGAAGAGAACACATTTTATTCCAACACATCTGAAAAATCATTGTAAATTGCATCCTTTGAAATTGACAGCCGTGCTATAAGGTTGATATTTTAATTTTAGGATTAAAGAATGTAGGCATGCACATTGAATAAAAACACAGGCTTGACCAATGGAGTGTACAAGCAAAGATAAGATCCTCTAATGATGGATGGTAGGAGAACTGAGAGCTGAATATTGTGGACTTTCATGCCTTTATGATCCCAGTCTACCCATGATGTATAAAATATGCAGCCACATATTAAAGGTAACAAAAATCATCTAGCATAAAACTGTCCAAAAATAACCTAATTAATAAAATGTGTGAGTATTTCGTTGAGAATGGTTTGCTCAACAGGCAGGCAGAGGTAGGGCAAACATGGTGGGAACTGCTTTGAGATCTTAAACTTGATCAGAGATCTTCCAGGCAACCAGCAGAGGTAGGAGATGAGCAAGTTGGAAGTCTCCAGGATATGGAGAGAGATGGTGTCTAGAGGGTTGGAAGGGTGTGTGTGTGTGTGTGTGTGTGTGTAGTGTGTGTGTGTGTGTGTGTGTGTGTGTGTGTAGTGTCACATACATCAATGCATCATATTAGTAGAATGTGATTTTAATATCTCTACGTAGCAGCACAGCTAATTTCTATGTCTGTCTCTTACCACATTTCTCTGCCCCTTACCCTTTCTGTGTTGACATACTTTTTTAGTATTGATAGCATTTTTTCATGGGACAGAAGTTGAAATTTGATGAATGCCCCAGACATGACCTTGCAGTTTCTGTGTCTGTGACAACCCATGTGATATATAATTTTCAGTGTTTCTAAGACTAATTTAAATCCTTCTTAACACTAACATGTATATAATTCCCATTTTCTTAGTAATTTCAGCAAATGTAGCTAATTCTGAGGGCACAAAAGGAAACAAATAATCATTGCTTTTGAAATATAGACAAATAGACCCACATTGGTATATAAAACATATTATTAGAAGTTATTTCTGTAAAATGCCCAGCTCCAATTACTTTACAGGTATGTGGTCATTTCTTGTGAAAAAAAATCAATTATCAACTTTAATATATGAATTATCAATTTCGCTTTTCAAGTGAAAAACTTAAGCTCAAAACAGTATAGCCAACCCTCCTGGTGTCATAGACCTCATAGAATCTAATGCTATGTTTTAACTTTTAAAATGTGCATATAGAAAGTGTAGAGTTAACTATTACTGAATCGTTTCTCTTTGCATTTCCATTCTTTGTCAGAATGGAAAAGAAGCCAAAAGTTAGGCCCTGATTATAGGCTGGGTAAGTGCAGAGAAACAGTTGTGTTGAGGAATCAATGAAAGACCAAAATATTTTTTAACTGATAATAGAATTTTATCCATCCTAAATATTCTATTTACAGCTTCCCCTTCACTGACTCCTCCCACTTCCTCCCTACTTCCCATCCCGTCTCAATCTACAACCATTCTATATCTCCATAAAAAAAGAACAGGCCTCTAAGGTATAATAATATAACATAAAACAAACAAAACAACCACATCTGAATATGACAAAACAAACAAGAAAAATAGCCAAAGAAAAAGCACAAAACTCAAATATAGAAGCTTCCACAATATATTAAGTTTCCATATGAGCTCTCAAATGGCCCATAGGTTAAGACATCCTTCCTGAATTTCCTCCCTCACACACTCTCGACCCTCATCCTGCCAAGCTGATACTCAAATTCCAGTACAACTCCTAATCCATCCATAGACATTGTTCTATTTCCCCTTCCTAAAGAGATCAATCACTGCCCACAGTTCTTTACTGTATATCTAACCTCTGTGGTTATACAGATTGTAGCTTGATTATCCTTGTAACATCCACGTATGAACAAATACATACCATATTTTTCTTTCTGGGTATGGATTACATCACTCAGAAATATTTTTTCTTCTAATTTTATCTATTTACCTGTGAATCTTATAATATTATTTCTAAGCAAATTCCATTGTGTAAGTTGACATTTTGTTTATCCATCTATCTGTCGATGGACATCTAGGCTGTTTCCAATTTAGGGCTATCATGAATAGAGCAGCTATGAACATGGTTGAACATGTTCTCTCAAGAAGGATGAAATTACCTTTGAGAATATACCTGGGTGGCATAGTCCAGAGAGATAAATTTGCAGCTTCCTGAGAAACCACACTCATTTCCACACTTGTTCCACAAGTTCTCAGTGTGACCAGCAATGGACAAGTGTTCATTTTACTTCACATCCTCCCCAGCATCAAGTGTAATTGACTTTATTGAGCTTGGCTATTCTCACTGCTGTAATATGAAATCTCAATGTAATTTTAATTTGAATTTCTCCAACTACTAACAATGCAGAACAGTTCGTTAAGCGATTCTCAGGCACTTGAGTTTCTTCTTTAGAAAATTCTCTGTTTAGATTTGAGGTCATTTCTATAATGGTTTGTTTTCTTGATTCCCATTTCTTTAATTCTTTAAATATTTTGGATATTTGCCCTCTATTGAATGTGCACTTGGCAAAAATTGCTTCCCACTCTGTAGGCCTTTACTTTAACTGGTGTACTTTTCTTACAGAAGCTTAGCCTCATACGGTTCCATTTACTCACTGTTGTCCTTTGTGCCTATGCTAACTGTGTTCTGTTCAGAGTCCTACCCTCAGACAATGAGTTCAAGGCTATTGCCCACTTTCTCTTCTATCAGGTTCAGTGTATTAGGTCTTACTTTGGTCTTTGATCCATTTGGGATTGAGTTTTAGGCAGGATTATAAGTATGGATCTATTGGAAAGATTATACAACTTCGTCTTTTTCCTCTTTTTAGTTTAATTGCTTGGAGTTTCTGTCAATTTAGGTTGATGTTGGCTATATACAGATTTGCTGTAAATTGACTTTATTATACTGAGATACGTACCTTGTATCCTTAAGCTCTCCAGGCCTTAAATCCTATAGAGGAACTGAATTTTGTCAAAGGGCTTTTCTGCATTCAACTATGATGATCATGTGATTTTCATCTATTTATATGATGGATTACATTTATTGGTATATATAATATTCTCAATATCTTTGAGAATACATCAAATTCTCAAGGACAATGGCTTCTCTTGTTGAGCACCGGAGCTGTGACAATGGCAATTGACACTACATAATTTTATTCACATAACCGTGTTTCAAAAAATAGTGAAAGTAACCTCATGTTTAAGTCAGAAAAAGTTTATAATAGCAAGGACAGGATATTTTTGTGTCAGGATTCCTAACGCATGGGTACACACATTCATGACAATAGCGAATCCTTAGTGACTTAGCTCTCAGTACTCTAAGGACTATGGCCTATCACGGTCTGCAAACTGGAGAATTCAGGAGTAGGAACAATTCTGAATGACTGAGATTGTGGGAAACTGACTTATGTCCCAGAGCCAAAATCCTGGATATCTATTGCACTGCCATGGAAAACATAGTTCTCTAGCACCAACTTCAGAAGTGACTATTCCTTTCTAGGCTCTTAGCCAATTAGATGGAGTTATACTTAATAAAGCCAGATCTTGCTTTCAAACCCCCCACACAAATACTGCATACACAAACATGCATGCATAGACACTCTTACATACACACATAGGATTGTATGCTCACAGTCTCTCTCACACATGAACATGCATAAACACACACACACACACAATAATGTCAGGGAATAAACCTACCCTTTCAGATAATTCAGGTATTACAGTTTTATAAGTATTGTGATTAATTAATGTTGAATAACGTCCATGTGTGTTGTTTTTTCTCATTACTTTCCCATAATATTAGCTGAAATAACACCTGTTGTTTGATGGTTTTCAACAAACTTTGGATCATTCAGTTTCACAGCATCACTGTCCTTGGTACTCTTCTAATGAATCAACAATGGCCATCAAAAACAATTATCCACTAGACTATAAGGCCCTTATAAGTAAGGCACCATCAATTGTATGTTTGAGTTACCATTTTGTAAGCAGGTCTAATGATGTCTAGATATGTAACAGACTATGAGTGTAATTTTGTGGATGGCTATGTAAAAGATCTGGATAAACTGCAAAGTGGGTACATTTCAGAAGAATATCTCTGCTTTTAAAGATGGATTTACAGGATCAGTATTTGTAATAAGTAAAGATGCAGAAACCATAAAGGTTTCTTTTTAGTACATACCTTGCTGAATTTGAAATGTAAAATTAAAACACTTATAATTTTAATGAATTTCATAGTTGTCTTCCTTCCTTGAATCTTAATATCAGCATAGAAAAATATGCAATGTTGGAAAAGTTACTTACAAGCTTTTATGGCAGTGATATAAGAATGTATAAACTAAAAATTTTTGAGTACATGTCTTAATTTATAGCTGCTCTCTCTCTCTGTCTCTGCCTCTCTCTCTCTCCCTCTTTCCCTCCTTACATTCTCCCTTCCTGTCTGTACTTTCATGCTATAATAACACTTAACTTGTTGCTTCCAGTCTTTGCTTTTGTCCTTAGATCTATCTCCTCAGTGATTTTGATGAGAGAACAGTTGATCCCTTACTGCCTTTGCTATGGAAAGCAGGGATAGTTCTCTGAAGGTCCTCAATACTGTCAGTTTCCCATCAGCAATGTCACATGCTTTGTTTCTTCATTCTCACTGCAGACCTACTTTGTCTTGAAGTTTTTCTGTGTAAGAAAGGTGCAGAGAGATTGGCATCTCTGCACAGTTAGCCACATACAGAGCTCCATTTTTCAACTGTGTCTTTTGAGAACAACTTGTTCTTTCTAACCCACATCCTCTCAAAACATCTTACCATGATTACTAAATCTGTGCCCCATCCTGAAATGTGTGACGGGTTGCTCTTGGAAATGAATCTTACTGAAAGCCAAAACACAAAACTCTGAGACAAAACATAGATTAATATATATGGGTGACTTTAAGTTATAAGAGCTAGTGGGACAAGCATAATCTATAGACTGAGCTTACATAAGTAATAAGTAATTGTCTCAGAGCTTTTGATCTCTCCTCCATCTTGAACCTCCAGTTTCCTCTCCATGTCCTCTGGCTTCCCTCCCCTGTCCTCTTCGCCCTCTCTCTGCCTGTAAATTCTGCCTACCCTCTTCCTGCCAAGTTAATGGCCATTCAGCTCTTTATTAATGTAACCAGAAGGCACCTTGGCAAAGATACATCTTCAAGGTAAACAAAACAATTATTCTACAACAACAAAGAATACTTGCACTTCTCATTTTAAAGTTTTGTGTTTTGACTTACAAAAAGTGTGAGTTGAGGCCCAAAGAAAAATGTCTGCATTTTGCATATTAATTCTACTTAGCTTACTGAAAACTTGGCACTTTGTTGTACCGATTCTTAAGTGCATGCTGGAAATAAAAATGTTTATTAGTTTAAATTTGATTGCCAATAAATAAATAAGTATTGTATGTGTTAGGAAAAACTTTTAGCACCAATCGCTTGGGGCTGTAGTTTAAGGAGAGGGCCTAACTTTAATTTGCACTAGAAACAAATCCTAGCACCTTCCAGTGCTCTGGCCTCAGTTGTAGGATAGGCCTTCAGGAAAGTTTATTTTTCCCTCAAGATGAGCAAATGGGCCAATAATCTTTATCTTTATATTCTTAGGGGAAACAGGAGGTAGCAGTAAATCTCTGAGGTAAATTTTGATTTATTGAAACAAGAAGTTTGAGACTCTTTTAGAGCAGGGAGAGTTTATTGCTTCTCCTTCCCCATGGTGTTTCCATAGGTCAGATATGTAATCTCATTCCATTCTGTTCCTCTTCCTCCTCCTCTTCTTTCATTATTGCTCTCCAGCTTCTACTAACTCCTTTCCCACTCTTCCCTTTTCTTTTCTCCTCCCCCTTCTACTGGTTGGCCTCCTTGACCTTTGTCTTCCTTATCTTCCCCTTTTTGACTCTTGCTCTGATAGCCAACTGACCTGAAATTCATGAACATTCTTGTCTTAGACTCACAAGTACTGAGATGACAGCCTTATGACACCACATCAGGTATATTTTCATTCTTTTAATTGTCTCATTAGTATGTATTAAGGAAGGCTTCACACAATCTGTAAAGTGAACTATGTCAAGAAAAGTAGTATATATCCCAGTACAACTGTAAAGGTGCCTTCAGTTCTAAAACAGTACCTTATTCATTACCAACAATATCTAATTAAAATACTGACTTCCTAAAAAATTAGGTCTCCTTATGGTGTTGCAGGCTTTAATGATTTTTGGAGAGACAATAGGTAAAATGCTTGGGGGCCCTAAAGGAAATCTGTGCTCAGCCACCTTGCCATCCTCATTATCAAATCCACTAGCATGGGGCCTCAGGTGTTGCTATTGTCATAACAGATGAAACCTATCCTTTCCTGGTGCGGAGCCCTTTCATGAAGCCAGATGCGCTCTAATTAATGCAACAGTGTCTATAAACACTCTGCTAATTTATATTCCTTGCTGAAAGCCCCAGGTCTATTTGGATGGCATTCAATAAGTCAGGAAAGTCCATGCATGTGAAGTCTATGAAATGGCTAGCTGAATCATCCAGGAGATTGTTAATACTCAGAATGGGGTGAAAAACTCATTTTTGTGTACTACTGTGCTCATCAAGCACAAAATATAATAAAGTCACATGCCATTTCAAATGCCCTTTCTCACATAGGATGTTTGCTCACATTTAAACAGATTAAGTCACACAACACACAAACTGACACAAACCAACACAACATAAAAAAGCAAAGTCCAACAGCAACAGCACTGCCATACAAACGCAGGTACACATAAATTTGAAAAAAATAACATTTTAACGAAAAAGCATGATAGAGAGATGGTTCAGTTAAGAGGGGAGAGCTAGAATTCTTCCCCACCTCAGGCAGGGCATAATCATCCATTCTTCCCGCTTTAGCATATCCAACACACTCTCCTGACCTCTGCAGGCAAAGGAACACAGTGCAGCAGATACCACACACAAACACAAACACACTGTCATATAAATGAATTAGATACACACATCTTTAAAACACAGCAGACCAGCCCAGACTACTATACCCGGAAAAGCTCTCAATCACTATAGACGGAGAAAACAAGATATTCCATGACAAAACTAGATTCAAGCAATATGTGTCCACTAACCCAGCCCTACAGAAAATTTTGGAAGGAAAACTTCAACCCAAGGAAGCTAACTACAACCAGAAAAACATAGGCATTAGAGAATCCCTCTCTACCAACAGCCAAAAGAACAAAGGGGTGACATTCCACACATAATTCCACCAACAACAACCATCGCAAATCGAAGAAGGATGAGCAATCAATGGTCATTAATATCCCTCAATATTAATGGCCTTAACTCACCCATAAAAAGACACAGACTAGCAGAATGGATTCGAAGACAGAACCCTTCCTTCTGCTGCATACAAGAAACACACCTCACCCTCGAAGACAGACATTACCTGAGAGTTAAAGGTTGGGAAAAATTTTTTCAATCAAATGGACCCAAGAAACAAGCAGCGGTAGCAATCCTAATATCTAACAAACCAGACTTTAAAATAAAATCAATCAAAAGAGATGAAGGAGGTCATTACATAGTCATCACAGGTGAAACCCACCAAGATGAAGTGTCTATCCTGAACATCTATGCCCCAAATACAAAGGCATCCACATTCGTTAAAGAAACATTATTAGAACTTAAATCTCATCTAAAGCCCCCACACAGTTATAGTGGGAGATTTCAACACACCACTCTCACCACTAGACAGGAATACCAGACAGAAACTCAACAAAGAAGCAAAGGGTCTAATAGAAGTAATGACCCAACTGGGATTAACAGATATCTATAGAACATTTCATCCACATAAAAAAGAATATACCTTCTTCTCACCACCACATGGAACCTTCTCAAAAATCGACCACATACTTGGCAACATATCAAACCTCAGCAGCTACAAAAAAATTGGAATAACTCCATGCATCTTATCAGACCACCATGCTTTAAAATTAGAATTCAACAACAACACAAATTGCAGAAAACCTACAAACTCATGGAAATTGAATAATGCTCAGCTGCACCATCCCTGGGTCAAAGAGGAAATAAAAAAAGAAATTAAAGACATCCTCGAATTCAATGAGAATGAAAACGCAGCTTACCCAAACCTATGGGACACTTTGAAAGCAGTGCTACGGGGGAAGTTCATAGCACTAAGTGCTCACATGAAGAAACAGGAGAACAGTTATACCAGAGAATTAACATCACAGCTGAAAGCTCTAGAACACAAAGAAGCAAACTCCCCCAGGAGGAGTAGATGCCAGAAATAATCAAATTGAAGGCTGAAATCAATAAAGTAGAAACCAGGAAAACAATACAAAGAATCAATGCAACGAAGAGTTGGTTCTTTGAGAAAATCAACAAGATAGACAAACCTTTGTCCAAACTTACCAAACAGCGGAGAGTGAACACGCAAATTAACAAAATCAGAAATGAAAAGGGGGACATAACAACAGACTCTGAGGAAATCCAGAGAATCATTAGGTCATACTTTGAAAACCTGTACTCCACAAAATTCATTTAAAGGAAATGGATTACTTCCTGGATAGCTATCACTTGCCAAAACTAAATCAAGAACAGATAAGCAATTTAAATAGATCTATAACCCCTATGGAAATAGAAGCAGTCATCAAAAGTCTCCCAACCAAAAAAAGTCTAGGTCCAGATGGCCTCATTGCAGAATTCTACCAGAAATTCAAAGAACAACTTATACCAATTCTTCTCAAATTGTTCCATACAATAGAAGCAGAAGGGTCTTTGCCAAACTCTTTCTATGAGGCTTCAATAACCTTGATCCCCAAGCCACACAAAGATACAACTAAGAAAGAGAATTTCAGACCAATATCCCTCATGAACATTAATGCAAAAATACTCAATAAAATACTGGCAAATCGGATCCAAGAACACATCAAAGCAATCATTCACCACGATCAAGTAGGTTTCATCCCAGGGATGCAGGGATGGTTCAACATACGAAAATCCATCAACGTACTCCACCATATAAACAAGCTGAAAAACAAAAATCACATGATCATCTCACTAGATGCTGAAAAAGCCTTTGACAAAATCCAACACCCCTTCATGATAAAGGTCTTGGAGAGATCTGGGATAACAGGGACATACTTAAACATAATAAAAGCTATATACAGTAAACCAACAGGCAACATCAAACTAAATGGACAGAAACTCAACGGAATTCCTCTAAAATCAGGAACAAAACAAGGCTGTCTGCTCTCTCCATACCTTTTCAACATGGTACTTGAAGTTCTAGCTATTGCCATACGACAACAAAGGGGGATCAAGGGGATACAAATTGGGAAGGAAGAGGTCAAACTTTCACTGTTTGCAGACGATATGATAGTTTACATCAATGACCCAAAGAACTCTACCAGGGAACTCTTACAGCTGATTAACACATTCAGCAAAGTGGCAGGCTACAAGATCAACTCAAGAAAATCAGTAGCCCTATTATATACAGATGATAAAAGGGCTGAAAAAGAAATCAGAGAAACATCACCCTTTACAATTGCCACAAACAACATAAAATACCTTGGGGTAATGCTAACCAAACAAGTGAAAGACCTGTATCGTAAGAACTTTGAATCTTTAAAGAAAGAAATTAAAGAAGCCCTCAGAAAATGGAAAGATCTCCTATGCTCTTGGATAGGTAGGATCAATGTAGTAAAAATGGCAATCCTGCCAAAAGCAATCTACAGATTCAATTCAATCCCCATTAAAATCCCAGCACAATTCTTCACAGACCTTGAAAGAACAATAATCAATTTTGTATGGAAAAACAAAAGACCCAGGATAGCCAAAACAACCCTGTTCAACAAGGCAATGTCCGGAGGCATCACCATCCCTGACCTCAAGCTCTATTATAGAGCTATAGTCCTGAAAACAGCTTGGTATTGGCACAAAAATAGACAGGCAGACCAATGGAATCGAATTGAAAACCCGGGTATTAACCCACACACGTACGAACATCTGATCTTTGACAAAGAAGCTAAAAATACACAATGGAATAAAGAAAGCATCTTCAACAAATGGTGCTGGCATAACTGGAGACTGCATGTAGAAGAATGCGGATCGATCCATGTTTATCGCCATGCACAAAACTTAAGTCCAAATGGATCAAAGACCTCAACATAAATCCAGGCACACTGAACCTCTTAGAAGAGAAAGTGGGTGGTACCCTTGAACGAATTGGTACAGGAGACAGCTTCCTGAACATAACACCAGTAGCACAGACAGTGAGATCAACAATTAATAAATGGGACCTACTGAAACTGAGAAGCTTCTGTAAGGCAAAGGACACAGTCAGCAAGACAAAAAGGCAGCCCACAGAATGGGAAAAAATATTCACTAATCCCACATCTGACAGAGGGTTGATCTCCAAAATTTACAAAGAACTCAAGAAGAAAGTCTCCAAAACACCAAAGGACCCTATTAAAAAGTGGGCTGCAGGTCTAAATAGAGAGTTTTCAATAGAGGAGTCTAAAATGGCTGAGAGGCACTTGAGAAAGTGCTCAACACCCTAGCTATCCAGGTAATGCAAATCAAAACAACTCTGAGATACCATCTCACTCCTGTCAGAATGGCCAAAATCAAAAACACCAATGACAATTTATGCTGGAGTGGATGTGGTGAAGTGGGGACACTCCTCCATTGCTGGTGGGAGTGCCAACTGGTTCAGCCACTTTGGAAATCAGTATGGAGATTCCTCAGAAAAATGGGAATAAACCTACCACAAGACCCAGCAACTCCACTCTTAGGCATATATCCAAAAGATGCCCATTCATACAACAAAGATGTCTGTTCCACTATGCTCATAGCAGCTGTATTTGTAATAGCCAGAACTTGGAAGCAACCTAGATGTCCCTCAACCGAAGAGTGGATAGAGAAAATGTGGTACATCTACACAATGGAGTACTATTCAGCAGAAAAAAACAATGGAATCATGAGATTCGCAGGCAAATGGATGACACTAGAAGAAACCATCCTGAGTGAGGTAACCCAGTCACAAAAAGAGAAACATGGCATGTACTCTCTCATATATGGATTTTAGACATAGATCTGGGGAGTGCCAGCCTACAATCCTATGGCCAGAATGTCTGGGAAACAGAAACTTCATTTAGTGGCTGATCGAAGAAGAGGCAGACTCCCTTGGTTAAGTACTGAGCTGAACTCAAGAAAGCCAGTAACAGAGAGGGAGGACTGATGATCAAAGGGATTAAGACTGGGCTGGTTTAACCCCCAGAAACAGCTGACCAGACAAAGGTTAACTCTTGAATCCCAGGCATCAGCCTGGGAATCCAGCATGGGACTGATCAAGACCCCCTGAATCTGGGTGTCAGTGAGGAGGCCTAGGGAATCTATTGAGCCTTGGGCAGCAGATCAGTATCCATCCCAAGTATACACAAGGACTTTGCACTCCCATAGAACAATGTGAGGTGCACTCTCACCCTGAACTCTTGGGGAAGGGTCTAAGCCCTGCCCTATATGAAATGACAGACTATGGACAAAGCCATGGAAGGCCTCACCCTCCCTGGTGGAATGAGGTGATAACGGGGGATGGGGTTGAAGGGAGGGCACGGGAGGAGGGGAGGGAAAGGGAGAGGGACCTGGAACTGACTTGTGAAGCAACCTTGTTTCTTATCTAAATTTAAACTTAAAAATAAATTTAAAAAATCATGGAAAAAAAACACAGCAGAAGGCTTCTCCCGTGAGGATATATGTCAGAGAAATAACTGCATTGAAATAGGAACCCAAATTCATGTTTCTGAAATTTAGTATTGTTGAAAAAATGTACACATGGTCATATTTCCTGACTTTGGAAGGTGTTATTGACGCATTAAAGTAGAAAAATTAATGATTGTATGAAATCATACCACTGTAAAATAAATGTATGTAATTTACAGTGTGTGCATGAGTATAGCTATTGTGTATGTAATTGATAGTAAAAATGAAGGGTTAAGTCACCAAAGTTTAGGGTCCATCCTCTGTAGATGAAGATGCAAACTCAATGGCTTACTTGTTAGAACACATGCTTTCTACATGCAGACAATTTTAAATAATCATCAGCAAGCAAAATTAGACAATATATTGTCTATAATCTATACCAAATATTAAAATTTCATGTATTTGAAATGGTCAGCATCAACAACTAACTTTAAAAGGATAATATTATTTGCAGTCTGAATAACTATTTCCCTTTAATTTTTGGTGTCTTGTGTCATCATATAGGTAGGAACTTATTCTAAACTTGGAATTAAAATGACAAAAGTTTCTTTGCTGAAGAAACAATGTGATTTAGAGTGAAACTCTGCAGTGTATCTGAAGACACCATAAGTCCTTAGGTTTTGGCATCAGCACACTTATAGTAGATACATACAAACATACATTGGTATGTCAGTTAAAGCATCATATTATGGGCTCTAGAACATGGACTGATGGTCAACTTCTATTTTTAGCCATCTTAAACTCACCAACTGTCATAAAACACACTTAAAAAAAGCAAATTCACACACCCTAAAGTGTAGTGTCCCTAATCAGCTCATGTAGTGTAGTTATGTGTTCACATTATACTTTTTTTAATTTCTCTGCTTGGTTCTGCTAGTGTTCATCTTTATCTGTAATTGCTGGGGATTTTTGGAAACTCTAATAATTGCTAAGCTTTTTGACTATAGCTTTTTTATGTATCTGTAATGTTAGATGCTAGTAGACTAAATTGCTTACCATCATCCAATATTCATGGTAAAACTCTGCATTGACCACAGGAAACACCAGCATGTAGTGATAGTAGTGTACTTATATTTAAAATGTGGTAGACTATATTATCCTTCATAGACTTCACTAGAGTCGTATTTTGTGTATAGGATATATCTTTATCTATCTGTCATCTGCTATCACTTGTCTATCATTTATTTATCTATGCATCTTCTCTCATGTATCCACCTATATGTTCATATTCAGTAAGGACCAGAGATTAGATTGTGATTATTTTCATATATTTTTTAATTATTATTTCTAAGTTTATTAAGCATAAATATGTATAAGAATTAATTGGTTAATTTATTAATTTAATTGAATAACCCACTAATCAAAAGTGTAATTTCTAATTTATAAATAATATCTGTGTTAAAATTTGAAACACAATTTTGCCCTGAGCTATCAATTTATTTTTACTGGCTTAAACTGTAAGTAATTTGATTTCTCAGTGACATCTCTACAAACTGAGTCTTTTTCTCAAAAATATTAAATCATCAATTTGTACATTATTTTATGTAGTATAATAGCCTTGAAACACTCAATATACATCACCTGATATTTTAAAGACACTTGGGTAAATCACTGTAAGAAGCTGATAATAAGTTTTCTTTTAATGTGACTGACTCCTTTTGAGATACAACTTCCCTTAAATTTAGATTTTGTCAAATATCTAGTTCCTTATCAGATTAGTTTGAAATTGGTTATGAAATTATTTTGGAGAGGTTGGCTGTTACCACTCATCAGGATGTAGTCAAGATAATATGAAAACTGCCAGCAAAAATCAATGTGTCAGATTTATTTTCATGACCAAATCATCTGCAAATATCATAACAGAGTGTGATGCTATGAATTGGTCCCGTGAAGCTCAGCAAGACAAACTTCTGCAAGCAGGACAGCCTGGGCCATGTGACCAGGGGTCACGTGAAAAGTTAAAACATTAGCAGATGAAGTCAACAAAGCAAGAGCTATGTGTTTAGGCTCTTGCTGTCCATCATGATGCACTAGGATCAGACTGGGTAGAGGTCTTTGTAGCTATGCTAAGGAATTCATAATGCATGTGTGTGAAAGGGGAAGATAAGGAGGTGTGGATCAAGAGAAATCACTTAAGAAGGATTTCAGAGCACCAACCTATAGTGGGAGATGGTTACTCTAAAAAGCATTTCTAACGAGCTTCAGATCTGAAAGTTGGGATATATGGGAAACGAGAGCACACTGAGGATAACCAAATTTCTCTGTCTTCCTGCTTTGTTGCGTGGTATCCACAGCTGAATATTACCAGATAAAATCATGCGGTTTTGTCCGGTTGAGAACATAGAACCACAGAGGTAAAAAGACGCTGTGCTACTAAATAGATTTATTGTAAGCGGCATGTACATTTGAGGTGAGGACACCGAATTCCACTTAAAACTTAGGATGTTTTTGATGTTTAAGCTTTTCCTAACACGTCATTTTTCTTCCCTGTTTGTTTTTTAGTAGATTATAGAATTACAGTGTTACACTTGATTTCACAACAAAACAGGAAGGTGGGAGCAAAGCTGGGTAAGCATGTGGCTAATGAGACTCAACTTTAAACTACCCAGAAATGTAGTGTGGAGAAAGAATCTACCCCCATTAAGCATAACTAATTAGATCTTCAGATGCATGCATGATCGAACATATACACAAGTGTGGATGGCAGGTGCAGAGCCTGCAAATTCACAGCTGCTCTGCCTTCCCATAACCATAGCAGTGATGGCCTGGGATTAGTGATGAAACAATGGTGTCTAGAAAGTAATACAGCTCTTCGCACTCCTATAACACTTGCTCATATTCCATCTCCAATGTTACAGTTTCTAATCCAAATTTTTTGTCACCAATGCAATTTACTAAGGGTGGTATAGCAAACAGATACAGAGAAGATCAATTTTCCTGGCATTATATGCATAGAATTCGATCTTTAAATATATTAAAAGCAAAGTAGAAACTGATGGGTTTTTTGGCCTATGCAATTATATTAAATGGAAGGCAGCTATGCTCACCACTCTACCACCAACACCCATGAATTATAGTAAATGGTGAACTTACTTTCCTACCAAATAATTGAGTGTCCATATCAAGTCTATAATTCAGTACTCAAGAGTTCTTTGGTGTTTGTTTAGGACAGAGAAGGGACTAGGTTTTTCTCTCATATTTTAGTAACACTTCCTTTCTATATACCCCTGGCTTTCTTGCCATATGGCTTATGGGAAAGCCTGTGAATAATCTGTCTGCAACACAGCTATGTGCTTACTTCAAGATACTCAACAGATAACTCTGGCCCAAACAGCTTACACCTGTCTCTGCACTTTCAGTTATCCCTGCTCAGAAGGTTCCATGCTTGTCCACAACCCAATATGATCTGTCAACTCAAGGAAGTGTGAATTACACATTCAAACCTGAAAGAAAGTGTCACTGATTCCTTTTCTTTAGATACTAGTAATTTAGAGAGATAGATAAACAGTCTGATCAAATGGAGGCAGGATCAACTCCCAGATCTGTTGCTGACTCACTGCAGCCCTAAGAAAATCTATTAATTGCATTATTTCCTTGGGTGTAAAATTAAGAAGTGAAATCATCTGGGATCCCTTCATTGCTAAGAGGTTGTTCATACTTCACAGCGAAAGTATTTTCCTAAGGCAAATACCTTGTTTGGTTTCCAGTAAAATACCTTGTAATGCATAAACTAAGTCAATTTAGGTCCTAATTCATCCCTTTCTCTCTTCTCTCTGCTTCCTCATCTCCTTCAAGCTGAGTTTCATCGCTGGCCTTTGAGCACAACAGAGCAATAAAGCTGCTGGTTTTTAATGACAGGGATGAATTCTATTGGTGGGGTTCCTGTGCGGCCTATGGACTTGTCTTATCTACATGAAGCAGCTGGCTTGTGATAGTTACACATGGTGTTGATGGATTTTCCACATATTTTGAAGTGTGTCTCTGTCTGTCAGGAGCAGTTTCTAAACACCTCTCTCACATTTTACATCAACAATATTAACTGGAGGTCTTGTGATTCATTTGTCACTCTAAAGAGCACCTGAATTTTTATTTTACATTTTTATTATATAGCTAGTACTAGCTGAATTTTAAGTTACTTTATCACCTAATAAATGAAGATGTGTTGGGATATCAATTTTGGGCACGCCCATTCACCAGAGTTTTGCTTTTCAACTGGAACAACTATGTTATGACTCTCTCTGAAGTTACAGGTAAAAATATATTTTCTGTACATGTCTCCTGGTAGATGAACTCAGGGATTTATGATGTTTTGATAACTGTATTTAAAAGAAACCAACTTCTCCTTTATTATATGAAATTAGTATCCTTGTTGTAATCATGAATGTAGAGTTTAATTCTTATTCCCTTGGAGAAAAGAAACGCCCTATATATAGAGAAACAAGTTTCGATACAATACAAAGACTGGTACCTGCTCTGTCTGGAGAATGGTTTATGCTAAGTATACTTTTAGTCTCAAATGATTATGTGTATTGAACATGCAGCAAGCAGATATAAAAGAACAAATAGTAAGCAGCAGAGAAAATATCACATGTGCTTACAGCATCCAGTAGAAATGACTACCGAATAGTTCTAATTGAAAGAATAAGCAAATTAACATCATCAAATTGGATGGTTTTAAGACCCAATAGAAATCGCCTCATTGAGGCAACAATTGGAAATTCTTTTTTTATTGAGTTTATTGTATTAATTTCATTTGCATTCCCACCACAGTTCTCCCTTCCACCCCTCCTTCCATTCCTACTTACTTCCCCCAGTCCATCTGCCATCCACTTCCTCCCTTGGGGGTCGACAAAGCCTGGCCCATTAAGTTGAGGCAGGACCAAGTCCCTCCCCACTGTATTAAGGCTGAGTATAGCATCTCACCATAAAGAATGGTCTCCAACAAGGTACTTCATGCACCAGGGTCCGGTAGTCAAGGGTCGCTCAGTTAGACCTAGCTACACAACTGTCTTCCACATGCAGAGGGCCTAGTTCAGTCCCATGGCGGTTCCATGGTTGTCAAAGTTCCTGAGTTCCCATGAGTTTGGTTTACCTGTCTCTGTAAAACTCCCTTTCATGATCTTGACCTCATTGCTCATGTATTTCCCTCCTTCCTTCTTCAACTAGATTTGCTGAGCTCAGCCTGGTGCTTGGTTGTGGATCTCTGAGTCTGGTTCCATCAAGTATTGGAAGAAGGCTCTATGATGATAGATGGGGTAGTCACCAGTCTGATTACAGGGGAAGGCCAGTGAAGGCACCCTCTACAGTATAACTGGGGTCATCCTTGTAAATTACTGGGAGTTTTCCTAGCATCATGTTTCTCCCTAAACCCATAATGGCTTCCTCTATCAAGGTATCTCTTTTATTGTCCTCCCACAGTGTTCCTCTCCCAACTTGACTATTCCACTCCCTCATGTTCTCATCTCCCATTTTCTCCCCTTTACCACGTCCCACTCCCAGTTTACTCAGAAGATCTCATCTAATTCCCCTTCCCAGGGCAATCCAGTGTTCCTCTTAGGGTCCTCCTTGTTACCTAGATTGTAGTCAGGTTATTCGTTAATCTAGACTGAAACTGTTGGGTGGAGTAGCACATTCCCTGTTGTTTTATCTTTGGCACAGTGGCTGCACCTTAATCTACTGCTATTTCAGCCAGAGATCGGTACTCCTCAAATTATTGGCCTGCTTCTCTGGCAGTGGCCTGGCTGCTCAGACCATAGCCTGGTGGGAATTTTGTTCCTGCAGGCACTAGCTCTGTTGCTGCCAATAAAGGTAGCTTTAACTAAATTTCTGTTGATCTATTTACAAGTAAGAGGTGAGGTTCAAAAGTCAGGGTGAAAACCCCGACAGCTCCGAGTGGTTGAGTAACAACTAGCTAGCTTTCTCTCCTTGCTGGTGTCTCCCAAAAAGCCCCTTCTACTCTTATGCCAAAAGAAACAAAAATCCAGGCCACTCAAAATCCCTCCCTAGTATTTATGGTGCATCTCTCTGTCTTTTCCAGATGCCTCCTGATGCTCTCTGATTGCTCTCTGTCAACTAGTCGTTAACTTAGCCTCCTGACACAAGGGTAATTTTATTTAATTTACAAAAATGCTAACTTGGGGTTCAAAGTGTCATTGAATAAACCCCATCATATTTCCCTTGAATGACACTTCCAAATAAAAGAAACCATTAAAATTAAAATTTTGTATATATATATATATACATACATATATATGTAATCAAAATGCCTGCTTGCATCTAGGAGATGGCTGGGGTAGGCTACCTGAAACAATCACTCTGTGGCTCCCAATTGAAAGATTTCCGAGCAAATCGCAGGTATTACTAAGCTTCTGGCTCCTGGTTCTCACCCACCGCAGATACTTTTAAACCATTGTGAAGCAGTTTGAATGTAATTGGCACCCGTAAGTTTATAGAGAATAGCTGTATTAGGTGTGGCCTTGTTGAAGTAGGTGTGGCCTTGTTGGAGGAAGTGTGTCAGTGTGGGGGTGGGCTTTGAGGTCTCCTATGCTTCAGGTATGACTAGTTCAGCTCACTTCCTGTTGCCTGTGGATCAAGATTTAGGACTCTCAGTTCCCCCTCTAGCACCATGTCTCCCAACATGATGATAATGGACTCATTCTCTGAACACAAACCACACCAATTCAATGTTTCTCTTTATAAGAGTTGTCCTGGCCATGGTGTCTCTTCACAGTAATAGATACCCTAACTAAGACATATAGGATAAATAATAATGACTGATAGAAATAGTTTACCTTTTCAAGAGCAAATGTTTTAAATTCCTTTAAATATTTACTACCCAAGTTCTCTTTGCACAAGCATAAGGATTCTCAAACGACACTTGAGACAGTCTCTAAGCAAATGACAGTTAACCAACATAATTAGCATCACATAACTGTTTGCTTATTCATCTCAAATATCATTGGTTCTTATTAGTTAGATGAACTTTGTAATGCAAAATCCTCATTTAATAGATTTTTTGTACATCTAAATCTCAAAATGATAATTAGATCAAGTAGTTCCTCAAAAATTGATTAATGGCAATTATTGCTTCCTTTAGAATGATGACTATAACATTGTATGATCATATCATAATCTTAAAAGTTGATATTCTGATGTGAAGATGCCAATTCATAAGTAGTTTGCTCTTTGTGTCTTTCAATACTTTAGGACTTGTTCCAAATCCTGTAATGTGGAATAACTTTACCTTTTTCTTTTCTATATCCTCTTTTCAGACACTGGCCAAAACCCAAACACACTTTCCCTGGCATCGTGGGCTTTCTCAGTCTGTGTCTGAAGTTCCTTCTTTCCATGGAGATGCTTCTTGCCATGTGTCTGCTTGCTGGCATTATTCCTGAACATGCCAGCATAACTCAAAAGACATAGGTTTCTCTCTTCCTGTTTTCCATATCCGTACTTCTGACACCTTGTTCTAATAAACTCGGCTATGATTTTGCTTGGCATAAACTTCCCTAAATTTATCTACTTTGCAACATCTGTTGAATCTCTAGACTCATGTTTTTACTAAATTTGTATAGTAAATGGACATTAATTTTCTTATGCTTCTTCAATTCTTTTCAATTATCTTCCCTGAATCTAGGAGTATGGTAGTATGCCTTGCTGAGTCTTGAGTAATAATTTGCCACTCTTCTGAACAGTTCAAAAATAATACAATCATATTATATTTGGTTTTGAATGAGTGAGTTTATTAAGTATGCATCAAGGTAAAGCTAAAGAATAAATGATGAGTAGATAATCTATATAGATAGATGAAAGATAGTGATGATGGACCAATGATAGACCGATAACAAAACATTATCAAATCAAGCGTTCAAAACATTCAGCAGAAGTTAACTAGGGAGGCCCTTTTACGGCAGCCAATTGGAGTTCACAGTAGATAGATTTCCAGGAAGAACCAGAATGTTCCTCAGGTGTAGCCTGCGCGTAAAAGAACACGAAACACCAACATCATCAGATCAGGGTCTTGAAAACCCACAGCTGAAACTAAGAAAACCCCTTCACGGCAGCCAGAAACCCCAGACAAGAAACTTTGCTTGGAGGACACCTTAAGATGAACATGCTTAATTCTGAAATGGTGGCATGAGGCCAGGAAGCTGATCTATCCTGCTTCCAAAGTCAGATTCTCAGTAAGCTCAAACAAGACTTGAGAACTCATCAATATTTTGGACATGATATCTTCCCTGCTCCTGAGTATTTGGTGCAGTTTATCTCTTCTCTACTTGCTGGTTCATGAAGTTTTCTATTTCTTCATTCTTTATTTGGCACCCTCACTATGTTATTCTTTAGTTTCATCATATGGTTATAAGACATCCACTTTGTTGCAGTTTACAGCTTTAGTACATTTCCTGAGACTTTCCATCTTCAAAGGCTCTTACAATGATGAAACATTTAATTGTGTTTGTTCAAAAATGCCTCATGGCACAATTATCTTGGGGTGTGATGTCTGTTAATGGGATGCTGTTGGTTAAATAAAGTATTTTTCTCCATTCCTAGGGTTTTCAAGTGATGGACATGGCAGGATTGTATTTTATATTGTCTTTTAATTGATACCCACCTCCTTCCTCTGACAGCAAATGGGTAGCTCTTCATTCTAGTAGCTCCTAACTTAGTCTCCACTGAAAGTAAGAGGAATGAAGACTGCATTGACTATTGGGTGGGTGAGAATTAAGATTATGTATTTCAAATTTATAGAACATTTCAGGACTTAAGACAATTTATAGGCTAAGAAACAGTGCTCTTGTCTATTTCCCTCCTCAAATATTCATGATGGGATACATGACTGAACCAACAACAGAGATGCATGTATGAAGACAATTTTTAGGGCTAGATATTGCCATTATTATTATTATTAATGATTATCATTGCTATTATTATCATAATTATGGGGAATTTTTCCCACCAAGATAACTTTGAATAGCTTCCTGCAACTGTACCACCAATGAAAAATTTTCCTATCCCATTTTTACAACTGATTCATCATTTGTTATGCTATTCTTCCTGTGATAATAACTTGCTACACTTTTTAATACTCATAGCAGAACGATATCATTTACTAACCACTAAAAAATTAGCTCACTTCCCAAAGAAAGGTGAATATAATTTGACTACTTGGACTGGACATTGAAACAGATTCCACAATGTTACCTTATACTAGAGACATATTGGTTTTACAGAGAGTAATTTGATATCTGGGTTTATACATTAAGATTCAGCCTCCATTATCAAGAGGCATTCATCTCTTGGTTCCCTGATGTCCCTTTTATCACTGTTTATAGAAGCATTTCAGGGCTAGTTTGGCAGCTGAAGAAGCTTTTCAAAGAAGTACTATTCTATTTATCTAACTTGAAAGACATATGAAAAGTGAAGCTACTCTTTCTATGCTTTTGCAGTTGAAAGTGTCTTACGGGATTCAACCCCTTCCTGTGAGATGGAGGAGATTACCATTTTCTTATTTCTCTTCAACATTCAAGAAAGATCTGTTCAAACACTCAGCAGTGGGAATGGCTTATTAAAACCTAGCTAAGCTATTTAAATGTTGGTCATACAAATGATTTTACCTCTGGGCCCACCTATAAAGTGACAAATACCCTGTGGTATTTTATTATAGAAACTTGGATATGGCAGTCATTCAATAGATTTGTGGGCAAATTTTCCTTTTTGTGACTGAAAATATTTGACTATGGAACAATACAAAACTATTATTAACTTTTCATTAAAAAATGTTGGAGTTTTAAATTTAGTTTGATTTTGTTCTGTTTGTTTATTTAACATGCTTGTGTGTGTGTGTGTGTGTGTGTGTGTGTGTGTGTGTGTGTGTGTTCCAGACAGGCCTCCAACTCCATGTGTAGGTGAAAATAACCTCAAACTTCTGTTGCTCCTATCCAGACCTCCTGAGTGTTGGGATTATGGTGGGTCACTTTGCATGGTTTCCATGGTGCCAGGGAACTAACTCCGTGTTATGTGTTTCCCAGACTAGTACTCTTAAAATGGAGGTGTGTCCTCAGGCCAGATATAGTTTTTTGGCTTTAGTTTGTTCACTGAAAGTCCAATCAGGTTTGTTGCCTGTGCTGTTAAATAAAAAATGTCACAAAATATACAGGTTGCATCTTTACGAGCAGCCTGGCCTTGGGGAAGAACAACCTGAGTCATTTGACTCTGATATTAACATTTGCTGAGAGCAAAAGGAAAGGAACAAGCGTTTCAACAAAGCACCAATGTATGGCTCTTCCAAGTCACACTCCCCCAACTGGAAAGACCACAGCAGTGCCTGTGCAGCGAGTGCGGTGTGTCCTCTGTGCAGACTGCCTCAGAGTTAGACTGAGTGACAACACTCCAGGGCATGCAATAAGATCAAGTAGTACATGGTACATTCACTTCTGGAACTTGATTATTTTATCCTCTCCCTTTTCATTTTACAGCAAGGAAATCGAGACCACTGTCCTCGAGGCATTCAATTGTGGTGAGCAATAATGATGACCAAAAGACCCTGCAGCGTTTGCAATTATCAGATTCATTCTTAAATACTGTTTCAACTCATGTTCATAAAATAGAAAAATATTGGTAAGGCTTGACACTGATATCTTCCTATAAACACACCAGATTGAGGAGGTAGAATCCATTACTAGCCATCTGAGGAAAACTGTGCTTTTAAAAACACACATCATGGCCTAGTGTCCTTTCGAGATTCTTGGAGAAGTGTAAGAGAGACATCTACTGGGGGGAATGAAACATGCATTATTACGAGGTAAACTTGTAGTTCCATAAAATAATGCATTGTATTTCCTGTGGTCTTCAAGTTTGCATCATAGACTTCAAGGCAGCTTGTTGCCGCAGTTACGGAGATGTTTGTGATGATGTGCGGAAGCACAATAGCAGTGGTCAGGAGAAGCCTGGGTTTGATTTAAAAGCCAAATGCACAGCACTTCCCAAGTGAAACGGGGACTGCTCATCTAAGTGGTGCCAAAGAAAGGGAAGTCAGCCGGCAGGACCAAGAGTGGAGCAGAAAGGAAGGCAGGGGACCTTGTCCACCTGACTGGAACTGCTGTGCTTAAGTAAATCCAGGTGATGGTGAATTAGCATAAACTTTTCGGAGGGTCCATCACAGCCAGTTTGCAACTCCTGTTTAAAGAGAAGACACTTGGGATAACTCCTGGTGTGGTTCATCCTGGATGCAGCCTGAGCATATAGCATTGATTGTGTGTACATAAGCAGAGCAGTGCCATTACAATACACTGGACTACAGGTGTTTTCCTCATTACATGTTCTAAGCCAACCTGTCCTTCAACAACAACAACAACAAAAACTCACATTGGCATATTCTCACATTCTCTAACATACTTAGGAGTAGAATAAAACTCCTTTCTAATAACCTACATGGAATTATGCAAGTAGATATTCTGAATCTTTAAAATGAAAATTATGTAAAAACACAAAATATTGGCGATGGTAAAACATATCAGTTCTAAAAATATATGGACCTTGTGTATCTACAGAGTGGCAATCCTGTGCAGTCTATAAGATGCAAGTTATTAATTCGGGGGAAGATTTCTATGCAGTAAAATATGACTGTATTGTGTCAGATATTGATGCAGTATATACCTCTATGCAATGCAAGCTACTTCTGAAAGTGTAATATATTTATGCCACGTAAAATGCAGATACCTTAGTCACTTTCCTGTGGCTGGAATAAAATGACTTGAAAAGGAAACTTAAACATAGGAGATGATTTTGGCTTCAGTTAAAGGAGAATCCAATCCATCCTGGTGAGGAGTACCTGGAGACAGGAGCAGGAGACTGGCTGGTCACATTTGCATTGGCACTTAGGAAGCAATGAGTGAACTCAAAGCAGTACTGGCCTATGGGTCCTCATGGTCTGCCCACAGTGATCCACTTCAGCAGTGACTCCGCACCTCCTCACTGTTACAACCTTCCAAACTGTGCTGCTAGTTGAGGAGCAACTATTCAAATACGTGAGGCTGTAGGGGGTATTTCTCTCCGACATAGTCATTAGTGACTTGAAATTTTCACTCAAAGCTTGTATGTATACTGTTAATCATCAGCAAGATCCACTGGCATCCTGAGTCAACAATGCTAGGTTGCTTCTCCCACATGTATCTTTGACTAACATGAAGAATAGGTGTTAGACAGTCTTAGAGTGAACAAATGGAACACAGATTCCAGAAGAAGAGTAACTATGACCTTAATACCATCTGTTTGCTCTTGCCATTCCTAGACACGAGCATCTGTCATTACATGCACAAAGCTAAGCTGTGGCATATGCAAAAGAACATTGATAGAGCAGCCAAGTCCTGTGCCACACAATAGTTAAAAATACCTGTATTTTGAAGAACAGAGATCTTAAAGATCACCTTGAAACTTTGTATTAACACATTGATACTTTGTACTCATTTTATATGTGAATGAAAATGGAAATTATACAAGGTCAGAGGGACTAGTTCCAGTGGTAATAAAACAACTTCCGAATTAGTGTAACTAAGAAAGGGGATTTTCATTTAAGTAAAGGTTTCCTAGTGTCTACCAGTACTGAAAATTCCCATAAATTACATTATCCTACCCCTTATCTCCATAATTCCAATTAAAATGACTCAATAGTTCCTTGAGAATTTCCAGAGTACAAATGACTAATAGGTAACAATCATTGAAGTCCAGGACTCACTCTCTGTGTGGTTTCTTCTTAATGTTCTCTATGTACCTGCTCATTCAATCCATGTATCTCTAATGTCAGTGCTTCCATCCATCCTGCTGGTTTTCTTTCCCGAACACCTTACTAAATCTCCTTTACCCACTTTAGAAATAATGATGTTGCCTTTAGGAGTCCCGAATCAAGTTTTATGCAGTGCCCCAGGATACAAATGCTTCTGTGCCTTAAACAAAATACATGTTCAAAATATTGTTGTAGTTCCTGAAATAACAACTGACTCAGTGACTAGGAAATAAGTTATCATGCAGTTCACATGGCTATCATAATGTTTTTCAGTAAGGGAGAAATATTAATGACTCCTAATGGAATGTGTAAGAGTGAGATTATGCATCACACACCTGTACACATACTCAAAATAAAATACATCATTTAATTGTTGAACTATTAAAATAATGAATACTTGCCAATGATATTTACAAAGAAATAGTTTAAGCTGATTCAAATTAACAGTGCAACATCAGACACACCAACAGACAACTAGAATAGATGAAATAATTGCTAATTGATGCAAAATGTGCTACTGTCTGTAGGTCACACACTTTAATGTTAGGAATCACAGTTTTCAAGGAATGCAGTCAATTGAACCTCCACTGGGTGACATTTATTTGCTTCTCTTTACACAGGAGTGATCTGGGTCACTATCAGCTGTCTCTAATATTAGAAATGTTTACCTTAATTAAAACCATTGGAAAGTACAAGTTATTCTAAATGTTTGCTGAGTAACACAATGATGTTGAATGAAAATATAAGTAGGAGTATTTTGTCCATCTTAATTTTATAAATATTTTGGTTGTCAGTGTTCCTCTCCCATCTGATTATCAGTTTCAAGGAATTATATGCTAAATCATACACATATACTATGTTTGTTTTACTTTGTTTTTTACTGTGTAACAAATTGCCTCTGACTTCCTGGGTTAAATATACATGCATTCACTTCTGTCTATTGGGAGCCTCTTTGTTCTCTGGCTGTGAGCTAAGACTTGCCTTTTCAGCAGGCTTTCTTAAAGAGATGCTATCAAGGTTTGGATTCTGTGGTTCCAGCTGAAGTTTGTGAGTGGGAAGACCCCGATTTCAAGTTAAGACTCTTACAGTCACTATTCAGCTTCTAAAGGCTCATTGAATTGGTAGCTTCAGTTCTCAACTGTCTTTTGGTCAGAGCTTCCTACCATCTCCTTGCTGTACATGACACTTCAACAAGTACTATCTTCCCTCATGCCAAGAAAGTCAAGTGTTCTACCTAGCACTGTGTATGCTATCACTATTTAAGATGCAACCAAAGCTGCAATACTGTGCTGTCTATGATGCCCCTGTGGGATAGATGATAAATAGTAGTTCACCTACCACAAGGATTTACATTACCAGAAATGAGGAAGTAGGCTTGAACATTCATACAGGTGCAGCAGTAAAGCTGTTGAAACTATGGTGGGCCTTTAATTCCAAATGCATGCCATGCAACACTGATCATTTAATGTCTTAGAAATAACTGAAGTGTGGTGGTATTCCTAAAGGATCTTACACTCCAAGGAAGGTTTAACAAAACCTTTCATTTGCCATCCTGCAATTTCAAACAAGCTTTGTCACTGGAATTCTTTCTGCAGTACTGACTTGTTCTCTACTCATGAGAAGACCAAGGCTCTGTGGCAGAAGAGACGCAACAGAATTTAAGGGTGTATGTATCCCTTGCAGAGGACTTGAGTTTATTTCTTACATACCATCTACTTTGGATGACTTACAAGAACTACCTGTAACCCCAGATCCAAGGGAACTGACACCTTCCTCTGGACTCTATAGGCACACACACACACACACACACACACACACACACACACACACACACACTTAAAATAGAAGTCTTAAGTATAATGAGGCCATGGGAGCCAAAAATGTGCTCCCGTATTATATAGGAAAAAGTCAGGTTAAAAGTAATTTAGTAAGCTAGTCTGAAATTTAAAATTCTAAGGAAGGTCTTTGTTGAACAATGAATCTGTTCAGTTCATGTTTCAATGAAATGAACAGCTATCATTAAAGCTGTGTTAACACAGGAAAATCCAATCTGGAGAAACAGTGAGCTTCTTTGAAGCCTTAAGTTTGGTTAAAATTAGGCAGTATTCAAAATATTTAATTTCCATTAATAAAGCCAGGACCTGATGAATAGGATTAGTCATACAGATCTTGAGGGGATAAAATGAACAAGATTGCCATACAATAAGTGGAAAGTTTAACACACCAATGAATAATACCACAAACATCTATAAATAACTTCTTTATACCTAGTAATGCCCTGCTATGTAATTTGGACCTTTGGGTCAGATATATGTATTGATGTAGAATACTTGTCAAATTGACTAAGAATAGTCCTTGTGGACCTGTGAAGGTTCAACAGTGAAGCTCAGGGCCTCACACCTCTTTGAATGCCTGTTTCTGACAACACCTACTTTTCCCAAGGCTCTATCTCTGTCTTCTGCTGACTGAGCTCACAGAAGCTTCAGAAGGAAACACAAAGACTCCACATGGAAACTTCCTATGGGTCTGTTTAATCTGTTACCAGAACCAGTGGGATTAAAATGGGCGAGATTACCTTGCTGGGTCACAGTACATAATCATTCACAGGATTTATTAGTATTTCTCTCAGATGCTGTCATAGCAAGCAAGGTATGGACAGATCTACTGAGCAGACTCAGACAACACACAGGTTCTGAAACTTTCTGGTGGCATCTTATCTAAGCAAACCCAAGCCACAGAAGACTCAGTGTCCCTTTCCAGCAGCCTTTTCCTCACACGTCCTTTATAGCACAGGGCAGGCGTTATCAGACATATGAAACACAACTATTTCCAGAATTGATGAGGAAAGTAAAAGAAATTATCAGCTTTTTCAAGAGTCCCTAAACTCTAAAAAGTATTACTTTTAATCCAAGCACTACTCTAGTTTTGATTATGTTTTACTTTTAATACTATTTATTTTTAATTTAATTTTAATATGAAAATTTCATATATGTATACAGTATACTGGACCATATCTATTCCTCACTCCCCACCTCCAGTTTCCCCAAGGATGGCTTCTCTTGTCTCCCTTGTAACTTCATGCCATTGTTTTAATTTTTTTCAGCTGAGTTTGATTAGTGGTGCCTATAAACAAATAGGTATGGTGTCATCCACTGTGCTATGGGAGAACTACCTTCCAGTGGCTACACTCCAAGAGAACATTGACTTTCTCACTCCCAACAGTCTTTAACCACCAATAGCTCCTGAATTAGGGATGGGGCATCAGGACTGCCTCCTGATTCCATTTTGGAAGTGTTAATTAGACTGGTCTTGTTCAGGACTTGACTAGTAACTACAGCTACCATTAGTTCCTGTGTGCTACAAGCATGTCAGGTCCACATGACAGCATTTCACAGCCCTACTCTTTTTTTTTTCATTTTTTTTCATTTTATTTTCCAGTTTAAATTTAGATAAGAAACGAGGTTGCTTCACAAGTCAGTTCCAGGTCCCTCTCCCATTCCCTCCCCTCCTCCCGTGCCCTCCCCCCAAACCCCCCTCCCCCGTTATCCCCTCATTCCCCCAGGGAGGGTGAGGCCCTCCATGGGGGTGTCCATAGTCTGTCATTTCATATAGGGCAGGGCTTAGACCCTTCCCCAAGAGTTCAGGGTGAGAGTGCACCTCACATTGTTCTATGGGAGTCCAAAGTCCGTGTGTATACTTGGGATGGGTACTGATCTGCTGCCCAAGGCTCAATAGATTCCCTAGGCCTCCTCACTGACACCCAGATTCAGGGGGTCTTGATCAGTCCCATGCTGGATTCCCAGGCTGATGCCTGGGATTCAAGAGTTAACCTTTGTCTGGTCAGCTGTTTCTGGGGGTTAAACCAGCCCAGTCTTAATCCCTTTGATCATCAGTCCTCCCTCTCTGTTACTGGCTTTCTTGAGTTCAGCTCAGTACTTAACCAAGGGAGTCTGCCTCTTCTTCGATCAGCCACTAAATGAAGTTTCTGTTTCCCAGACATTCTGGCCATAGGATTGTAGGCTGGCACTCCCCAGATCTATGTCTAAAATCCATATATGAGAGAGTACATGCCATGTTTCTCTTTTTGTGACTGGGTTACCTCACTCAGGATGGTTTCTTCTAGTGTCATCCATTTGCCTGCGAATCTCATGATTCCATTGTTTTTTTCTGCTGAATAGTACTCCATTGTGTAGATGTACCACATTTTCTCTATCCACTCTTCGGTTGAGGGACATCTAGGTTGCTTCCAAGTTCTGGCTATTACAAATAAAGCTGCTATGAACATAGTGGAACAGACATCTTTGTTGTATGAATGGGCATCTTTTGGATATATGCCTAAGAGTGGAGTTGCTGGGTCTTGTGGTAGGTTTATTCCCATTTTTCTGAGGAATCTCCATACTGATTTCCAAAGTGGCTGAACCAGTTGGCACTCCCACCAGCAATGGAGGAGTGTCCCCCTTTCACCACATCCTCTCCAGTATAAATTGTCATTGGTGTTTTTGATTTTAGCCATTCTGACAGGAGTGAGATGGTATCTCAGAGTTGTTTTGATTTGCATTTCCCGGATGGCTAAGGATGTTGAGCACTTTCTCAAGTGCCTCTCAGCCATTTTAGACTCCTCTATTGAAAACTCTCTATTTAGTCCTGCAGCCCACTTTTTAATAGGGTCCTTTGGTGTTTTGGAGACTTGCTTCTTGAGTTCTTTGTAAATTTTGGGGATCAACCCTCTGTCAGATGTGGGATTAGTGAATATTTTTTCCCATTCTGTGGGCTGCCTTTTTGTCTTGCTGACTGTGTCCTTTGCCTTACAGAAGCTTCTCAGTTTCAGTAGGTCCCATTTATTAATTGTTGATCTCACTGTCTGTGCTACTGGTGCTATGTTCAGGAAGCTGTCTCCTGTACCAATTCGTTCAAGGGTACCACCCACTTTCTCTTCTAAGAGGTTCAGTGTGGCTGGATTTATGTTGAGGTCTTTGATCCATTTGGACTTAAGTTTTGTGCATGGCGATAAACATGGATCGATCCACATTCTTCTACATGCCAGTCTCCAATTATGCCAGCACCATTTGTTGAAGATGCTTTCTTTATTCCATTGTATATTTTTAGCTTCTTTGTCAAAGATCAGATGTTCTTACGTGTGTGGGTTAATACCCAGGTTTTCAATTCGATTCCATTGGTCTACCTGTCTATTTTTGTGCCAATACCAAGCTGGTTTCAGGACTATAGCTCTGTAATAGAGCTTGAGGTCAGGGATGGTGATGCCTCCGGACGTTGCCTTGTTCTTGGAGAGATCTGGGATAACAGGGACATACTTAAACATAATAAAAGCTATATACAGTAAACCAACAGCCAACATCAAACTAAATGGACAGAAACTCAATGCAATTCCTCTAAAATCAGGAACAAAACAAGGCTGTCAGCTCTCTCCATACCTTTTCAACATGGTACTTGAAGTTCTAGCTATTGCCATACGACAACAAAGGGGGATCAAGGGGATACAAATTGGGAAGGAAGAGGTCAAACTTTCACTGTTTGCAGACTATATGATAGTTTACATCAATGACCCATAGAACTCTACCAGGGAACTCTTACAGCTGATTAACTCCTTCAGCAAAGTGGCAGGCTACAAGATCAACTCAAGAAAATCAGTAGCCCTACTATATACAGATGATAAAAGGGCTGAAAGAGATCTCAGAGAAACATCACCCTTTACAATTGCCACAAACAGCATAAAATACCTTGGGGTAACGTTAACCAAACAATTGAAAGACCTGTATCGTAAGAACTTTGAATCTTTAAAGAAAGAAATTAAAGAAGCCCTCAGAAAATGGAAAGATCTCCCATGCTCTTGGATAGGTAGGATCAATGTAGTAAAAATGGCAATCCTGCCCAAAGCAATCTACATATTCAATGCAATCCGCATTAAAATCCCAGCACAATTCTTCACAGACCTTGAAAGAACAATAATCAATTTTGTATGGAAAAACAAAAGACCCAGGATAGCCAAAACATCCCTACTCTTTATCCCCTAGCTTTTACATTCTTTCACCCAGTCTTCAGACATATTGTCTGAGTCTTGGGAGCAGGGGCTGATGTAGATATATAATCTACCATCACTCATTCTCAGTAGTCTGAATGTTAATGCTTTTCTGCACTAACCCCTACCCATTGAAATGAAAAATGTCTCTAACTAACGTTGAAAGAGGCACAAATTTATTAGTATAAACATTAATATTTATAAAAGAAGAATACTGACTCTGTACTGATAGCTAAGGAACCTGTATAGGACTGAACTAGGCCCTCTGAATGTGGGTGACAGTTCTGTGGCTTGGGTTGTCTGTGAGCCCACTGGCAGTGCGACTAGTATTTATCTCTAGTGCATGAACTGACTCTTTGAAGCCCATTCCCTATGGAGCAATACCTTGCTCAACCTTGATACAGAGGGAAGGGTTTTGGTCCTGCCTTAACTTGATTGGCCAGACTTTGTTGACGGGGTGGGGTGAGAGGAACAGGAAGAAGGGAGAGAGGGGGTACTGAGGTTGGTATGTAAAAGGAATGAAAAAATATTTTCCTTTCTTAAAAAATTTTAGAGAAAAGCTTGCTTCACATGTCAATCCTTGCTCCCTCTCTCTCCCCTCCTACCATGCTCTCCCATCAACACCTCAACCCCCCAACCAGTCCCCACTCCACTTTCCAGGGAGGGTGAGGCCATTCATGGGGGATATCCAAAGTCTGTCATATCATCCATGACAGGGCCTAGCCCCCGCCCCCATGTGTCTAGGCTGAGAGAGCATCCCTCCATATGGAATTGACTTGCAAAGTCCATTCCAAAGCCAGGGATAAATACTGATCTAGTACCCGAGGCCCCAAAGATTGCCGAGGCCTCCTCACTGACACTCACATTCAGGGGGTCTGGATCAGTCCCATGCTGGCCTCTCAGTCATCAGTCTGGAATCCATGAGCTCCCCCTTGCTCAGGTCAGCTATTGCTGTGGGTTTCACCATACTTGTCTTGACCCCTTTGCTTATCACTCCTCCCTCTCTACAACTGGATTCCGAGAATATAGCTCAGTGTTTAGCAGTGGGTGACAGCTTCTGCTTTGCTCAACTACTGGATGAAGACTCTAGGATGGCAGTTAAGGTAGTCATCAATCTCATTATTGAGGAAGGGAATCAAAAGCAGCCTCTCCACTACTGCCTAGATTCTTAGTTGGGGTCATCCTTGTGGATCTCTAAACATTTCCCTAGTTCCAGATTTCTTTAAACCTATAATGTCTCCCTCTATTAAGGGATCTCTTTTTGTTTCTCTCCTCTTTGTACATCAATCTTATTAAATGCCAATAAAATGAAACTTAATCAGCCTAGTGTGTCCTGGGGAGAGACATAACAATTACCAGTGAAGTTTTAGGTTTTTTTCTTCTGGTTATTCTGGCAGGATATCAAGACTTTAGTAGTCCTTGTCTAACATATTTGAATGAATACAAGCTAACACAAGCCTGACAGGCTTATGATTGACTTCTCTGTTTCCTTGATTCTGGCCATTAGTAAGTCTCCCTTCTTCCCTTGGGGCTAGAGTTGTGTACCTGTTGCTGGCATTCACAGCCTCAGGGGAGGCATGGTGCCTTAGGGCTTGAACAGTCATGAGGTTGTACCATCACCTGAGGCTCCTTCCTCTCTGCAGGATAACTGCTGTACAATTTGCAGGCATACTATAATGAGCTCTGAGATGACTTTTACAATCAATTCTTGGCTGTAGTGTACAAAATACAGTTTTGAAACCAATGGGTGATCATTCTTGACATTTAACCCCGAGAGAATCTGTCTTCCTCTTGTTAATACCCCCCTTTCTCCCTGCTGAAAAAGTAAGTCACTGTTCCAAAGATGAATAACTTTTGTGAGGAGAAACAATCTTCTTGGAATTGAGAGTTATTTAATATGTTTGCAGAAACTGGGGCATTGCTGTCATCTTTGCTGAATGTCAAAGACAGAGCAATAACTGAGGTGTTTGGCATTACTCTGTCCCAATTGGAAGACACGGTTAGTTGATGGATGAAGGTCTTTTTCTCCCTAAAGGCTCATGGTTCTGTAAGATTGCTAATCAAAAATAGTTTTCTGTAAGTGTGTGTGTGTGTGTGTGTGTATGTGTGTATGTTTGTATTTTTGGCAATGTGCTATGAGATTCCATTAAGTCGGGCGCACAGCACAACCCGTTTGTCATCTGTGCGCTAACAGTCATTATCACGGAAGGGGCTGGTTAGTTTCATCTTCTCTTTTGAGTATCTTGTCATGGAAACTACTTCCACTTTCATAAAGCTTTTAAAGGTATAAGAGAGAGGGAACAGAAAATGAAAGCGAAAGCAGCAAGAAAATAACAGCAAGAGGGCTGAGCTAATTTAGAGATTTCTGTATGTCTTCAGGTTCATGGAGCAGAAGAAACCCAAAAAGCAAGCAAGCAAGCAAGCAAGCAAGCAAGCAAGCAAGAAAGAAAGAAAGAAAGAAAGCAAGAAAGAAAGAAAGAAAGAAAGAAAGAGGCATCACAGACAGAACCTAACCGCTTAGTGAGAGATTAATCCACCATACACACAAAACCAGAAGGGGGTGAGTGGGCAATGGAAAGGAGAGGTGCTTAATGGAAAGAAAAATCAACCATGTACTCAAAACCAAAAGGAAGACAGGGAGAGGGAGACAGAGACAGAGAGAGAGGGTGCGGGGAGGCTGGCAGAGTTAACTAAGGCTACAATAATCCTCTCAGCTTCCCTGGTCTCCCCGTTGAGCTTGGTGGCTCTGAAAGTTTATCTTTCTACATCTTTATGTCCTCAGATATCCTTTCAATGCTCCAGCAGCAGGTGACTTCTAAATTAAATAAGATTAGCTGCAGGCTGCACTCTTTTCCATAATACATGCACAGGTCTTAGAACTACTGAAATAATTTAACTTGTTCCATGCTAAGTCTGCTCACCCATATTTTCTGTTCTTCAGCATAAATGAAAGCACTTTGTGTGGTACAATCTCACTAAACACATGTCACAGACTGTGGGCAAATGTACAGGCTCCATCTAGGGTGGAAAGTTTATATGGGTAAAGCACACTTCTCCAAAAATGCTTCCTCTGTCTTTGAAAGGGAAAATACAAAATGTATCTTCATTTTCAACTACATGGTTCTCAAGTCTCAAACACTTCCACCCCATGTATCCCTCTTTCTTTTACCTTTGTGGAGAATAAAAATGAAAATTCTTCATACATTCAAGGACAGCATCAGGACAGACACCTGACAGAATATGATAGGGAACTTCTTGAAAGTCCTTTATGGAATGCTTACAACAAGGACTTGGTGTTGATCTCAGCAAATTTATCGGTCATATTCTCACACTCGGCTTTACTGTGGAAACTGTACTGAGATGTTTAATGCAACCATGTTGTATAATTTCATAATTTCCATTTAGTCCTTTTATGATGGCTCAGTGACTTTGCAAAAGAGTTCTAGTTTTTCATTTGTTTCCATGAGATTTGCCTTTGTTTGTAGAAGGGTTATAACAAGTATTTTAAAATCTTTTTTAAGATAATTGTTATGTAGTTACCATCTTGGGGTTACCATATGTTACTCAGATATTATTTATATTTGTGTTTATTTTCTGATTCTTAATATGATGTGTGGGTTTTTTTATTGCATCCAGAGAATTTATGGCATTGTGATACAGGACTCTAGATTCTATCTGACCTTTTTCCTATTTGGGTGTGACTTGCTTGAGTGTAGCAGGCTCAGGTCTATGGTCCTGCTGGGCTTCCTTATGGACTTGAGTGGTAGCACAGATGTCATGTGGAGTCCTGATTTCTGCTGCTTCCACTGTGGGTGGGTAAGATGTCACTCATCACTGCCTGTGATATGTTCCCTTCTCAGGTGTAGCCCTGACCAGTTCCAACTTGTGACATAGTGATTTCTGGTCATGTACAGGTCTGTCTAGCCCTTATTACCAGGACAGGAGACACAGTCCCATGTGTCTCATACTTCCTAATGAGTGCTGAATAGGAAGAGGCAAAGCAAAGCTTATCTCTGGAGTCCTAACCACGCACAGGCTAGAGTCCTAGAGTTGTTGCCACATGACTGCACTCTATTTTGCTCCTTGTCACTAGGTGGGAATGAAATGAGTTCATCCTTGGAATACATTGGTTCCATCTTACTGGAATCAGAATACCTTGTTTCTTATGCAAAGGAAAAGACAGTCAAGTAACCCCTCAGAAACAAAAGCCATCTCTGGTCCCAGTAGGAAATGTTCCCTTTCCTCACTCCCCAACACTCTAGGGCCAGAATATGTTTTTTTCCCATTGACGTTTGGTTGAGGTGAGGGTAGATTAGATGGGGCTGAAAAGGGTTCTCTGTTATTAGGACAGCCTTTTCCTAGCATTTTAACTAGGATTATTAGACTGTTCTAGGAATCAAATACACTTGTCTCAGGTGGCTCTTATATGATCCAGGCTTCTGCAATGTCCGGTCAGGAACAGAGGGCAGGTCATAAGGAAAATCACAGAAGCCCTTATTGCAGTGTTCCTCATGTTCTCAGGTTGCTGGACATTCTGCTTCCTTCTTTAATCACTTCATAGTTTCTCTGTGACTTGTCCATGTACATATCTAGTGCTTCTGTTCTCAGAGGGAGGAATGGAGTAAGGCTTTCTGCTGAAATCCTCCAATCTACCATTTAAAAACATCTATTAAATGTGTCAGGGGTAAAGAGGTTGGTGTGTGCACTTCATTCCAGCCATGTGGGGGCCAGAGGTCAACTTGTGGGACATGGTTCTGTTCCTGTGCCATGTGGGTTCCAGGGGTTAGAGCCCATGTCAGTAAGTTGCCAAGCAAGCGCCTTTGTTCACTGAGGAATCTTTCAGCACTCACTATGCTAATCAAACTGTTCCTCTCTACCTATGGCAAGTGAAATATGACCTTAATAAGTAAAACTCTATATCAAAAATTCAGTGTGCCATTTATTAAAATGAGTTATGCGGTAATATCAATAATTTTAAACGAGTCACGAGATTTCATGAAAGATGTTTTCTCAAAGAGTGAGGACGAGGCCTCGATAAATCTGACAAGTGCATGTCTGTGCTTTTTTGCTTTTTGTTCGCTTTTCTGCAAACCATTTCTTTGACTCAAATCTTTGTCTCTGCCTTCTTTTGATGCAGAATGTCTATCCAATCAAAAAGATGCAAGAGTGTCTGATGGGAGCGAAGAAAACAGAAGTGAAATTAAATAAAGCTTTTCAGTGTGGTGAGGAGAGGAAAAACCTTGTGCTTTCTAAGACTATCGGGCTGAAGAGTTCAGAGCAGGGAAGCTGTCAATTCATGAAATTCCAAACTTTACTGAACTGTTAGTACAGCTGCTGAAAGAGACTCCTGTCACATCAAGGATCAGAGAATAAATCGTATTCAGGGATTATGCAGGGCTTTCTTCTTGGGCAAAGATGACCTGGTGTTGATGCTGGGTTTATTTAAGGGATAGCAGGGTCTGACCCATCCATACCAGTAGATATTGCCGGTTGTTCTGGAAGACTAAAAAACAGACTATAGAATTGCAACTCCATTTCCAAACCTTTTAGAGATCTAATGGCCCAGTGTTTACCTCAATGATAGCACTTTTCCTCTGAGCCATTAGCCGAAAAGCTGCTGAGACAAGCATGCCTCCCTAGCATGCTCCCAGTAAATCTGAGAATTAGACCCGTAGCTGTATAAGTCAGATGTGTGATGCAGATGTGTACAGATCGAATCAAATCTCATGAAATCTTCCAAGTTTGTGCTTTGCCTAGACTCCATGTTTCAATGACTATGTTGGGAGATCCTGTACATGAAACTTATAAAATGTACGCTGGTTCCTACTTCATTCAGTAGATATTAATTACGTTATATACCTATGTAACCTACTAGGGAGTATTGACCAAAGATTTTACTTTTGAGATAGATGGTAGTGAACTGGGTACCCAGATACACTGCATAATGAAATGGTCTCTCACAGGGGAGAAGTGAGGACCGCCTGCAGAGGGGGCATCTGAATGGATCATCTCGAATTTAGCTATTTTTTGTAGACAATGATGAGAAATGACTACACCCTGAGAAATGGTGACTTACTCCTATGTCCTATACGGTACAGTATATTGCTTCAAGTAACATTGAATACTTATATTAGGTTAGAAAAAAATTACTAAAGATGCTATCACAGCCTAATTTGAAGGTGTTGCTTTAATTAGAATATGTCATTGGTCAGAGGAAGATTGATGGAGAGCAGACAAGTATATTGCAATCTCACCATCACTTATACAAATCTGTGTCAGTGTTCCATGTCTACCTGTGGGTATTATGTGCCTTGTTAACCTATTCATGACATGAGCGCTTCTCAGTGGTTGAACCTTTCCAGAGATTTTTGTCCCATTGTGCTGTGTGTGCCTATGTTCTTTCAAGGTAATAGCTGTGACATTCTCAGTATTGTCAATCTCAAGTTCTCAGTGCCAGGATATGAAGAATGAGGCCACATGTAGCCTTGGGTATGGTTAAAACTTGCCCTTGTGCCCTTCATAACGTAGCATGGGAAGTGTGTGTTTTTTGTGCCTTTCTCTCCAAGTGCTTTAGGGGTATTTACATAACCTTCTGCTTGACTGGTTTGGAACCAGCAAAGAAGGATTCCTGTCTCACCATGTCAGCCTCATCCATTTGGCCTTTTGAGATGGCTACTGACATACTTATGTTTTTGTCCCACGGTTTGCTAAAATTTAAAAAACAAAAATGAGAGGGAATTGAATAGTAGTCACTGACATACCTATCAAGTTTATTACCATTTAGACACGCATCACTTATATTTATATTCACATGAATGTAAATTGTTTATAAACTGCTAAAATACGTTTCTGTTACAGAAAGAATATATTCTAGATTTCTTCCAAATAACTCTCCTTATGGAAACTTAAGGACTCAGACATTGCAAGTTGATGTCACACTGCCAAGTGGCCACCAGAGGGCAGGAATGAATTTCCCGTGGACAAGTTTCTGAAGCAGGAAGCGAAAATTTTCCACTGTAGGGAGGTTATGGACCCTTTGATCTCTGAACTTCATCCAGTGAACTAAAATTCTAAAAAGTTGTATTGATTATTTTTATAAAAATGTGATTAAAGCCTGAGCATAAGCTCTTTTAATTCCAATGTCTTCCCCTGCTTTCCTGCACCTACAAAGGGGAAGACAAAGCGATGAAGATGACTACTGAAGGAAACAATGGCCAGACACAAACATATGGGAGTTCTTCCACCTTCAAGTATCACTCACACTCCCCTAGGATATTGATCAGAAATAAAGCCAAAGTGGAAGATTAATTGCAAAATATATTTTGGCACCCTCTTCCTGATTCAGAATTAAAATTTGTATATCTATGGATGTATTAACTTATTAATAAAACAATTATATTTACGACTGACTTGCCTTTTAAAAGTAAGCATTGAAGGAGTATAGAATAACACAGAGGAGAGACTGAAGCTGGATTATTTCTGAGTCTCTTTAAGCCAACCTCTATTTAAGTCTGGTAGAGACAGACAGTCAAGAATTCTTATTTGTGCAAGAAGGAAAAATGTACACCTAGAGACAAAGCCTCTATTCCTATGTGTATGCATGTGTGTGAGTGTGTATGTATTATGTATGTATGTATGTATGTATGTATATATGTATACATGTATGTGTGTATGCATGTATATGTATATGCATAGAAATGTATACTTGTGTGTATGTATATGTGCATGTATATGTGTATGCATGTATATATGTGTGTGCATGTGTATATGTGTGCATACATGTATGTATATGATATATATATGTGTGTATGTTTATGTATATATACATATATGTGATGAGCATGATATGGTTGAGTGTGGGGTGGAGAAGTGAGTTTATTCTATGTTTCTCAGAAGACTAAGGGCAACAGTTATTTCTGATGTTCACTGAAGCAAGAAAAGATGCTCTCTTAACACACAGCCCGGATTTTGTCTCCAGTGTTCAGTTGTCAGCTTTTGGCCTAATGATAACTCTGCTTTGTGGGTATTCTCTATATTTCAGAATTTCGTTTTTTCTGTTGTTTTTTAATTGAAGTGTGTGTGTTTGTGTGTGTGTATATTTATGTCTGTGTTACAGTATGAATTATCTCTAATGAATCGTTTGTTTGCTGACCATACCATGGTTCTATTTTATGAAATTACTGTTTATAGCCTTGGAAAAGCAAGTTTAATATTTGTAAATTATATGTATTGTGTGTATCTGTTGCTTTTGTGCAGGAGTGTGTGGGCCTTTGGAGTGCAGATGAAGGATGTGACATTTCTGGAACTGAAATTAACAGGTGATTGTAAGCTGGTTGTTGTGTACTATGAAACAAACTCTGGGAGAGCATGAAGTCCTCTCAAATGCCAAATGCTCTCTCTCTCTCTCTCTCTCTCTCTCTCTCTCTCTCTCTCTCTCTCTCTCTCTCTCTCTCTCTCTCTCTGTAGTCCCCGGGCCTTTTTTTTAATATATCATCACCTAATAACTAATGATATAGAATATATTTAAACATTGCTCTTAAGAATAAATAAAAAACCATCTAAAATGTACATCTAAAAATCAAGAAAAATATAGAAAAAATGACAGTCTGAATTCAAGTTACTTCAGAAATATGTAGATAACTGCTTCATGTTAGAGAAAATGAAATCATAATTCATAATAAAAGGTAATAGCATTCTATAATTTATACTAGGTCAAAGGTCATGGTTGAACTAAACCATCCACACATTACAATGAGCACACTGTGGTTTTACACTCAAAGAGGATCTCTAGCACCATACTCATTTGAAGTCTTCAAAAAGAAACCTGCTGCTTTGATCAAGTGCTCAATTCCCATGCACTCTTAGAGAAAAATTAGTGAAATTATTGTCAGCTTTATTTTCAGTTCTTTAAGAACTCTATGCCAATAATGGAAGCAGATGTACATTTGTTTGGGGTACACATGATACAAATACTGACTCATGTTCAAGAAAACAAAATCTATCTGCATTTCCTTAGGAAAGCAATTGGTTCATTGATCTAAGATATTCTGCGATTCTGTCATTTTTTGGAAGCATGATAACAACAGTTGCATCATGGATAATTCATTCTTAATGATAATTTTCCAAAACAGAGCAAATTTTCAATATAATAATAAAATGGGAACTGGAGGGAGTGAAAGAAAAACAGGAGCTAAAAGAAAGAAAATATATAAAAATTTAAAATAATACAATGAAAATAAAAAAAATATAGTAACAAAGGGTCTTCCCAAGGATCCCAGTAAATCATCCTCCATCAGGCCACACTAGTGGTAGGTGGCTTCCATGTGTGGTCCTCTTCTGGAAGACTTGGCCTTCCTCAGCTTTAGGTCAATATTTGAGTTTAACTCAGATACCTATCTGTCTGAGAATTCATCCCTAATCATGTGAGCTCTGTGTGCTGCGTATTTTATTTTGTCTTCTTTTGGCAGCTCCATATTTTACTTCAAATCCCAAAATTATTATATAGGTTTCCATGTAGCAAATTTCCTTGAAAATGTATGAGTTTTAGGATTGAAATATGGGACAAAGTTATAAAAAATTCTTCTCGTCTTTCTTCAGACAAATGTTAAAGTGGAGGCAAGTTTATAACTACTTTATCTATTGAGACAATGGAAACATAATGAAAAAACACTACAAATTTTGCAGTTACGACTCACTGGTAGAGCATAATGTAAAAGGATACATGAGCAAGGAGATTTTTTCTGACCCTGAATCCCTGAGAGACTCTGAGGCATGTAAAGTTAGATGACCTGGACTTCATTTCTTACCATGAGTCGATCTAAGTAGAGTCTTGTTCTCAAAATTTCCTATGAGTTACAGAGACCATGGAAGGACCAAATTTACAGTTCTAATGATACAAATGAATAGACCCTTTTCATAGAAAACCATGACAGCAAACATTTAAAGAATATTAACTTAACTGTGGCCAGACATTAGCTCGATTTACTAAAGAATGTGCTTGTAAACAAGTACTTATAATGTGTCCTTTAAATCACATCTTGATGTTACACAGATATTTAATGTGCCAAATTCAAAATAGTTTATTATGTGTTTACAGCCCCTTGGTATATGAATACAAGCAAACATATTCTGTAGACCTCACAAATTGTGTATCAACATCACTCAAAATTCTGTGCAGAGATCTTCTCTATTGTAATAGCATTTATGGCTGTCTTTGTACACATGTGTATGTCTAACAAAAACTCCATAAACCAAGAGGCTACAAACAAGGGAATGCTCACTTCTCCCAGTCTTGTCAATAACCAAGTTTAAGGTCATTTCCTTCGGTGCAGGTGGCACTCCATTGTGCATGGTTGCTTGTGATTTAAAGGCCAAAGAAGTGCTGGAGATTCTGTAATAAGGTTCTAATGCCATTCGTGAGAGCTTTCCTTGTGAACTAGTAATATTTGAAAGGTCCCACTTTCTAATACCATCACATAGGATATTTCATTTCAATATGTAAATAGAGGAAAAGTTTGCACAAAAGTTTGGTGTTTTAGTCAGTGTTCTTTGGTATGAGGACACACTATGGCCTTGCCAACACTTATAAAAGAAAACATTTAATTTGGGCTTGCTAACACTTTCAGAGGTTCATTTTATTGTCCTCATGACAGAGTTGATAAAAACACCTGTAAGTCACTTAAGACTTAAGAGTGATATCAACTTGTGTACTCAGCTTGTGTTTTTAACCCATCTTTAATAATGTGTAAAAACCAGATGGAAACAATCCCTTAATTGAGTTTTCCTCTTCTGAAGTGTGTCAAGTTTGACAATCAAGATTAGCCACCCTTTCCCTGGTAAAACCCACGCAATTCAAGGATAGCATGTGAGGGCAGAGGGCAGAGGTGTGCTCCATGTCCCCATCTTAAACCCGAATTCTGCCCACTTGCCCCCTTTCAGATCCCCTGGCCTGGGGACCGCAGCCAGGTAGAGTTGCCTCTGGACAGATGACCAAGCAACCAGGAGCTTGCAGAGAGAGCTGGTCCATTTCTGCCCACACTCAGGACAGAGGACAGGGAGCAGAGAGCAGAGGCCAGAGAGTATTGGATTTGCTTGCACCAACTGAAAGGGAATCCTGGTTGCCTACCAAACAGACAAGGAAGAGGCTCTTTCTACACCCACTGGAAGAAGTTATGGGAAAGAGGCAATATAAGAACACACTCAGCACCCAAAAAACAAATATGACACCACCAGAGTCTAGAGTTTCTACACAAGCAAGACCTGAACACACCAGTGAAGACAAAGCAGAAAGGAATGACCTTAAAAACACCTTCATGAAAATGACAGAGGCCCTTATGAGGCCTTAAAGAAATGGAAGAAGAAACAAACCAAAAACTCCAACAAATTCAAGAAAGAGAGGAAAACAGGAAGAAAAATTACAAGAAACAATTCAAACAGTACAAGGTTTGAAAGTTAACATGGAGACAATTAGAAAAACACAGTCTGAAGGAATGCTGGAAAGAGAAAAACTGGGGAAATGGTCAAGTACTACAGATGCAAGCATAACTAACAGAATACAAGGGTTGAAAGAGAGAATCTCAGGTGTTGAAGACACACTAGGAGAAATAGATTCATCTACAAAAGAAAATCTTAAGTCCAACAAATCCCTAACACAAAACATCCAGGAAATATGGGACACTGTGAAAAGACCAAACCTAAGAATAATAGGTATAGAAGAAGGGGAAGAAACCCAATTCAAAGGGGCAGAAAACATATTCAACAAAATCACAGAAGAAAATTTTCCCCAACCTAAAGAAAGACATGCCAATGAAGATATAAGAAGCTTACAGAACACCAAATTGAGTGAACCACAAAAAAGTACCCTCGCCACATAATAAGACCCCATGCATACAGAATAAAGAAAGAATACTTAGAGCATCTAAGGAAAAAGGTCAAATAATATATGAAGGCAAACCTATCAGAATAACACCTGATTTCTCCATGGAAACTCTGAAAGCCAGAAAGTCCTGGATAGATATTCTATCAAGACTAAAAGACCACGGATGCCAGCCCAAACAACTATACTCAGCAAAGCTTTCAATCAATATAGATGGAGAAAACAAGCTATTCCATGACAAAATGAGATTTAAACAATACATATCTACTAACCCAGCCCTCCAGAAAGTTCTAGAAGGAAAACTCCAATTCAAGGAAGTTGACAACCTGACAAACATAGGTAATAGATAATCCCACTTTACCAACAGCCAAAAGAAAAAAAGGGGTAGAAATCCACATACAATTCCACCACCATCAACCATTCCAGAACAAACAAGAATGAGCAATCAAAGGTCATTAATATCCCTCAATATTAATGGTCTTAACTCGCCCATAAAAAGGCATAGGCTAACAGAATGGATTCAAAGACAGAATCCATCCTTCTGCTGAATACAAGAAGCACACCTCAACTTCAGAGACAGATGTTACCTCAGAGTTAAGGGGTGGGAAAAAATTTTCCAATCAAATGGACCCAAGAATAAAAAAGGAGAAGCAATACTAAAACTCAAACCACACATAAAACCTCACACACTTATAGTGGAAGACGTCAGTACCACACTAAAACACTACACAGGACCACCAGACAGAAACTTAACAAAGAAAAAAAGGAACTAATAGAAGTTATGACCCAAGTGGGTTTAACAGCCATCTATAGATATTCCATCCAAACACAAAAGAATATACCTTCTTCTTAGCTCCACATGGAACCTTCTCAAAAATTGACCACATATTTGGCAACATATCTAACTTCAATAGGTAAAAAAATGGAATAACTCCATTTATCTTATCAGACCACCATATTAAAAGTTAGAATTCAACAACAATACAAATTGCAGAAACCCTACAAACTCATTGAAATTGAATAATGTGCAATTGGACCACTCTTGGGTCACAGAAGAAATAAAAAAGAAACTAAAGACTTCCTGGAATTCAATGAGAATGAAGACACAACATATCCAAATTTATATTTGAAAGCAGTGCTAAGAGGAATGTTCATAGCACTAAGTGCCCACATGAAGACTGGAGCATAGTCACACTAGATAAATAACAGCACAAATGACATCTCTAGAACACAAAGAAGCCAACTCACCCAGGAGGAGTAGATGCCAGGAAATAATCATATTGAGGGCTGAAATCAATAAAGAAGAGACTAGAAAAACGATGTAAAGAATCAATGGTTCAACATTTGAAAGTCCATCAATGTAATACACCATATAAACAAGTTGAGAAACAAAAATCACATGATCATCTCACTAGTTGCTGAAAAAGCTTTTGACTAAATCCAACACCCCTTCATGATAAAGGTCTTGGAGAGATAAGGGATAACAGGAACATACCTAAACATTATAAAATCTATATACAGCAAACCAACAGCCAACATCAAACTAATTAGAGAGAAACTCAAGGTAGTTTCTCTAAAATCAGGAACAAGACAAGGCTGTCCTCTTCAGAATTGTACTTGAAGTTCTAGCCAGACTAGTAAGACAACAAAAGGAGATCAAAGGAATACAAATTGTAAAAGAAGAGGTCAAACTTTCACTATTTGCAGATGATATGATAGTTTACATAAGTGACCAGAAATACTCTACTAGGGAACTTCTACAGCTGATAAATACCTGCAGTAAAGTGGCAGGATACAAGACCAACTCAAGAAAATCAGTAGCCCTACTATATACAGCCGATAAAAGGGCTGAGCAATAAACCAGATAAACATAACTCTTTACAGTTGCCACAAACAACATGAAATACCTTGGGGCAACTCTAACCAAACCAGTGAAAGACCTGTATCGCAGTAACTTTGAGTCTTTAAAGAAAGAAATTAAAGAAGGCCAGAGAACGAAGAGATCTCCCATACACTTGGATAGGTAGGATCAACATAGTGAAAATGGCAATCTTGCCAAAAGCAATCTACAGATTCAATCTATCCCCATTGAAATCCCAGCAAAATTCTTCACAGACCTTGAAAAAACAATTCTCAACTTTATATGGAAAACCAAAAGTCCCAGGATAGTCAAAACAACCCTGTTCAACAAGGGAAAATCCGGAGGCATCACCATCCCTGACTTCAAGCTCTATTATTCTATCCCTAAAAACAGTTTGGTATTGGCACAAAAATAGACAAGTAGACAAATGGAATCGAATAGAAGACCCTGATATCAACCCACACACGTATGAACACTTGTTTTTTTTGACAAAGAAGCTAAAATTATACAATAGAAAAAAGAAGGCATCTTCAACAAATAGTTCTGGCATTACTGGATGCTGGTATGTAGAAGACTGCAGATGGATCCATGTCTATTGCCATGCACAAAACTGAAGTCCAAATGAATTAAAGACCTCAATATAAATTCAGTTACACTGAACCTGTTAGAAGAGAAAGTGGGTGCTACCCTTGAATGAATTGGTACAGGAGACAGCTTCCTGAGCCCAACTCCAGTAGCACAGACACAACTCCAGTAGCAAGGCAAATGACACAGTCAACAAGACAAAAAGGCAATCCACAGAATGGGAGAATATATTCACTAATCCCACAGCTGACAGAGGGCTAGTCTCCAAAATCTTCAAAGAGCTCAAGAAGCAAGTCTCCAGGGCACCAAAGGATCCAATTAAAAAGTGGGATACAGAACTAAATCGAGAATTCTCTATAGAGGAGATTAAAATGACTGAGAGAAACTTAAGAAAGTGTTCAACATCCCAAGCAATCAAGGAAATGCAAATCAAAACAACTCTGAGATACCATCTTACTCCTGTCAGAATGGTTAAAATAAAAAACACAAATGGCAGTTTATGCTGAAGAGGATGTGGAGAAAGGAAAACACTCCTCCACTGCTGGTGAGAGTGCAAACTCATACAGCCATTTAGGAGATCAATATGGAGATTCCCCAGGAAAATTGGCATCAGGCTACCACAAGACCCAGAAATTCCACTCTTAGGCATATACGCAAAAGATGCACATTCATACAACATTGACATCTGTTTGACTATGTTTATAGCAACATTATTTGTAATAGCCAGAACCAGGAAGCAACCTAGATGCCCCTCAATTGAAGATTGGATAGAGAAAATGTGGTACATTTATACAATGGAATAGTATTCAGCAGAAAAAGACAATGGAATCTGGAATTTGCAGGCAAATGGATGGCATTAGAAGAAACCTTTCTGAGTGAGGTAACCCAGTCACAAAAAGACAAACATGTTATGTACTCACTCATATATGGATTTTAGACATGAAGCAGGGGAGTGCCAGTCTACAGTCCCACTGCTAGAGAGGCAGGGAAACAGGAAGGACCCTAAGAGAGATACACATGGTACCCCAGAGAAAGTGGAATGAGGCAAGATCTCCTGAGTAGAGTGGGAGCACAGGGTGAGGGAGGGGAAAGGGAGCCAGGAAAAAGAGAGAGAGAGAAGAGGAAGGGAGAGGAGGACATGGGGGAGCAAGAAGGTTGAGTTGGGGGAAGAATAGAGTAGAGCAGGATGAGAGTTACCATAATAGAGGGAGTCATTCTAGGTTTGAGGAGAGAGCTAACACTAGTGAGATCTCCAGAGATCTACAGGGATGACACCAACTGGCAAACTAAGCAGTAGCAGAGAGACTACTTTAAATGCCCCTCCCTGATAATGATTTTGACGACTATCTTTTATACCATATTAAAACCTCCATCCAGTGACAGATGGGAGCAGAGGCAGACACCCACAGCTATTCACTGAACTTAACTCCTGGAACCCAGTGACAGTGAGGGAGGACTGATGAGCAAAGGGGTCAAGACTGGGGTGGTGAAACCCACAGAAACAGCTGACCTGAACAAGAGGGAGATCTTGGACCCCAAACTGATGGCTGAGAGGCCAGCATGGGACTGATCCAGACCCCCTGAATGTGGATGTCAGTGAGGAGACTTATACACTCTATAGGGTTTTTGGGTAGTATATCAGTATTTATGCCTGGCACAGAAATGGACTTTGGGGACCCATCCCACAATGAGGGGTGCTTTCTCAATCTGGACACTTTGGGAGAGGGCCTGGGCCCACCCGGGATGAAGTGACAGACTCTAGAGAACCCCCATGAAGGGCCTTACCCACCCTGGGGAATCAAGTGTGGATTGGGTGGGGGACTGGCAGGGCTGGTGGGGGGAGAGTGGACGTGGAGGGGAGGGAGAGGGAGCTGGGACTGACATGGGAAGCAAGCTTGTTTCTAATTTAAATATATTATAAAAAGTGTACAAAATATAATAATATGTAAAAACCAATCTTATTTTCCTTGCATAGTCCATATAATCAGTTTTATAACCTATGACAATACAAAAAGAAAAAAAAGCAAACAGATTTAAAAATAGCCATATGTAATAAATAGTTTCCATAAACTTTGAAAGTAACATATGGATATTACTTGATAAGAAAGCATTTGCTGTTCTGTTTTGGGGTCAGTTGGAATGAATAATTGTGAAATTTTGCTTAAAATTTCTGCACAGGGTTCATTTCTTCTCCATGTGATTCTTCTTGTGCTGTTTGTTTAGTGAGTACAGAGTACTACCCACCCTTCTGGACAGCATTTGCAGATAGCAGTAGGGACTGTTAGACATCAGACCGGGAAAGGGACAACACAGGCATGGGAGCTAGCATAGGTTAGTTATCTGTACAAGAGACAGAATACAGGCAAGCAAGAAACCACAAACGAGACACAGGGAAGACATAGGGTAGTGGAGGCAATAACTAGGATTCACTCTTGGTCAAATCCATCCAATGAAATGCTAGGCTTTTCCCCTCAATGTGACATCAACTTGATTTTTAATGCTTTAAAAATGCAAATACTAGAGGAATAAATGAAAGTTTAAACACCAACAGACAAATGAAATAGTGGTTCACCAAAAAAGTTCAGGTTACCTGTGATGTAGCAGCAGATGAGAGCTGCTTTTAATAACACTTTGTGGACAGTTGGTGTCTCTCATGAGACTTACACAAAGACGTTTTCTTCTTTCTTCATAAAGCATATGGTGTAGGTTTGCTGAGAAAAACCAATTCTTTGATGATACATGGGGCAAGGAAAGTTGTATGTCTGCCTGTGTATTATCACACAATGGTTATGGATTTTCTAATGATTCCTGAGACCATTTCAGGCTTCTAGAGTCAAAGGTGAAGAAATCGCTATTTTGAAAGACACATTTACAGTCAACTGCTCAGGTCATACAGAAGACATAAAATTGGATAGCATGAAATCAGACATTTCTGGTAACAAAGAACTTAACTAGAGTTAACACAGGTAGTAGTGTAGGGAAGTCCATGAGAGCCCATTCAAATGGGTATCAAGGATTTATTAGATAACTTTCACAGATACACAACAAGGGTCTGCCCAGGGGGTTAATGGAACCAGCAGTCTGACCTCTGTGAAGAGTCAGGGAGTGAGGGAGGGAAGGAGGGAGGGAGGAAGGGAGGGAGGGACGGAGGGACGGAGGGACGGAGGGAAGGAGGGAGAGAGAGACTGAGATACTGTCCTCTCTTTCCTTTAAAGGGGTCACATCTGCAGACAAGCAGCTCTGCCTCTGTCATGCCAGGCACTGGAAAAACTACTACACAGTAGTTTAGAAAATTCATTCTCAGTATATGTCTGCTATTCAATGGATCAATCTAATGTCTCAAAAGTGCCCAGATATATGACCCTCTGCGAATCTGACTTTTCATATTACTGTGTTTAGGAATGAAATTTATTCTTCTCCATGGGTAACTGACTTCCTTAATGTAAGTGATACTTAATCAATTAGATGAAGTATAGAAAGTCTATTTCTCCATAAAATAAGAGGGAATCCCTCTTACGTTATTGACTTCAATCTGGAAAAACAGTTTTATTTACCTTCAAACCAGGGCTGAGATATTGGTTGTCTTGGTACATGCTTGCCAACCTGAGACTGGAACAGCTCATTTTCCATGAACCATATGATCCATTTCTCTCTCTCTCTCTCTCTCTCTCTCTCTCTCTCTCTCTCTCTCTCTCTCTCTCCCTCTCTCTCTATTCCTCTCTCTCTCTCTCTCAGATTATAAAAGCTATGTGTGAATGGCTGTCTTCCCTATTATACCTTTTTAAAAATATTTCTTTTGTAAGTCAAGGATCGGCAGCAGTGGATTCTTTATTCACCGATATCCACATTTGAAAAGGACCGGGCAAGCCTGCTTCCCAGCAAAATGTCAAAACATTTAATACGAAAAAAAGGAAAAGGAAACACATCGTTGTACTATTTATTAAAAAGGATTAAAAGGGAACTACCATGTTGATGTCGCCACTAACTATAGAAAATAGTAAGAAGGAAAATGAGGTGAGGTGTTAATCTTTCATTCCTTTGAGTTAAAATAATGAAGCAAAAGTGAAAAGAGCTAGGAGAAATATGAGCCAAGTATATCTGGAGAGCATACAATGACTTTCATTTGTTTGTTTGCTTCTGTTCTCTGCATAATTTCTTTCAGGTACAGAGAGTTGAAAGTTGTCTAAACACAAGAGTGAGAGAAAAAACTAAAATGAGTCCAGTAATACAAGTATTTCCAAGGAGTTTTGAATTAATTTGCTTGTTTTGTGAATGTTTTACTTTTTTAAGCTCCTTGAAATCCTTTAGAACTTGGCATTGTTTTGGGTTAGTGAGGAGAAAGAATAATAAATTTTATCAGATGCAAGGACACATAAGTGTGTACTCTCAATGGTTCTTTCCTTCCTTTTGCTCTTCTTGATATCTCTTGATATCATGTCTTTTATAGCCCCTTTCACTGACTGGTGATTTCAATCCATATCACACACAAGTGTGTAATCTTCAAGATACTGAGAAACATGTCTTTAAAAACAGATAGCTTTTCTTGCAAGGCCTCCTCCATGTAATAGCAATACATATTGACTAGCAAATTAAATAGTAATTAGGATGATAAAGTTATTTGGAAGATGGCGTGAATTATATCAGTTTTTGAAACACGTTGACAAGTTTGAAAAATGGAGAAAGTAATTCACATGACACAGTGACCTTTATCTAAGGAAAAAGCAATTAACTTGGGATGCAAAGGGAAGGCTTGGGCTCCCTAGCTGTTAAGAGCAGGGAACAAAACAGTGGCAATGCCAGCTGAGCATCAGACATGGTCACCAGTCGTCCTACACTCTCAGCAGTATGACTTTCTAGGATCATGGAAAGCAGTAATGAGATATTTGATATTTAAAATAGCTTTTCCAATGCAATAATACTGTAGACCATCCTGGAAATCTAATAAGGCAGGTTTTCTCTCATATGTGGGATTTAGGAGGGGAGACGACGAGAAGGTTAAGGAAAGACAGACAAGGACAGGGAAGAGGAAAATAAAGGCAATAGGAGGGCAGACAGAGCATATGATCCAGTTCTTTATATGTCTGTGTAGAAATTTCACAATGAAAATTAATAACACGTACTTATAAAAAGAAAATCATCACAGTTGTAATTTTCGGAAAATATGGCAGAAATGCTGATCTGAGTAGAGAGTTCAGAGAAACCCATGCACTTCTGGGAGCAGGGAGGAATAGTAGAATCATCATGGCACTGTGAATGTGGAGAGAGATGAATTATTGGGTTTTGGATGAAGATCTAAGAGGACGTCTACGGGGTCCCTTCTAGTAGGCAGAGAGAGAGTGTTTAGAGGATGTCTAATGCAAGGCTGGGCATGGAATGTCATATGGCAAGGGTTGCATGGGAACCAACAGACTTTTTCCTGATCAGATGCAGGGCCAGATCTGCCTTGACAGACTCCAGATGACTAATGCTGGGGAGATGCAGGCCCTACTAGTGTGATGCATGCATTATGCTTGATACTTTGTCAACCATCCCACATCACATAGAATTATAGCACATATAACTCTGAATTCTATCAGACAGAAAAAAAACACAGAAGAACATGTAAATCCTCAGTATGTGCTCACTGTAATGCATCTAGACCTGCTTAGTTTAGTAAGAGACTAAGGACAGAGAACTTAAGATTCCTAAGTGGATCACTTGCCACTCAAAATGTACATTCTTAGGGGAGATGAAGAGAATCCCAAAATTTTTCCTGAGAATGAAAGTCCATGAAATGTCAGGAAAACCTAAGGAATAATGCCTCCTGGGACTGTCAAGAAAAATATTTCAAGGACAGGTCAGAAATTCTTCATTCAGGATCACAGATGCACGCAGGAGGAGAGCAGTTTCACTGTGGACACAACAACAGTGAAGCAATGTGACACAAAACAGGGCCAAAGCTCTCACCAGCATTCCTAAGCAACTCTACAACAGCAAAAACCTTCCGTTGTGGTCTTCCTCTGTAAAGTGTGATATGATAAAGCTTTGCTGGCAATGCTTTGTGAAAGCACCTGGTAATCGTCCATGCCGACAGCCCAACCTAGATCTCCAGTGTTCCTTCTGGACCCAGTAACGGTTAGGCTTTTATAACAATAATAATAATAATAATAATAAAACTTTATTATTATTATCGTCATTGAGAGCCATCACATGAAAATTCTGGATGTCTTTGTGTCCAACGTTCTCATCTTTGTCTATGGAAGTGGAAAACTAATGTTTAAACTGGCTAGATCCTTCAAGTCTGTTACCTACAGAATGGGGAAAAAGAAGGAGTAGTTATTAGCAATGGATATACATATTTCATTTCATTAACCATTCATGTACACTTCACAGCTTTGTTGCCTTGGTGGGGAATTTTGGAGACATGATGAGGCAGGTAATAGGCTTGAAAACCACTTTTTTTTTCTGGTACAAGATGTGATGGGAGATGAAATCAGTGTATAACATAAGTTGATTTATGGGCAGAAATAATGATAAAAATTCACTATGGTCCTTCTCTTATAAAACTAAAGTAAGTAACAGATTAAGATTAATATTAATCTTAGAGTAGGTCATGGGGGAACAGGAAGGTTGACTGGGGGGGAGGTAGGATAGGGGGAAGAAGGAATCATAGGTTAGAAGACAGATCAGGCACCATTGTGACCTCTAGTGATCTAAACGGATGACACCAATTGGCAAGCTAAGCAATAGTGTAGAGACCACCTCGAATACCCATTCCTGATAAGGAACTTGATGTATATAACCATTCTGGAGCCTTCATCCAGTGACTGATGGAAGCAGAGGCAAACACCCACAGTTAAACACTGAACTGAACCCAAGGAACCCAGCGACAAAAAGAGAGGAACGATGAGCAAATTGGCAAAGAATGGACTGGCAAAACCATCAGAGACAGCTGATCTGAACAGGGGAGAGCTCTTGGACCCCAGACTGACACCTGGGAGGCCAGTATGGGACTGATCCAGACACCCTGAATGTGAGAGTCAGTGAGGAGGCCTGTGCCACCTATGGGGTCCTGAGCAGTGGATCAGTATTTATCCCTCGAATACTAACAGACATCGTGTGTCTATAACACAAAGAGGGATGCTCTCTCAGCCTGGACTCTTAGGGGAGTGCCTAGACCCTACCCTGAGTGAAATGACAGACTCTAGCTATCCCCTATGTGGAAGGAATTGGCAATAGGGTGGGAGGATGGGGGGATGGTGTGGGGTGCTGGAGGAGGGGAGGGAGAGGGAACTGGGTTTGACATGTAAAACAAGCTATTTAAAATTAAAATAATAAAAAAGATTAATCTTAGAATTTTATCCAGAATTCAGAGCAGAAAATTAAGCATTTGTACTACATCATTATTCTTTGATGAAAAATTCATATTGTAGAGAGCTGGTGTATCAGCAACCCCATTCTCTAATTACTTAGTGGTTGGGTTATGTACACATTCACATATTTCCCTTCATGAGTGTTTACACCTTTGGATGCAAATTCTCTTTTCTCACTCTAGGCAGAAAAAAGAATAAATTCATTGACCAGATATTTTAAAAATGATATCTTATAGGGCTTATAGTGGGTGGTTTCTAAGTCTTGCTGGCTCATGAGCTCAGCAATGCCCCTGTCAACTGGGAACCTATACCTCTCAGAGTTTGAAGTCACTCTCTGTGTCTTGTTTGTTCTGCTTGGCCTCGGTATTTATGGTTTTTCCTGTATCTCCTTAGGACATAATGGAGTAAGTGTGTATAGATATGTATGTAGCTATCAAAGCTATCAAGACGATGACTGTCACACAGTGTAATTCATATTATACTGCAAGGGGCCAAGTAGAACAGTAAAGAGATATTTGTGCATGACCAATTTTATAGATCCACCTCAGCCTCTTAATACATCTAGTGAGTGCTGGTACCCAATTATCCAAGGATCTGAGGCTCAGAAGTATAAAACTTTTAATTGTTTTGCTGAAGTGAGAAGCCACTTGAACGGCAGACAGAATTGATTCTGAAGTAATTGCTCTTCCTTAGGGTATTCCTTTAAAGTGTATCAAGTGTTAAAAAAATTACGTTGTGGGAAGGGTGGCAAAAATTTATAATCTTTGAACTTTACATGGACATATAAATTGAAGCCCAGAAACAAAGAGATGATTTTAATTTCATAGGCAATTTTATACTTCCTGGGAAAACTAAGCTAAGTAGAATAGTGAATTGCCTTCAATATCATTCAAAGCCAGTGTGTGTATGTGTGTGTGTGTGTGTGTGTATGTGTGTATGTGTGTATGTTTGTTTGCATGAGCACACCAAGACACATGCACTGTTTGCATAATCTATCACATTGTTACAATAGAGAGGGTAAATTAGCAAAGAAGAATAGTTAAAATCAACCCTTATATTTAATTGTCAGTGAAATTAATATTTCATTCACTCTGAGTTTCCATTGAATTTACAAGTAAATCAATAGTATGCTTGACTACATGATGAAAGTGCCTTACAAAGAAAAGAGAAAAAAGGAAAAAAAATCTGTGTTTTACACACACACACACACACACACACACACACACACACACACACACAATTCATAAAGAAGCCATGCCAATAGGGACTAGTTAATTCTGACCTTAGAAATTCCTAGATAAAAGAATGCAATCACCTTTCTCTCATGGGTTTTTTATAATCTTTCTGTATCCCAAGAAGACTTTCTCCAAACTCCATTTTCCCACCCACCTCCCAGAATCGAAAACAGGCATTGAGTCGAAAACGGAAGAGAGTGAGAAAAAATAACCCTTATAAACTGTCAACACATCGCCTCACAAGTTTCTCCAAAACCATTTTTCTTGCCATGTGGGTTGAGTCATGTCATGTGAAACAGGATGGCTTAGCTGCCTTTCTCATCACTATGAGAAAATGCCTGGAAGAGGCAACTTAAAGCATAAAAGGTTTTTTCTGACTGACAGTTGGCCATTGTGGTGGGAGGAGTGATGATGGACAGACCAGAATAATGGCAGTTGGCCATTATAGTGGGATATGGAATGATGGACAACGCAGGCTAATAGCAGCTGAAACATGAGGCTGCTTGCTTACATCTTGGCAGAGAAAAAACCAGAAAGCCTAGAGTGGAAAGTCAGGCTAGGTTCTAGCCCTCAAAGTTAAACTCTGAGTATCTCACCTTTTATACACAGCTAAGTACAAAGTTCATGAAGTCCTGAGCCTATGGGATATATTTCACACTCAAACTGTTAACAGAGAAATATGAAGTAAGAGGAAGGAAACATAGGGATGGAGGTAGAATGACAAGATACATTCTGTTCTTCCTGCCACCGTGTGCATTTTTTCCCAAAGAATTTCTTCTAACAATTATTCTAGGGACCATACCCAAGACCATATGCTAAAATTTCTACCTCCTGTGTCCTGTAACACATATCCTGTCATGGTCTACTCCTGATTAGATTAAGGGGAACACTGTGAGTAATTCTTCAAGACATTCAGAGACAAAGATTCTCTTCCCCAACCTGTGAACCTCGGTTAGGCAGGTACAGGTACAGAGAAACTGAAAAGATGCTCCATGAATTTCCATCATCTAGAGATCTATCTAGTCTTCTTATGTTCTACTAGCAGACACTTAATGTGACTTTATTAATTAACAAGTTCTTATGTCAGGTGATGCTTATTTACCAGTTCTGAAATAGAGTAGGAATAACAGATTATTAATTTACTAATTTAGCATGAGAATGGTTGATATTTGATGGTCCTGTCTCTGGTTTTGGCATGTTTGGTGCCTCATTCTTGGTATGATAAGTGAAAGTATAAGATGTATAAGTGTGCATATAGACTATATGGTGGTCATTTAGCTGAGTATGTAGTAATAGTTTGCTCTGACTCCTGGTGACAACTATTTCCTATATAAAAATACACATGCCAAATGGAACCAAAGTGTATTCATGGAAATAGTGCTATTGAGTATAATGTACAAGCATTTGCTAGACCATGATTATCAAAAAAACAAAATTAGCGTGGCTCCACCTAAACACAGAACTATGACAGAAATAGATTTTATAAAATCATATTTAATATGTGATACAGCATTGTCAGTTTAAGGTATATTGCTTTCTGTTCGCTGTGTTTCTCAATTATTATTGCTTAGACTACACATGAAAATGTGGTATCCAGTTTGTGCCAGTAATGCAGTGTGTGTTGTTTTTAATTACAGACCTGAAGCAATAAGTAACAGGATAACAAGAATGAAATACAGACATATTATGTCAAGCAAAGGAAGCCGTACAAAATGACAGTAAGTATAGGTTTCTATTTCTATGAAGTGTTAAAGAAAGATATCTTTTGGGCAAATAAGGCAAGCCATCAGGTTGCACAGGGCTAGGGAAGGAAGAAAATGAGTGGCAGGTATAAGGTGCAGCATTTCATTGAGGGCTGAGGGAATGTCTAAAACCTGAATCACAGTGATGGACACACAGTGCTGAGAAAACTAAAAATCTTGGAATTTTATTCATTTCAGTAATTAATTTTATAACTTCAATTACTTCTCAATAAAGATAATATCATCAGGAAAATCAGACACAACATCTTTTCAAATAATGTAATAATAACCTCTTAAACATAATCTTTATTTCTGGATCAGCAATGAATTTATTCTTTTACAATGGTCATACCACATGATTTTAAAAGAATGATACAGCAGACAATACTTAATCGTCTAAATTAAACAACCTGATGAGATGCATAGTCATACCAGGACAGCATATTCTCCTGTGGGACATCAAGCCCATTTTTAAATTGCACATTGTGCTTTGTTTAATGAGTGTTTAAGGGTTAAGAACCAAAACCCAAGTTAATCTAAACTGTGCACAATGTAGCACAAATGGGAATATATTTATGTAAGCTCCACATGAATTATTCAGTGTTCAGACACCAGTCTGATTTTGCATTAAACTGCATTGATGGAGGCTATGTGATGCTGACATAAGTTAAACATTTGCAGAGTATGCCCTCTCTGTCTTCTTTGCCCTGAACGGGTATTAGGGAGATGACCTTCATCATGTACAGCTGTTTTCCCCGAAATGGTAGGTACTACACTATACCTGGCACCAGTATTTTAAAGAAAATAATTTGATTATTATTATGAGTATGTGTAAGACAGCTTTTGACACCATGAGTGCCGCAAACAAATCAACTCTCTGTCCTCAAAGACCTTAAATTCTAATTAGAAAGATTTGATTATCTATTATTACAAAACCACCCATTGCACAATGACGAGGCACACTTGTGAGGCAACTTGGTGCTTACTGCAAAATCTGAAAATAAATTAAAGTGATTATGTGTGGGGATCCTTTATGATGGTAATACAACCACGTTACTTAACTGTGTATAGGTCTTAATATTTACAGTGGGTCATGTCTGCTCTGTTTTTGTGATATATTCTAGGGTTTAAAAATCTGTATTGTTCTTATCTAAATTCAAATCGATGGAAAATAGTATCTGTGTTTTTCCACTCTAAAAATTTGTATTAATTTAGCATCATTTGTCTCCTCACCCTAACTTTTGTCTTATAAAGACTAATTTATAAAGTACAGATGGGACTGAAATAATCTACTCAACATTTTAGCCCTAACTTTAGAATACTCGTTTCCCTCACTAAGAAATTTTGGTGTCTACTCTTATGTTCATTTCTGGTTCTGCTTATAATATATACATTTAGCCTAGGGACTTAGGTATTCAGTGAGAAGTTTTACTTCATTTATATTCTCTTCATGTATAATATTCAGGAAGTGGAACACCTGTAATATTCTAAGCTAGTGTTCTTGATATATTCTTTGCCCAGTACATTCTCTGGGATAACACCTGGACGTCTCTCTTTCTCTTATCTACTCATCATTCATCTGTCCATTTTGGTTTTAGAGATGTAGAAAATGATCTTGCAAGTGGAACTCCTTCATAATATTTGACAATATTAAAGTGTAGACTCAGTCAGTTGGGTGAATTCTGAACTTGTGATCCAGGTTATAAATCCTGTGTTATCAAGGTAGTTTTATATACTCATCTAATGCTAATTAGAATATAAGAGCTATGTGGCTTATAATTCACTGCATAATATGAATCTAGCATCTTGGAGGGATTCTGAAGGGATCTCAAGGATATGGACCTGTAAGACAAACTCAATCATCATTTGAACTAGTTCTTCATTTTGCTTCAGTACCCCAACAGTCAGGACCCCTGCATGCACGTACACCTTGAAGGCTTGTTCTCCATGATATCATCACTATCAGACATCACTGAGAGTAAACAAAGCAGGAAAGATTGGTCATAGACCAACTGCCATACCTATTTATCCCTAAACCCTGCCAACCCACTGTCCTCTTAGTCCACTTATGAGCCGATAAATTAAAAAATGAATGGCTTCTGTCTCAAGGGTTTTTCATGAGAGTTGAGAGAATGATATGGCTGACACTTATGAAGACAAGGAAATACACAAATAGTAGCCAGTATCTCAATATTTTATTGGCATTCACAGATAGAAATAGTATCCAACCTCTGTCCAAGGTTAGAAATTGCCAACAACTCTCTGACTTGGAGAAAAACTACTCAGTTTCAAAACGGGAACTGAGATGTTGCAATGATTATCTGTAACTCAGCCACTGCATGTGATGTCCCTCTGATGCAAAGATGACACTTTCTTTGTGAAACTGAATAATAAGACTGACAAGTAAGATCAGCAGCATTCTGGAAACAGAAATTGGGAATCTTAGTCTGACATTTGCAACTGGAATACTTGTCACTGAGGAAAGGAGGAGCAAGCATTGACAGCAAAGGAAAGAAATGGCACACTAGGTGGGAACCACCAGCAATAGTAACAGTGCTGGAAAAATCCAAACAGAGGTGGTAGAGGCCATGGAAACACAGTCACAAAATTCAGTGTGGTGACATTTTGTCCCACAAACAGGAAGAACTTTTATCCTGATCTATCTGGATACATCTTGATGTTGATGGCTCTTAATATATTTTTATTCTTAGAATATTCTGAAATAATATACATTTGCAAAATCCTTTATGGACCAACTTAATACATATTTATTGAATGCATTTTATATGCAAGACATTCCTAGCATATTATAATGTGAATACATCATCATAGTGTCAAGAAACTATTTACATTAAGTTATACAGAGGAAATGCTGTGAAACTTTTTATATTCCGTATTTCATTAGACTTACCCTTCAAGCTCTGTCCCATTGGGTACAAGGGAATTTAAAAAAAAATCTTCTCGATTGCCTATAGTTTGACTGACTTCTTTCCACAAATAGTTTTTAGCTAGATACAGCCTGGAAGAAGCCCAGTGGTTTGTGATTCCATGAATGTTTCAAGCAATGTATATTTTCAATCTCTCACAATAGGTCCAAATGGTAAAAGCTTTCATATATTCATGGTAGACAGAAGAGAAGGAAGGGTTCCTGTAGTTTTCTGGCCCTAAATGCACAACAGACCTAATTCGTTACTAGAGCTTCAATTCTTTCTCATCCTTCTTTAGACATCCCTTACAGTAATTGTCATTAAGCAAGTTTGATACTTGTTGACATGGTCAGAACTCAGTGGTACTTCCTGTTTTGCCCCACACAGCTGTTTAAATGACAAAAGAAATGCTTACACTTCTCTTGATATCAGATACCCTCCCCTCATTCTGTAACTAAGAATCATAGTGAGGTTTGGGTTAATGATGGTGGTTGGTGTGACTCCACCAGAGCATACAGACCCACCTCACCCCAACTTTTCCTTCTGTGTGTTTGTGTTCTTTCCCTTAACACCCCTAGTTAATTATTTTTATTTTTAAATTTAAATTAGAAACAAAGTTGTTTCACATGTCAATCCCAGCTCCCTCTCCCACACCTACCCACCAACCCCGCATCCTACCCATTATTATGTTGCAAGGGTAGTTAATGTTTTGGGACACAAGCTGCTCATGATAAAGTAGACTATCTAAATTTGGATTAACTGTTTGTGGTATGCTAGAAGCTGAATTTACTGGGAAAATACCCACAAACTGAGAGGCAAGGGATAGAAATCTACCTGTAAAGGAATTTGAAACTGAGGAAGAACTCACATAGCTATTCTGTATCTCATAAAGGAGACTTCACGCTACAACTAGTCAGGAGAAACAAAGACAGTGACTGCATGTTAATGAGAGGGAAAATTGAAAAGGGGGATATAACCAATGCAAATAGATATGTGTCAAACACAAATGCTTACAATTTCACAATAAAAACACTAAAAAGTACAAAAAGACAGGATAATTCCTTGAACAACAGTGGTGGGTAGCATCAGTATCCTGCTTTCATCACAGGACAGTATTCATATCTAAAATTCAACAAACTGGAGCTTAAACTATACCATCAATTAACTGGACTTAAAGCATATTAACAGAATATTGTACCCAATACATAGGTAATGTTTATTCTTCCCTCTAGTTCTTAGATCATGGATCTGTCTGTATAACTAATTGCATGGTAAGATACACATTGAAGCTTTGCAAATTTGAAGAATCAAAGTCATTCCTTTATAATATCATGGCATTGTAGAATAAAGCTAGAAATAATTATCAAGTGAAATTACAGACACTATATAAACACTTAGAAGGTAAACAAAACTAATTTGAATGAAAAGTTTGTCAGCAATGAATTTGGGAAGTAAATTTGAATTTTCTAGAGTCAAAGAAAAATGATGGAATGGATTACCAGAATCTCTGAGATACAGCTATGATCATGGTGTTTTTAAAAACACCAAGAAGTGAGTTTAATGTTACAAAGGCTGACATTAAAAACTATCTGGTTGTCAAATGATAACCTGTGTATGTACCTCAATGATTTTGAAAAACAAAAGCCCTCAAACATAAGTGATGCAGAGGTCAATAAAGAGTAAAGATGAGAACAGAAATTAATAAATAAAATCAAGAAGTCAAACATATGTGGGAGAAAGGAAAGAGAGAAAGAGAGAAACTGACAAAGGGAGAGAGGAATGGGAGGTGGGCAGGGCCCTTTAAAAGAGGAACATAGGGCACAGGTGATGCTCTTAGTGGCAGCAGGTGAGGGTGTATGCTGTCAGAAATCCAAGGGAAAGCCAGTAAAAAATGCCTAAATACTAACAAGGTGATCTACAAAAATTAACTTAAAAAGATATAAAAGAGCATAAAGAAATCTAAAACAACCAATGAGAATGAAGAATTAAGTTTACTTACAAAAAAAGCCCAGGACCTTATGGATTCACAGATGAATTTGACAAAATTTTTAAGGAAAAGATGTTATCAATACTTATCTGTTTCACAAAATAGAAATGGAAGGAGCAATAACAAATATATTATATGTATCTAGTAAAACCAAATAAGAACACAACAGGAAAGAACAACTACAGATTTTTAAATAAAAAAATCATCAGTTTCCTTGATAAATATAGAGATAAAATTTTCAATAAAATACTTGTAAGCCAAATACAATAAAATATTAACATCACCATTATCACGTTTTTTTCATCTCAAGAATGCAATACATAAAATAATCATAACACCACACATATTAATAGACTTAAAGGCAGAAATCAAATGATACTCTTTATATACATCAAAAAGGCATTTGACATGGTTCTATATCCTTTCATGAGAAAATTACTAAAGAAACAAGGACTTGAAGGAAAATATTTTATGTAATAAAGGTTACATATGAATAAACTATAGCTGGCATTATATTAAGTTGGGTAAAAGTAAGTCTATTTCCTCTAATAGCTTTAATGGCTCAATGGTGGCATACTCTGTAATCTTATTCAGTACTGTTCTCTAAGTCTTACCTTGACCAACAAGACAAAAGAAATAAAAATATATTGAATAGGGAAGGAAAATGAAAATAATTTCTACTTGAGTATCCTATGTGCCTTTACTAGAATTCATACTGATATATTCCTGTGTATGTTGCAAAATTAGAAACTATAGTAGGGAAAGAATGCATTTTTAAAAGGAGGAGGAAGAAAAATAGAGAGTAATGGATTGTATGAGGCATGTTTCAGAAGAGGAATTATTATTGGGGAAGAAATAGACCAGCCTAGGTAAGGGCAGTGTAGGACAGAAAAGTGCAAAACCTCTGTGTGGTGTGTGTGTGTGTGTGTGTGTGTGTAGGTATAAATAAATGCAATGGTAAAATTCATTACTGTAATAGTTTCTTAATAAAATAAAAAAGGGAGGTAGAATTGGAAGTGACCCAGAGAGACAGTCAACGTAAAGATGTAAAAGTGAATCTTGAGAGAAGTTGTACAAACAGAGATGTGATATCAGGGAAGAAAGAATACTCAAGTTATCACATAGCTTCATTAAACACACACACTTATGTCCAAGGGAGAAATGGGAAATAGACCTTTGAGTACCACTCGGACTAAATCACCCTTTGAAGCTGCCTCACATAAAGTTTGACTACACTGGAACCTGGAAAAAGAAGTATTTGACTAGGGAAGTGACATGACCAGAGCAATGGTATAGATACATTGTTTGGTCAAGGATGCCAAGATGTGAGTAAATAATGAGCATCCCAAGGAAGTAATGTGTGTTACTATTTGGAAACGTCTTAAGACAATTAATTTTGTTGTATTGTAATTTTTCAGTTATTATTAATCATTTTTATTAATATTATAGTGACAAAGGTGTAATATATAATCTTGAATGCCATAGGAAAAATATGTTGAATTTAAGAGAACCAGAAGAATGGAAAAAAAGACACCTGAAGTATATGTGATAAAGTGAAGTCACAAGAAAACAGTGGATAAGCCAATTAAAAGGACTGTTGAGAACTGCTAGTGGGTCAATTTAATTGAAACATTGATTGAATATACCCATAATAAAATTGGTTTGACCTCAATATATTGCTGAAGTTATTATCACTGAATATATGTCAAGTACTATGATAGCAACTTTTTATTTATTTTTACAATAGTGTCACACTTGTATTACAAATGAGAGACTTCAGCTTAGAGATTAATCAAAAAGAATGCATAATTATTTTCAAACTCATCTCTTAATACACCTGGGGTTTGTTTATCTTCCTTATGTCACTTTAGTTCTGAAAGAGGCAAATGGAACCTGTGGAGCAGGAATGTCATAAGAATGGGCTCTACCTGAGCATGACTCTGTCATCAGACAGACAGACTAAAGAGCAATTAGAAACTTAAGTGTGGTGAGGAGGTCATTGAAGTACTGAAGAACTTAAAGGTCATGAATGTCATGAGATTCAGTACATTCTAAAGTGATATAAACAAGAAAGTTGATATACTGTAAAGTGGTAATTCAAATAAAATTATGATGTCCCAGAACATTGTAAACTGTTGTTTAAATATCTATAAAAAGAGGAGACACAGAGGATTGTTAAAAATCTAGCCTAGGGGGTAGAGTGAAGGGAGAGGGAAAGATGATAAACTTGAATTTGTGTGTGCAATTTCCAGCAATGCCGTAGAGCTGAGCCATGGATTGTTATCACATTTGGAAGCCCAAAGACCAGGAGTAAGTAAAGAGTGTTGTATACAGTGCTTTGACACATGTGAGATGAAATTAGAACGTAAGTGATGGGTAGTTTTAAAGGTCAACTTGCCATAACTTAGAATTATCCAGGAAGGGACTCTCAATTGTGGAGTTGTCTACACCAGGTTGACCTATGGGTGCCTATGTAGAGGATTGCCTTGACTGGTGGGGGTAAGATCCACTTTCAATGTAAGCAGCACATTTTGGTATTATCCCAGATTTAAAAAAGAAGAAGTAGAAGGCATGAAGGAAGAAAAATAATTTGCTGATTGCCCTGTTGGCCTATTTGGAGCCACTGATTAAATTTAGCTTAATTATTGTTGTTGTTTATTTAAGTGATATTAGAACCACTTTTTTGAGGTTTTTTTTCTTTTTACATAGACCCAAAAGCAGTGGTTCTCCAGCAACCCTTCAGGCTTTCAGTGTCATATTGGAAACACTGATCTATTAGCCTCATGCTCTATGCAACTACTGGGTTCTCGGCTTCTCATACTTGTACGACCACTTTACCCTCACCCAGCTGTAGGAAGACACACGGCTTCATGGACTGAGCAACTGCTGTGGTCTCCAGTTGTCAGCTGTGATATGGCTGTTGCTGGACTATTTCAATCCTATTGTGTAAGCAATTTAGTAAATCTTTTCTTTAATAACTAGTTATCTTATCTGCTGTTCTGTTCTTCTAGTGAACTATGACTTATACATATAATAGAATCCTTATTATATCAAATAAGATGAATGATAAAAGGTATTTGTAGGAATATTGACTCAGACAAAGCCATCCTAGAAGTAGTCCTTTCATTTATGGTTAAGGAACTTGGTTCCTTCTTTCCTCACTTGGAAGCCAAAGGTCAGTTATCACAGCCCAAACAAACCTCAATTCCAAGCAACATGAAAACAGTATAAAGCTGTGTTTCTGGTGCCGGGAACAGATCTAACACAGAAATGGGTATATTAGTAAACATGTAGCAGTGTGTCTCATGGTGCTCTCTGATTATCATGCTGGTCAGTATGGATGTTATAATTACCACTCTGTTATAGAAAGCAGAAGAGAATCCTGTGATCCTTGTCACTAGTCCTGTGGGGAGCATAGGGAGTCTTGGGTGAATATGTATAGCTGACATGAACACAGCCACGTGAAAGACTCCGGTATCTCAGAGCCAAGGGAATGGCAAAGTCTTCCCTTAGCCTGAGGACAAATGTTGACAGTGCATAAAACGTTGACTGTAGCTTCATTCTAGGGTGTTTATAGTGTGAGCCTATTGGCCTACAGAGACCTCCAACTAACTAGCTAACCCCTACTCCGTGATCTGTACATTACAAATGAGCTGAGTTGTGGGTTTCGTAGTAGGTGCCCCCATCAGCACAAGCACAGTCCTGGTTTACAGCTTATCTGGATCTCTATCTGTACTTTTTTCTGAGTCTGCCATTTCATCATTGCTGATACATCCCAGCCAGGTCTCTAATATCAAGCCATTAAGGATATAGTAGAGTTCTGACTTTCTAAATTGTCCTGAAATGGAGGTACACAATTTCCCCAATGATGTTCTCTAAGTTAGTTTTTCCGTTGCTGTGTCAAGACACCAGGACCAAGGAACCTACAAAAGGAAATGTTTATTGGGGCTCATAGTTCCAGAGGTCAAGAGTCATGGATCATCACAGCAGGAAGCATAGCACCAGGCAGGCAGACATGGGGCTGGAACAGTAGCTGAGCACTTATATCTGATACACAGAAATGAGTCAGAGAAACAGAGAACTAACTGGGACTGGCATGGGAAATCTGAAACCCCAAAACATAACCCCTAGTGACACAGCTCCCCCAACAAATCAAACCCCCTTAATCGTTCCCAAACTATTTCACCTGCTGGGGACTAAGCATTTGAATATATGAGTCATTCTCATTCAAAATCATAGTGGATGATACATTGATAAAAATTTAACTCAAAAGTTAGTTAAACTTTCATTTGTTCTAAAAAAACAAACAAACAAAACAAAAACACACAAACAAAAAGCCTCCTTGGGTCACGTTTCTTTTTTCTAGAATGGAAACATCCATCTGTCAAACATCTCGTGTATGCACAAAGACAAAGTTTTCTTTTTACTCTGTTTATTTCTGGGAAGTAAATAAAAATAAGTTTAGGAACTATCAACACAAGAAGGTGACTACTAAATGTAGAAGCACTACATAAGAAAGCCAAGACCTACTTAGGGAAAGTCCCTAAGCCATTTGACCATCCCTTCCTATAGCTTTTGATTGAAATGTGACATGCACATCATGAAGTTAAATCCTTGGAGGACACAAAATTGCCTAAAGGGATGGGTAAGTAAATAACAGAGCACCAAGAACAGACAGACAAGGAGGTAGAAACAAAATAAAGAGGCTGGGGGTGCTGGTTAGATTTTGATCAACTTGATATAAACCTAGATATACCTGGGGAAAGTGAAACTCCATCAAGGCATTGCCTCTATCAGATTGGCCTGTGGGCACAGCAGTGGGGCCACACTTTATCACTTGCTAATAGATGGAGGAGGTCACACTGTGGGCAATGCTGTTCCTGGTCCTGGGTTATATAAAGAATGTAGCTGAGCACATCAGAGGAAACAAGGGGTAAGTAGTGTTCCTGCTGGTCTCTGCTTCAGTCTCTGCTTCCAAGTTTCTAACTAAGTTCCTGCCAGGGCTTCCCTTGGTAATAGGTTATGTCTTGGGAGATGTAAGATAAAATAAAGCTCTTCTTCCCCTAATAAGGTTTTGATAATGTGTTTATCCACAGCAACAGAGAAGAAATCTAGGACACTGAGGGAATAAATGAAGTTCAAAAGCATATCTTGGAAATATTCAGAAATGGAGAGGAGAAAAGATCCAATAAAGAATATAATACACTATCAGAAAAAAGAATGCTGCTGTGGTGGAGAAGTGCTACAAAGATAACCTAATTGAAATAAAATACACTAGATTTCATAAGTGAAAAAACTTAAATTATATGTATGGTTAAGTGTAAAGAGAAGCCTTCCCACCAGCCTGGTTCCATAGCCACATCAGTCCCAAATAAACACACAGGAGGCTATATTAATTATGAAGCTGTTGGCCTTGCTTGTTTCTTACTGGCTAGCTCTGACTTAAGTAATTACCCCATAATTGTTAATCTAAGTATGTCTCTTACCAGAGAAGTTTCCGGACTTCCTACCCCATGGCGTTACATCTCGACTCTCTGTGTTTCTCCTACCCAGAGTCCTCCTCGACTCCTAGTCCCACCTATCTTAGTTCCCTATTGGCCAACAGTGCTTTATTGACATATACACAGGAATTCTCCCATCAGTTAAGATCATATGTCTTGGTTTAAAGACTTGTCCACTGTTTTCTGGAATTTTGATGTGCACAAATAGGCTTAAAAGTGAGACAATAGCTTGTGGCATGAAAGAAGTTTTGTGTGCTTTTGCTTGGAGAAGGAGGTATGTGCACCGCTCAGTAAGGCAAAGAAGAAAGATCCTGTTCATTTTTCCACCCTGGGGCAAATATCCACATCATTTCCTCAAATAGAAATCACATCTCACAATTGAAGCTGTGGTAGGAGATGTCCTTATTCGGGGCAGAGCTTTCTTGAAACTGCATTATTTAAAAGTAGGTATCTACACTGTATTATTATGACTTTCTGAATAAATGTCACATTTTGAACTTTCACAGCCAGTGCTCTTAGTTTTCTGAGTCTGCCCCATGTAGAATATCTCATCTTAGGAAATTCTGCAGCACTCTGGTGAATGGAGTGATAAATGTCAGTTTCTTAACTGCAGTAAATGGGATGCAGCAATTTCTGTGTTGCATTGCATATGATAGCTGCAGTCATTAACTTCAGTTTATCAAGAGAGGACTAGGTGATTTGAGTGGCAGCTGGGTGTTTTACAAAGAGCCGATAAATTCAAGTGTCTTTTCTCAGGCCTTGCTTTTCTTGACATCTGTGCATTCTCTGGCACCCTGGGCCACTCTCCCTAATTACCCTGCTCCCACATGTACTTTCTTGACCTTGCCTGTCTGACCCTTTATTTTCCACAGTTCTCCCTCTCTCCCTTCTGAGGTGCAGGCACACCTCACATGCTTTCTTCTTCTCTCTCATAATTACTTACATTCATACTTCAGTCATTATGTTTCCATTATATGAATGCCGTGTGCCCACAATTTGATTTGTGTATCCCATTTTTATGGCACAGGAATTTCGTTGTTGTGTATCTGCTATTTATTCATATACCTATATAAAATGCAAATATATCAAGGAAGTGTGTAATATTTGGAAACATAAGGTCTGCCAAAATAATAGTAGTAGAAAATTTGCTAGCATACATGAGATCTTGTATGTTTTTCAGATACTTGTTGAAAGGAAAATAATTTTATGAAATAAATAAAGATGAATAATAGTAATAAAATAGTATTTAATGTGATCAAAAATGGGTACTATTGAGTGGAAAAAAATCAATGGAATCTTGAAATTTGTAGGCAAATGGACGGCATTAGAAGAAACCATCCTGAGTGAGGTAACCCAGTCACAAAAAGACAAATATGGTATGTACTCACTCATATATGGATTTTAGACATGAATCAGGGGAGTGCCAGCATACAAGCACACTGCCAGAGAATCTGAGAAACAGAACCTTCATCCAGTGACTAATCGAAGCAGAGGCAAACACCGACAGCTAAACACTGAGCTGAACGCAAGGAACCCAGAGACAGAGAGGGAGGACTGATGAGCATAGGGGTCAAAACTGGGCTGGTTTAACCTAGAGAAACAGCTGACCTGACCAAGGGGGAGCTATTGGACCCCAGACTGATGGCTGGAGGCCAGCATGGGAATGATCCAGACCCCCTGAATATGGATGTCAGTGAGGAGGCCTAGGCAATCTGTGGGGCTTTAGGTACTAGATCAGTATTTATCCCTGGCATACAAATGGACTTAGGTGCCCATCTCACAATGAAGGATTCTCTCTCATCCTGGGCTCTTAGAGGAGGCCTAGACCATGCCTTGAATGAAATGGACAGACTCTGAATATCTTCCATGGAGGGCCTCACCCTCCCTGAGGATCGGAGTAGGGATTGGGTGGTGGGTGGGGGACGGGAGTCCTGGGGGAGGGGGAAGGGGAGGAGGGGAGGGAGAGGGAGCTGGGATTGACATGTGAAGCAAGCTTGTTTCAAATTTAAATAAAAAAGTATTTAAAAAATGTGTGACAGACATTATTCCTTAATACAAATGTAGAATTAATGTAATTTATTATAAAAATACATCTCAAGAAACCTTCAAGTATTTGTAATTGTTCACTTTTTTCCACTTCTAGGCTTCTTTTGGGAACATACTTATTTCTATGCACCAAGACTTATTTCTATGCACCATGATTGTTCTTCCTGTCCCTGTGAACCAGCTGAAAGAAGCAGCATTTCCCACTATGAATATCAAGAGTTACCTGTCTTCAGAGTCATGAACAACCACATTGCTCATTAATGGAGTTCAAAAGCATATCTTGTAAATTACTGCAAATATTCAGAAATGGACAAAAATCAAATATGTAGTCTTGACCCTGTCATTCCATGGAGGAACGTGTTTGGCAATCCTTGGGAAATCCTGACTTATCATAAGGTATAGCTCAATGGTGGGATGTGTGTTAACATACATGACACCTAGGCCCAAAAACTACCATTGAGAAACCAAATGCCCTGACAAAATCTCGAATTATGCATTTATGTATGAAAACTTGGTTGTGTCTCTTCTCTTCTCTGGGTCATAGGCCATGGGGTAGCTTGCCTTGGATGAAATTCTGTAAGACTTTCACATACCAATAGATCCTAATTATCTATAAACTAATTGGCAACAATGAAAGTATGCATAAGTGTTTGATTATTCTAGACTCTTTGTTTTGATTTAATGAGTTTGAAATTTCAGGTCTTACACAGTGTGGGAGCCCACAAGTGACTCAGTTTCCATCTGGAGTCTATTCTGACTTATAAGACATTGGAGTTCAAGCTAGCTTGTTTCAGTCTCCTTGAGAGCTGTGAGAAAGTTATGATTCAGCCCATGGGAAAGAGCATATTATCTAACTAAGGAGCTTCTGATACCAGTTGAAAGGCATACAGAGATAGGGGATGAAGCTGCCTGCTGCTAGTAGGACTCACATGATAGATACTGAACATGGATGAGCCTCAGTTCAAGGACAGTGGAGGGAGCTGGTTAACTGATTATGCTGCTCTTTGTTCTGCTTTGCCTCTATTCTGTATATAAGCAGGGCCTAAATTAAACTCAGGCTCTCCGGTGTGCTGAAAGGCATAGACTGGGCAGTCCTCCTGAATCTATCCTGGGTTCCTGTCTCTGTTTCTTTATCTGCCTTTTCTCAGTCCTTATGCTCCTACTCAGGTAATTCAGCTGACTTGTTGGAGCAGCCTCTGACAATATAGAATCAAAAAACAAATGCTTCATTCTCTATGATTACTTCCAAGTTTTAGAAGTCTCATCACAGTTCATGCACTATATCCTAGCTTGCATCAGATCCCTTTAAAATAGCTTTACATGTTGCCCACAAACACACATACAAACAAGCACACATAAGTGACACCAACTAAAGATCATAGAATACCCTCTGGGAATCAAAGTAGCATTGATAATATATATATATATATTATCAATGCTACTTTGATTATATATGTATATATAATTAAAAGGACTAAAGAAAAAGTTGCAACAGATTTCGTCATGTTGCAAGGCAGGTAATGACATATGCTTAATAATTTCAATCTTTGACTTGTTGAAAAGTAATTTTTATAAACAATAAGCTATGCTTAAACCTTCTTCAGTAAGGATAGCATCTTGAATGCTTGTCCGATGATCAGAGAGCCTGCTTGTCTCCTTGGCCCAAAAGTGTGCTGTAGAAACAAAGACTGCTCTGAAGCACTAAGCTGACAAGAGAAAGTTTTTTGCTCCCTCTCAAAATTCTCAAAACATAGCTCAGTAGACTTTATTACTGACTCCCAATGCTACCAGATTCTACGCACACACAGAGAGACATCCCTTTTCAAACAGTGCAAGAGCAAATATGTTGGCAGTGGTGAATGAATTGTTAAAGGATTTGTGGTCACAGCCTATGTACCTGCAAGCAAGGTTCATCCATTCACCTTAAATGTGCACATGCCCTCAAAGCATATACTCCCACAAAAAAACTCACAGTGAAAATCAACAAAAAGTTTTATTTAGTGCAGTCCCACTGGGATAAAGAACAGAGATTCATTGAGACTTCCAGACTGACTCAAATTTCAGGGTCCTGAAGAAATGTTAAGGTTTAAGAACAGGAACACAGCTATGTGTATTTATTTAAGATGTCCCAAGACAAAGTGTGATCCCACTAATCTTTGTGTTCCAATTTCTCCTAAAATGTTATTTGACAAGTTTTAAACTCATTCCGGGAGAAAGTTTTGTTCTACAAGGCTCAACTGGTCAACGGGTAGGCTTTCTCTTCTCTCATCATGAGATTCCTAGAGGAATTCTATTTTTGTTGTTGTTTGTTCAGTTTATTTTGACTATTTTTGATCCATTGTTTAACAGCCTGATAGTCATGTTGAGGGACATTTATCTTTTTAAAATATCTTCATGCATTTAAAGAGTAATTAACACTAACAACTCTTCATGATAAAAGAGATATTAGAGATATAAGGAACATACCTCAACATAATAAAGGCAGTTTATAGCAAGCCGACATCAACATAAATGGAGAGAAACTAAAAACAATTCCACTAAGATCAGGAACAAGAAAAGGCTATCCACTCTCTCCATATCTATTCAATATAGCACTTGAAATCTAGCTAGAGCACTAAGATCAATGAAGGAGATCAAGGGCATACAAATTTCAAAGGATGGAGCCAAAGTATCTTTATTTGCAGATGATATGATAGTAGACATACATGACCCTAAAATTTCCACTGGGAAACTCCTACAGCTGATAAACATTTTCAGCAGAGTTGCTTAATACAAAATGAACCCACAAAAACCAATAAACCTAATATATAGAAATGACAGATAACCCAAGAAAATTCAAGCAAATAACACCTTTCAGAATAATCTCAAATAATATAAAATTTCTGAGTAATCATAATGGTAGGTGAAACACCTGTATGATAGAAAGATCTCTCATGTTCATGGATCAGTAGGATTAATATAATAAAGATGGCCATCTACTAAATACAATCAATGCACCCACCCCATCAAAACTCCAATACAATTCCTCACAAATATTGAAAAGACAATTTTCATCTTCATGTGAAAGAACAAACCTCTAGGATAGCTAAAATATTCCTAAATAATAAAGTATCACCATTCAAGTTGTACTACAGAGGTATAGTAATAAAAGAAGGATGATATTGGAACAAAACAGACATTCGAATCAATTGAATCAAACTGAAGATTCATGCATAAATTCACATTGTTATGAACACCTAATTTTTGATAAATAAACCAGAAACACCCATTTGAAAGAAAGACAGATTCTTCATCGAATGGTGATGGTCAAACTGGATGTATAGAAGAATCCAAATAGATTTAAACTTAGCCAGCATGAACTGAAGTACAGATGAATAAAAGACCTCAAAATAAGACCAGATACACTGATCTGACTGAGGAAAATATAGGAAACAGTTTTAACTCATTGGCACAGGAAAAAAATTCTTCTAATCTAAACATTGTAAGCACAAACACTAAGATCAAGAATTAATAAGTGAGACTTCATGAAATGTAAAAGCTTCTGCATGACAGAGGACACCATCATTCCGACAAAATGAAAGTCTGCAGAATGGGAAGGGACTTTTACCAAATGCATGTACAACGAAGGGCCCATATACAAAATATATGCATATTTTTTCAAAACAGGTATCAATAAAACAAATGATTCTATTTAAAACTGGGGTACAGATCTAAACAGAACATTTTCAAAAGAGGAAATTCAAGTGCTGAGAAACACTTAAGGAAATGTTCAACATCCTTAGCGATCAAGAAGATGAAAATCCAAGCTACTATGGGATTTCATCTTACACCTGTCAGAATGTCTAAGATCAATAAAACAAGGACCATTGTTGTTAGGAGTGCAAATTTTTATAGCCACTATGGAAATCAATGTGTTGATTGCTCAGGAATATGGAAATCTATATACTTCAAAATACAGCTTTACCACTCTTGGTATATACCCCAAATAAATGCTTCATCCTACTACAGAGACACTTGCTCAACCATGTTCATTGCCACTCTATTCGTAATAACCAGAAATTGGAAACAACCTAAATGTCCCTCAACAGAAGAATGGCTAAATAAAATGTGGTACATTTACACAGTAAAGCCTTATTCAGTCATTTAAAAAAATGAATTCACGAAATTTGCAAGTAAATTAATAGAACTGGCAACACTCTCCTAAGTGAGTTAATTCAGAGTTAGAAAGACAAATATGGTATGTATTAGCTGTTAAGTCAACGATAACCAAGCTACAGTCTGTAGAAACACAGTGGGTAGGTACAGAGTAAGAGACTAGGGTCAGAAGATTTTCCTAGAAAAGGAAATAATATATAGTTATGAATGATTAGTGAGCTGAAACAGAAGGATTGAGTGGGAAGGAATAGAGAAGGGGGGATGAGAGAGGATTATATGGGGTGAGAGTGATTAACTTAAGGGTGATTTGAAGGGAAATATGGAAACCCATGCAACACTTATACCTGCACTGATTAAATATGCAAAACCTTAGCTAGCTCCTATATAGAGTCTTTAACCCTATGTTCTAGCATCCATGCACAGGAAGGTACTCTCCACATCATCAAGAGAGAAATGTAAACACCAACACAAGCACAAAAACCTTTTAGCAACAATTCTGTTCTGTTTGTGAGATGTGCTAGGGCAAAGCTTGTGGAAGTAACCAAGCAATATCTGATTTGACTTAAGGCTCACTCCATGCAATGGAATCCATGCTGGACACTGCTTGTGTGACGTGACCAAGAACCTGAGACTAGATAGCCCAAAGACCTAGAGTAAAATTATTGCTTTTTAGTTGTTGTGGTAAAATGACTCCTAGTGACATTTGCTATACACATAGATCAGTGCCTTGCTCATTCACCATCGACGGAACTTCCTCCAGTGGCTTATGGAACCAAATAAAGAGACCCACAGCCAGAGACATTGTAACACTCATACATGATGTGAACATCTCCATCACATTCCCCCATTAGGGCTCAGGAAACCCTGCAGAAAATAAGGTATGACGTGTGTAAGAGACACCAATAAGACAAGACCTTTTAAATTAACATGATCAATGCACATAAGAACTCAGGTGCTGAGGTAGCATGCATGGGGCATACATGGGTCTATACCAGGTCCTTTGCATATACACTATGGTTTTTAATTTAATTTTTTACTAGAACCCCAAGTATGTGAATGAGTGCATCATTGTTTTGTATGCCTTTTCTTTCTGTTTCCTTGTGTCGTACAATTCCAATGTGTTAGTTTTTGTTTTGTCATATTTTATATTTTATTTATTTTGTTATTATCTCTGAGAAGCTGACTTGTTTTGTAATGGAATGCAATGGATCTGAGTAAGAAGCAATGTAAGAAGGAACTTGGAAGAGCAGAAGAATTGGTAACCATTCTCAGAATATATAAAAGATAAAAAATATGTTTTCAACAAAAGGAGAGAAATACCTTCATTCCTGTCAGGCTGGTTACAGTGCTTTTACAGGAAGTGGGTCTGGGATCTTCCTGTGTGTTACAGGGGCCTAGGAGGCATATGTCATTTGCAAGAGACGCTGCTAAAGCACACCATATTTTAGAAATGTTTTTCCTGTTGGCAAGTCCAAAATAGACACACGGGAAATAGCAGATGAATCACAGGGCACTTGGAAGGTAGTCGTAAGCATAAATGTACCAAGAGTGTAGAGAAGGTCTTCACATCTATTGGCAAGTTTAGCAGGCTTGTCATGACTGGCCCAACGTGGAAGGACAAAGGAAAGAAAGTCAAGCAGGGTTTACTTGACAGCACTTCCTCACATCTGCTGGGATCGATTTTCAATTTCTGAGAGGCTTGACATGGAATTGAGTAGAGTAGATGATAAAGTTTTAGACTAGGAAGAATTTTAGTGTTTTATTCTAGAAGAAGTTGCATCTTGGAGTAAGGAATGGCCATAAAGAAAATGTAATAAAGAATTAAGCACTAAATCTAATGCAATACCTTCACACAGTTCTGCTTTCTTAGTAACGAGCATTCCTTAGAATTTACTGGCTGCCACAGACCATTTTGCACAAAAGTTAGTCTGTTTCTTTGGCTTATGCAGACAGCACACTACACGGGTGGGATTGGCTGGGTCCTCTTTCTGAACATGAGTTTCCTACAGACCTCGGGTCCACAGCCACAAAGATTTGAAATGTGCCTCTCCTGCTTGCCCACCATGCAGTGTTGTGTGATGCTTCAAAGACACATTGGCTTCCTTGTCCTCATTAGAAACCTGCCTACCAGTGCTCTCTATCACCCAGCATTGCTGTGCCTCTTTGTCTCTTTGACAGCTTCCTTTCTCCCCGGCACACAGCACTCTTTGAAATAATCCTACTTCTTCCTTCCTTTCTTCCTGATTTCCTCCCAGTGAGCACAAGCGCCATGAAAGTAAGACTGTCTTTCCTGTCAACTGCCAGGTCATCTCAGTGCCAGTCAGTGGCAGACACTTAAAATATAAATTGAATGAAGTCTTCACTTATTAGATAACGATTTCCCTCCAGGGTAAAATAACACATGCGTTCGGCGCTCATGTGGACGCTGTTATTGTGTTGACAGGAAAAGTCTCCCCGTCACATAGCTGTTCATACAAATGTGACAGGAAGCACACTGCTGTCGCTTTACATTCACACCAGCCTCACCCAGAAGAGCCACCAGCTGCTAGAGTGTCTGGGCTGTGACTTCCCAGAGAGTGGAACCTCAGGCTGTGAGCCTCTCACTTGTCCTCACCAGGTTAGCTGCTTAGCAGTCTTCAGACTCACGGCAAACAATTGATTATTGCAGCTCAGGCCCTAGGAACCAGATTTGTACAGTTCAGGAACACATGAGAGACAATTTTCGTTTGTCCTGTGGTACAATCGCCAAACTTTTAGATGTCTACAATGTATGGCATTTATTTAAAAATTATTTTTGTCTTCAAGTAAATAAAATTGTGTATGACAAAATATTTCATATTTATTGTTTCTGTTATTACTGGCTAAGTTCTTTGTGAAAATGTTGAGTAAATGCATGTATAGTTTTTGAGATACCAAAAGTAAACAAGATACATTCAGGTATTGATTGTGATTTTATTTGGGGGCTGGGATTGCTGCCACTAGAGACACATACTCAAACTGATGATTTGGTTCATTTTACTTTCCCCCCTTTTTTTAAATTTAAGTTAGAAACAAGTTTGTTTCACATGCCAATCCCAGCTCCCTCTCCCTCCCCTGCTCCCCGTCCCTCCCCACCAGGCCCCCCAGTACCCCACCCAATCTCCACTCCAATCCCCTCCATGGTGGATCTCCAGAGTCTGTCATGTCATCGAGGGTAGGGTCTAGGCCCTCCTTCAAGAGTCCAGGCTGAGAGAGCAAGCATCCCTCCTTGTGGGATGGGCACTCAAAGTCTATTTGTAATCCAGGAATAAATACTACCCAAGGACTCCTCAATGACACTCACAATCAGGGTGTCTGGGTCAGTCCCATGCTTTCCACACAGCCATGGGCTGTTAACTTATTTTACAGTTGTCTATATGGGGTCACTCTTAGGGAACCATGGAGAGTAGGAAAGCTCTTAAAACCTACCATCTATAACCAGAAACCACAGAAGGTTCAGAAAAAGGAAGCAGATATCTTGTCAATAGGATTGGGTTCATCTATACTATACAGTATAGTTGTGCCCATGTTTCCTATCTATTGAGTTGGATTGCCTCCCTCCCCCAGGCATTGCCCCCACAGATTTTGGTTCCTGCTCTGTAACATAAACTGTTCTGGAACTCATAATCCCTCTGCTCTGTCTCTTGAATGCAAGGAGACAAGCTTACACCACCATTCTGTCAACACAAAAATCACAGTTCTCATCTGAAAGGGAATATGAGACAATTTATTCTGGATCCATTTTGAGTGACCATGGCCAAGGATACATAGATTTAGGTTACCCCAAATTCCATGTTCCTGTGTAAAGAATTTCAATTTCATGAAATTTTTGAGTTTTATTTAACAAGGAAAATTGTAGATCAAGGCAAGTTTGAAAAACTTTGATGGGTCAACAGAGAGGTGACCACAGCAAAATGGAGAGAGCTTTCCTATAAGGATCTGATGTCATTGCTGTTTTCTTGAGTTGGTGGAAGCCTGTGAATCTGTGAAGTTAATAGAATGGAAGATTTTTATCTATTTGTCACAGGATGTTAGTTCTGACACAGGGGTGAACAATGATTGGCTGTTTGGTTGATAAAGTTAGCACAGTACAAGTTAATTAGCCTCTGGACCCATGGCATTCCCATCTCCCCAGAGTACTGAAACTCCAATCAGCCATGTGTCTGCAAACACAGCCTCTTTCCAGAACTTCTCATTTAAAACATGGCTCCACAAAGAAACATCTGGACAAAAGACAAATGGAGGAAGCAGGGAGATTATGGGTCACTTTTCTGCTACTCTGTAACTTAGTGTCTAAAAGTATATGAAAAAGCATTGAAATCTTTTTATTACTTTGTAAAACTATCTTATGGCCACAGGAGGACACTGTGGTTGCAATTATGAATTCCCGACAACAGACTTCCATGAAAAGTAGTGTAGATGAAATTTCAATATTGAAATTTTTCCATATTGGTCCTCTCTGGACACTTCTATTATTTATTTATGGTCTTTGTAATCAACTCTTAGGTTATATCTATCTGAACATAGCACATTCCTTGTATATCCTACATGTCTGGTTTTTTCCTGTAATCCAAGATAGAACATACTAAAAGGCCCAGAGCCAGCACAATATGGAATACATACTAGGATGAATGAATATAAAAGTAATATGTAACAACTTTCGACCATTAACTTTATTTAGATTAGACTTTTATCAATTATTGGCATCTAATTTTACAGGGTCCATATCTTATCACATATGTCATGTGGGTACTTTTGTATTATAAATAAAGAACAAATAATATTTAATTGAATTAAATTGTATCATCAATAATATTATCAGGTGAGAATAATAGGCTGAAAGGTAAGTCATAACTATTAAATACAATGAGAAATGTTTGGGTTGATTCACAAGACTAAGTCATGATTGTTTCTTTTTTTCTATGAAGTAACTGCATGAAGAACATAATTAAAACTCATATATCCTGGAATCAGTGTCTGTGGTGCACACTTGTTCTCCCTGTACTTGAGAGGATAAGTGGTTTAATGTCATCCTTAACTACACAGTTGGTTCATGCCTACCCTGAGCTATACAACACCCTGTCTCAAAACATAAGATTCAATAAAACAAAACAAGCAAGCAAACCCAAATAATTCAAGTTACTTTAAATAAAAGCTTAGAGGTTTATAGTATATATACGTGCAAACACACACACCCACACACACACACACAACTGCACACACATATTTTGAGGAGTATTTTCCACACTAATGGATCTTTATTAAGTTGAATTTTCTTGAAATTTCTTACGTCAGTCTCATCAACCTTCTCAAATGGAACTGTTCAGCAATTCCTTACATTTAATATTTATCGTTATTTTATTTTTGATATTATAATTACATAATCCTTCCTTCCTTTACTGTCTTTAAAGTCTCCCATATACACTACCCCTTCTCTTTCAAATTCATGGCATCTTTTTTCATTAATTGTTGTTACATGAATATATATATATATATATATATATATTCCTGGAGATTTAGGATATACAAGGAATGTGCTATTTTCAGATAGATATAACCTAAGATCTGATTACAGAGACCATAAATATATAGGCATATTTATTTATTCATATTCTTTGGTAAGAATTTATGGGTGTAGCTTTTGACATCCTTAAAAGATACAATCTCACAGCAACCTTCCTAAACCTCTGGCTCTTTCAATCTTTTAGCTCCTCTTCTTTGGCATCACTGAAACATTTATTCTCCTTAAGTTCTTCCTCCTCAATTTCATTCAGCTGTACCTTTATGCCTTCTTTAAACTCTTGAATTCTTAGATGAAGTTTGTAGCTAATCTTTCTTCAGTACTGTTAGGTTTCGGGGGGATAGCCTGGGTTAATACTTCATATTGTTTTGTTTTTGCTGTGAGATCTGGACATGTGAACTTCTCTTCTTAGTTATATGTTTAATATAGACAGAGATGGTTGTGGCAACAGAGAGGATATATGGGCATGTTGGTCCTAGAGATTAGAAATGATTTTAACAGAAGGAAGTCAGGTGGACTAAGAGGATTGAGCTGCTGTAGAGGATGTGTGTACCCTGGCCCCAAACCTGGAGTGTGTTGTGAATCCAGATCCTGGTAGATCTGGCTGTATGGAGAGGGTGGATGTGGCATGTCTAGGGCATGGGTGTCACGGAGGCAGGTGGATCTTGGTTGAAGCCTAGATGTTGATTGCACAACAGACAGGGGTGGCCAGACTATGCTAAGGCACAAAATGCAGTACCCAGACTAGATCTGGCTGGTTGGGTAAAGAGGGCATGGACAGGAGGATCAACTTCACTGGCCTAGACCCTGGAGAATGACATGCCTAGTTATAATAATATTTTAAACCTGTGATTTCATAAGAAAGAATAAAGTTTAGGTGCACAGCCTTTAAAGATATTTATGAAATTCAATTGAAATTTGAATCAATTCAAATAAAATATTTAAGTATGTATATTTAGATTATTTAAATGTGTTCTAAGAAAGCTAAATTAACATAATAGGAAAGGAGATGTTTATAAAGTGTTTAAGCAATGATAGTTTTGTGTATTTCCAATAGTTTATAATCCAAAATTTATAGACAGAGGCTGGGGAATGACTTTGCAGTAATCTTTCTGCCCAAACACAAGGAGCTTAGTTTGAATCCCCAGAACCCACATGGATGTTGAATGTGCTGGTACACACCTGTAATCCTAGTGGTAGGGTTAGCGGAGGGAGGCAGATGCCTTGAGGTTATTGACCAACTAGTCTAGACAGATAAGCAATCTGCAGGTTCTATGCTGCTTCAAAAACTAAGCTTGAGATGTAGTTTAGTAAGATGTGTGGATATCAGCCTCTATTCTCCATATGTACTCCAGCATATAACCATCTCTCTCTCTCTCTCTCTCTCTCTCTCTCTCTCTCTCTCTCTCTGTCTGTCTCTCTCTCTCTCTCACACACACACACACAGCACAGCACACAACACACATGCAGACAGAGAGAGATGAGATCATGATGATGATGATGACGCTATCCCTGTATTCAGAAAGTACATTTTCTTCCCATCCATGGCCTTCTGTTTTCTGTGAGTTCTCCAGCTACAGTGGCAACTGACGACACGGAAGTGTGGTGAACCAACTGTTCTCCTGCTAGCACTATTTCTTGGTATACAACTAACATGTAATGCCGTTTAGGTGTGATGAATATAGCTGTGTGCTAGGGAAATGTAAAGTCTCCCAGGTTCTTTCTCCTAAGAACTGTCAGAGGAAAGTGGCAGAAGAATCATGTAAATATAGATGTCCAATGAATGTGATAAAAAAACACCAAAAGTATGTCCAGAATCTCGTGACAAAATTTATGTATGTTTCATGAAGTTTGAGCAAGACTTGGTGGATACAAACATTTCAAGGAGAAAAAAAATGGCAAGGATAAAATATCAGTTATGAGCTGGGCATTGGTGGCACACGCCTTTAATCCAAGCACTCGGGAGGCAGAGGCAGGAAGATCTCTGTGATTTCGAGGCCAGCCTGATATACAGAGTGAGTTCCAGGACAGCCTCCAAAACAATACAGATAAAACCTGTCTCAAAAAAATCAAAATAAAAATCAGTTATGAATGTGACAGCAGCTATTGTGTTTTGGACTGCCAAGCTGTGTATTATTACTCAAAATTATGTAACTCAATAAACAACTTTCCTATTTAATAAGTGAGGAAATTGAATATTAACAGCATTGGGTGAGCACTTCAAAATCATATTGCATTCCCTTGTATATTAATTTACTTACCTTTACATTTCGTTTTTTGGATTGTTGTTGATACTGTTTCATCTAATGGCACAGGAATTCAATATACATTAAGCACATTCCTTCTCATACGATGCTACCTCCTCTTAATTCCATTACTCATTGGTCTCTCTTGTTTTTCTAGTCAATTTTCCTTTTGCTTTCTTTCATATATGCAAACATCATTTTCTTTATCTGTGAAACATCAAAGAAACACAAATAAGGTTAAACATATGATATGTGTCTTCCAGAGAGTGGTTTAGTTAGTTAATTAATTTCTGGCTACACACACCTATGAAAAAGTATACCAAGAATTTCTTCAGGTTCTTAAGACCTGAACTGAACATTCTCACAATGAAAATAATGTGTGAACAAGAGAAAAAAGTGTCGGGGTAGTAAAAGCAAACCCACACTTAAGCTACTGTTTGTTTCTCTTCTGGTGAGTGCAAGCACTTTACTTCTTATATTGACATTGAGGATCTTAGCATGGACAGTTGCAAAGGAGACTGTAATCTTACCAGATGGACTCCCAGAAGACAATGTGGGTAACAATGTGATAAACAAGTAGCTGTTGGGAAGATGTGAGACAAAGTCCAAATTGGACACACAATCATGGTGCTCACCTATGTAAAGGCATGTAACTGTACCCATCAGCATGGTTGCAGAATGTTAACTCATTCATCATATGAAATAAAAGCTTTGTTTATCCATTTTTGGACTTTAACTTTTTCAAATCATTAAGTTTTCTAGATAAAAAGTATGTGTGGAAAGTATGTGAGAGAAGACCTTTCTTTGAAGAAGAAAACAAAAACAAAAATAAAAACAGAGGTGCGATGATTTAGAATCCTGGCTCTGCCATTCATGATTTGTATAAAGAACTTGGAAGGAATCACCCTTCAGAGTGTCAAAAACTGGTTTGTTGTTTTAACTTTGGCACAGTGGTTGCGCCTCCTTCTACTGCTCTTCCAGCCAGTAATTGCAACTCCACAGTTTCCAACTTGCTTCTCTGGCAGCAGCCTCACTGCTCAGGCCACAGCCTGGCAGGAATTTTGTTCTCACAGGCACTGACTTTGCAGTTGCTGCTAAAGGTAGCTTTAAGTAAATCTCTATTGTTCTATTTATAAATAATATTTGAGACTCAAAGTCTGGGTTGAAAACATGTTAGCTCAGAGAAGCTGAGTAGCACTTATCTAACCTTCTCTCCTTGCTGGCATCTCAGAGAGGGGCCTAGTTCTGCCAAACTAAAACAGCTGGGCTACTCAAAATCCCTCCCTAATACCTCTGGTATGCCTTTCTATCTTCCAGATGTCCTCTGACACTCTGTGATTACTTTCTGTCCATAGCTACTAACTGAGCCTTCTGAACCAAGGTTAATTTTATTTACTTAATACAAATGCAATCTCCAGGTTCACAGTGTAATCAAATATCTCCCATCACTGGTTGGCTACATGTACCTCTTCATACAAATATTGGAATGAGCTTACAAATGGCAATCACTAAATTGCATTGATGGTCTAATAATTTATCTTTGAAGTTTTCTGTGAAAACACTATTCTTGACAGTTTATGTAGTTTATATATAGCTCTAAGAAGCAGACACTGAGGTCATTAGTGGAATGGTGTGATAGAAAAAAGACTGAACTTTAGGGAAGTGTAAATTTAATTCAGAAAGGCGAATTCTAGCATCATGGAACTTATCAGACAGGTGGCATTGTTCTCTTAAATACATGTGTGACTGTTTGCAGACTGCTAACTCAAACTGCCTGCTTATCACACAGCATGATGCCTAGTTCTCTGAAAGTCTAAACTGTGCGTTCTTAGTGAATTCCATATAAATATTGGCAATTCTCTTGCTTCTGTCATGATTTGAGTGGATTTGGCATGAGACAGAACTGTCAGGATTTATAAGGGCTGAATTTTTGCAAATGATGGGCCTGAGATTCTAATTCTACTTCTTCTCATCCCGAATTTGCATAAGCCCTTGGGACATGCCATGATTTCCAAATACACAACTTGAAAGAACATTCTTTTTTGTAATGCTAAAGGGAATAATTACACAGTTGTGATTAGGAAAACTATGTAGATAGTTTTTTAAAAATATAGTCCGGCCCTCTATACTTAGCAACTATAGTATGTCTACAGGGTCTCCTTGCAATGCTTTAGTTTGTAACTCTAAAAAAGTTGAAGTCATGATATCTTTCTTGCCTAGTCATCTTTCTTCCTCTTTTATTTCCAAAGTATAGTTATCATGTTAGACTACACCTGGGTGGATCAATTCCCAAAAGAAGGTAGAGTTGGTTATTTTAGGACATTCTCCATGTATCAAATAGAAATCTAATTTTCTAAAAATAAATGTCATATCATGGGGAAAAATATTTGCTCTTTTTGGTAGGTTGTGTCATAGGTAGCTTCATCAGGACATAAAACCCATCTAACCTGTGTATTCATGAATTACTTTAGAAAAAGGCACATCAAATTAGCTTGTGACATATTTTCTTAGTTATTAAAATGTGTCAATTTTAAGTAAAAAATAATTAAGTAGCTGTGTTCATAATTTTTTCCTTAAAAATTCAGTGAGGACTCCTTTCACACTATGTGCCTTATGTTGACTGTGGACTATGAAGTGCTCTTTCTTATGTGTTTTAGTTAACCAGAAGAAGCAAACACACTGCGGGGATGTCATTGTTCTTCAGATCCACAGGGAATAAAATGGCAAATGGATTAAAGAGTTATTAAAATGGGGTAGCAGAGAAACATTACTTGGTTTGAAAGAGCACTGAACTAAAAACCAAGACACTCTTTCTTTCAATCATAACTGTCACCATGTTAGCTGTCATTGCATGAGCCTTTTATTTATGTGTGTGTGGGGGGGTGGAGACAGTACAGATACTCCTAAAAATCATTGCAGGTCAATAACCACTCATTTGGAGGTTACTTTCTTTGTAATATAACCTCTGCTGATGAAATCAGGGTCAATGACACCCCAGGTTCAAAAAGTTAATAGTGTAACGGAGAGATAGTCAAAGATCTGGCAAATAAAATACTGGGTGAAAACTGTAATAATAAAAGGACAGGACTTATCACAACTACTCGGTTTACCACATATTACTCCTTCTCAGACCCTCTCCAAACCTCTGCTCCCTTTTACACCCTCTACAATGTATGATCAGAAAATTACTGTGGTACAGATTGAGCACCACCTTGCTATACGTTCTACAGGAAACTGGCTGTTTTAGCAAGGTATGAAATATAGTATGCACTCACAATAATGAAACCATTCAGCTTTTTTTCCATCAGCTTTGAGATTGGTCAAACAGTTGAATTATGTCTTAAATTATATAATGATACACATTTTAAAAGATATAGTATTAGAAACTTTCAAGTTGTTCAATCTGAAGATTAAGGAGAATGGAAGTAACTGCTTAACCCTTTTTTTTTTTCTGTTCAGTTCTGGACAAGGTGCTAATCCCTCTAACATAATCTAAGGAAAAGAATCTCCTTTATTGTGGAAATATTGACATCTGGCTTTACCAGACTGGGGATACTGAATATTCAAATATTAAGGCATTTAGGGAGAATTGTCAGTTCAGCAACTGTAGAGTGAAAGAGATACAAGAGGGTTATAAAACCAAAATTAGGATGATGGGAAAAAAAACAAAATGAAATTAATGGAGAATTACGGAGTCTGAATTGGTCATCTTTTGTAGCCAAACAAGATTTCCAGTGGTGGGACTGGCTTGCATTTTGGTTATATTGTTGGCCAAGGGAGTGCTGTCGAGATCCCCTGAAAAACCCAGGCTCATTATAGGACAATGGGTCACTCTCTGAAAGCTGTCAGTGTGGCCCCATTGCTGAGGACAATGTCCACAGAACTCATTGAACATAGAGAGGTTAAGCTGGTTCACATGGAAACTTTATCCCTACTTTCTAGTCTCCAGTCGGGGAATACTCTCCAGGCTATAGAAAGGAAACCTGGACACAAACCTAGCTGCAAATCCCTTAGCCTACAGTCTGTCCTGCCTGCAAGATGCCCTGGTACGATGGTGCCACAGAACTGGTGGGTGTGGCCAACCAGTGACTGATTTAACTTGAGACTCAAGCTACTAGAAGGATGTCATAACCTGTCCTGCCAGGATGGCCAGGAATGAGAGACTGGAGAGCCCAGTGAACTTTTGTAGAACCAAACACGATTGACCAAAACAAACAAACACACACACACCAGATGAACAAACAACAACAAAAGAAACAATGAAAAGATTCCTAATGATATTCTGTCCAATAATCAATTAGAAAGGCTTCCTTCCACTGCAGATGTAGAGACTCAGAGGCAGACATTATGCAGACAGAGAGTATAAATTGGAGTTCTCCATTGGGCCTCCCCCCTTGGAGCTAGAGAAACCCAGAGAAGAGGGGCACGGAAGGCAGTAGGAGAGACTCAGAGAACAAGGCCTATTGAATCCAGTAAACAGGACTCAGGTGGGCTCACAGAAACTGAAGTTGCAAGTTCTGGACCTGCACTGTTCTGTACCAGTTCCTCTGTGAATATGGTAAACTTGTTAGCTTGGCGTTTTTTGTGAAACTCCAAACAGTGGAATCCCTGTGTCTCTGATTCTTATGCATGCTTTTGGGACCCTTTGTTCTCCTATTGAGTTGCTTTGTCCAGCCTCCATAGGAGAGTGTCTGCCTGTTATCTCTTGGAGGCCTGCTCTTTTCTGATTAGAAACTGAGACTGAGGGAGAGCAGATCTGGGCGAGACAGGAAGTGGGGATGGGTGCTCAGAGGAGTGGAGGGATGGAGGGGAAACTGTGGTCTGGCTGAGATGTGTGAGAAAATAATCAATTTTCAATGGAAAAAAATAAAATAAACACATTTCCCTGGGACTTAAATATCATTGGAAATTATTTTAAAATCAACCACAAACTGTCTCCTTTTTATTTCAATCACAGTCTTTTTTTTTTCCCTCTCTATGGTCGTAAGGATCAAGCTAAGGACCCAAGGTTACTAGGCAAACACACCTGAGCCACAACCCAAACTTTGCTTTGCTCCCTTTATTCTAATGAGGACTTATGGGTGTAATTCTAATGCTGTTCCTTTTGCAGTGGTTCTAGTTTCTAGATCAGGCTGTTAAGATAATGATTGTATGTTTGCTTAATATTATCTGACTGTTTTTAAGTAACCCACAGGAGACTATTTACCTTACAGCTCAACTCATGCTCCTCGATGTAAAGTAGATCATGTTGATCTGTCCTGCTGCTACTTGATTGTTTGGGCTGGCTTTGATTTTCTAAGTGAACAATACAAATACTTTCAAACTTTACTAGACTAAGAATTCCCTGTAAGGTTAGCAACTGCTCAGGTTGTGACTTCACTTTTTACAAAGGGAAGAGTCTAGTTTAGTAAAGCAAATGAGGTCCTTTTATTTGGTCTATGAGGCATATTAATGTGGCCAAGTTCACGGCTTCAATTCCACTTCAATTAGCTTTTCCCCAATCTGTTACCATGAGTTGAATTTCTAAGTACAGACATCCAACCAAAGATTAAATTCATGAGAGCCACCAGGGAAATAATGAGAAAGCATAGATGGATCCTTAAAACTTTATCAGAAGTAAGGCAAAGATAATGTACAGCTTATAAGACAATAGCTATATATTGATTGAACACCGATCAATGGGACAGTTGTTCACATCCAGGTACAATGTGAAAGTGCTGTATAAATGTCTCTAGGCATCGAGTATATTGTAATGCATCTGGAATACCAGGCAGAAGAGGATGTATGCCTCCAAGGTCTCCAGAGGAAAGTACTATTGCCCTACATGTTTAAAAGTTTAAATACTGTTCAGTTACTTTTCTCCCTCGTCCCCATTAAAATGAAGGTTGAAGCTTGCCCCCATTTGCCCTTCCTATGGAAAGCCCAAATCTAGCAACTGATACCTGGAGGTAAAATTGATGAAGAGGCTGAGTTACATTTTGGACAACTTTGAAGAATTTCTGTTCTGTCTGTTGAGCTTCTTCTGAGGTCAGATGGGAATGAGGGTGGTCCTAAACTATAGCTCAGGCTTTTTCTTCTGCATGGGTTTGCTTCTTTCTTGTATCCTAAGAGTCCATCTGAGGAAAGGCACTGTGCAGTAACTCCAGTGCAGAGTCTGCTTCTTGGGAGACCATGAGAGCAAATACTTTCTTAGTTCTAGTCAGTGTTACCACGGGTGTGTAATTTGTGGGTATTAGTACAAAAGGAAAACACAGGCTGCACACTTTCTTTCTAAAGCAATAAAACTTTCAACACGGTGATGTGGTACATAAACCAACTATGTTCACCCACACAGCCAGTTCTACTTTAGGGCAAATTAATGTTTGGCTGAAGAACAGCATCAATGAAATTGTCTTTTGAATGGTATCAGAAGACATAATTCAAAGAATTAAAATAATCAGAAGAAAAATTTAGGATACTTCGAAGGCAAATTTTGACCATAATAATTATACCATATGTATTGATGATATTTTAAATTCATACATTTCTATAAAGAAGTGATAACTAGGTCTCCCTCCCCCCACCACCCTCGCCGTGTTCCCCATCTGTTCAGAGGATCTTGCCTCATTTCTCTACTCTTGGGTACCATGTATATCTTTTAGGTTCTTTCCTGTTTTGTTTCCAAGACACTCTGTCAGTGGAAGTGCAGACTGGCATTATCCTGATCCATGTTTAAAATCCATATATGAGTGAGTACATACCATGTTTGTCTTTTTGTGACTGGGTTAGCTCACTCAGGATGGTTTCTTCCAGTGCTATCCATTTACTTGCGAATTTCTGGGAAATAGAGAGGGGGAGAAGTGGAAGAGAGAGTAGGATGTGGAGGAACAGTAAGGTCGACTGGATAGGCTAGGGGGAAGAGGGAATCATAGGTTAGAAGACAGGTCAGGCACCATTGTGACCTCTAGTGATCTAAACGGATGACACCAATTGGAAAGCTAAGCAATAGTGTAGAGACCACCTCGAATGCCTATTCCTGATAGTGAACTTGATGTCTATAACCATTCTGGAGCCTTCATCCAGTGACTGATGGAAGCAGAGGCAAACACCCACAGTTAAATACTGAACAGAACCCAAGGAACCCAGCAACAGAGAGAGAGAGGAGCGAAGAGCAACTTGGCAAAGAATGGGCTGGCAAAACCAGCAGAGACAGCTGATGCGAACAGGGGAGAGCTCTTGGACCCCAGACCGACAGCGGGGAGGCCAGCATGGGACCGATCCAGACACCCTGAATGTGAGAGTCAATGTGGAGGCCTGGGCTACCTATGGGGTCCTGAGCAGTAGATCAGTGTTTATCCCTCGAATACTAACAGACATCGTGTGTCCATAACACAAAGAGGGTTGCTCTCTTTGCCTGGACTCTTAGGGAAGTGCCTGGACCCCACCCTGAATGAAATGATAGACTCTATGTATCCCCTATGTGGAAGGAATTGGCAATAGGGTGGGAGGATGAGGGGGATGGTAGGGGGGGTGCGGGAGGAGGGGAGGGAGAGGGAACTGGGATTGACATGTAAAACAAGCTATTTAAAATTAAATAAAAAAATCATAAAGCAAAAAAAAACAAAAAAAAGAAGTGATAACTAGAATGATAAATGTGAGGAACAAACAGAAGAATGTTTTTTATTTTAAATATTATACTTGAATTTGTAGCACAGGACAATCAGTAAAATATCTGATCCTATATAAACCATCATGTTCTACAAAGGTACCTAAAAATGGGAAGGCTGGATTCTCTTCCTAATAGATTCTCTTATTGTCACCATAGTTTCCTATGTCTGAGTATATTACCTTGACTTCCAAAGTTCTAAGCTGGGATTAAAGATGTGTGCCACCATTGCCTGGCCTCAATGGCTGACTAGTGTGGCTAGTTTTGTACTCTTATCTTCAGGCAAGCTTTATTTGTTAGATCATAAACAAAATATCACAATACACACCAGGATCTTCAATGCCTAATGGGAAGCCCTAGTCTTCCTCAGCTTTAGTGTATCCTAAGCACTTTGCTAAATTACCTAGTGACCTGAAGCAGCTTCTCCAGGGTGGCTTGAAACTCACCAATGGCTGCAGCTGTAATCAAGCCTTCAAGGTTCTGTAGGCCACTGAGATTCAGTAATGTGTGTTTCTCCATCTGCGGGACATATGTAGCTTTCCAGAAGGCAAGAGACACTATAGTGACCAGACAGTCAGGAATTATGAATGGTTTTAGATAGGTCATTGTAAAAAATATTGCAAAAAGTAGACTTGGGATTTTAAAAACAAATATTCAAGAAAATGTGAAAAAAAAGTAGGAATTGGATTACAGTTGGTTGCCAATTTGTTCGAGATAACAAGATTATATCCATTTTGTAGTTAAGAAGCAAATCTATTTGTCCCCCTCCCCAGTAAGGGAGGAAGTAAATTAAATGATTGTGAGATAAGACGAAAGTGTGTATACCTCCAAGGCATTCTGAATTTCCAAAGAGGTATAAAATGGATGTGAGACAAATTAAATAGGTTAAAACCTGATAACCCAGGAACATGGGCAACATATGATGCATTTCTCATTGAGGCAAGCAATCTCTATTCACAGCATTTTGAGAATATGTAATCTCAAAGAAAGATCAGTCTCAATCACAGAGCAAGTCTTGTCTCATTGGATCTGGCCTGATTATTTGCACAGGTGTAGAAGAATAGTAAATCACCACTCAGGCTGCCTTATTTGCTTTTCTGGGATTATTTATGAGCAAGCTCAGGTTGGATTTCAAAGACTGCAATAAGAAGTCTAAGAAGAGCAACAGAAATTCAACACCAGTCTTTGACCTAATTATTCCATCCTCAGTATCCCCAAATGCCCTAAGATTCCAAGGCCTACAAGGAATTCACTGACCTGTGCCATTTCTTAAGCTGAGACATTGCAATGGGGTCTGGGTCAGTTTTCTAAGGAGGTTTTGCATGCATTGATTCCATAATACCTAATTTAGTTCCATAAAATATCTGATTGCAGTAGATTAAAAGAACATCATTCTTAAATATGACATTCCAACTAAGACCTTGGTTGTATAACCAATGTTTCTAATTATGTTCTTTTAAGAAGGACATGCAAATAACTACCTTACATAATGTGGATGTATGCATGTAACTACACTGCTATGGAAAAAGAACATCTAAGAGTTTCAGAAGTCTGAAAAAAGTGAAGCAGGGAAAACAGTATTTCCTTTCTAAATGTTTCACTTAAACTTCAAAAAGGTGAGTGTATATAGATATTGTTGGGATTGATAAATAGATTAAGGAGACAGGAATTCCTTATATTCCCACTACAGAGAAAAAAATGAAAGCACTAGATCAGTACAAATAATATAAGTGAAATCTATAGCCATCTCTGTGCAGTTCCTCAGTCCTAGGTTAACTAATGTCTGATTTACTTGATTTCAAATCACATCAACAATCTTCTGAAGTCATCTGCTTCACAGTTAGAATATTGGAAGCCATAAGTGACTCTGCTGATAGGTCTCAGAGCTGCTTAAATGACATCACTAGAGGCCTGTGGGCCAACACCTACTTTACATAGCTCTTGCTTGCTCTGAGAGTGTCCTCTGTGGTGGATGTTAATGTGCTCTGAGTAGTACCTGCTTTCAAGAACTAGTAGGCATCTGGGTAAACCAATCCTTTTCCAAGGAGAACAGACTTGAAATAACTATGGTTAATTTCTTGTAAGGTCTAAAGAGACGGAACTGTTGTCCTTTCTGTAGGATGTAAGTGCTCTTATCTGGTAAGCCATCTCAGCAACCCTGTCAGGGAATGAACAAGAAAGAATGATGTGTTACTGAGAAACCATAATGAATATCTAAACAGAGTGAAAAATATTTTAAGGTTAAGAACAGAGTCAACAATTATATACATAATTTTATTTTCTACATATGTGCAAAGCCTATTTTTGTAAATTATAAAAATCACAAATAGTCTTTATAATCTGTAAGCATAATTTATTCAGGAACAGAATTCTTGCTGTTCCATAGTGCATAGAAGTTACAGAATAAACTTCTATAGATTAATATTAAATAACCCAAAATTTGAGACAACATCACTGAAACAGAAAAAAATCAAGTTTTGCTTCAGTGTAGTGTTTAATGTTCAAACCTTTTTAAAGCAATCTAAATAGAAATGTACCAAGCTTTGGCCTGATCTGGTATTTTCCACTAAAATGCCCTTTCTACCTGTTCTCTGATGCCATTCAAGTTTTGTTTTCAGGATCTTATTTTCATTCTAGAACCAATAATTTCACCTCAGGAGGAAATATCATTCTATATTAACAAAATATCGTCATTTGACACTACTACTACTAATTGTCCCTCATTCAAACATAATGATCACATATTCTCACCCTAATAACTTCAGTTTCACAGAGGAGACTAGCGGGTAAATAATTGTGAGATGACTTTCACACATGCCAGCACCTTGCCACAGACTGGCTGAACACATAACACACAGGTTTTTATAGCCAGATTTACCTCTTGGTGCACAGCTTCTCAAAATGATCAGACAGAGCAGGTTTATAAACAGATGCACAAAATCGAGCTTCTGTATATTGTATTAAAAATATGAAGATCTTGGAAACTATCTGTAAGTTGATTTATCACAAAGTATCTTTCCACTAAAATAAAATTTTTAGTAAGTGATATTGTTTGTTTAAACAATATGTTGACATTTTATGATAGCAAACTAGTTGAAATAGACGAAATATACTTCTGATCTACAAAAGAAGCCAAAGGATCACACCCAAAATGCATGAGATTCCAGCATCCATAACCAAAGAACTATTCAGAAAGAATCAAAGAATCAAAATCCTGCAATTCTCAGGCAACTAGTGGGCAAGAGCACAATAGTAAGTGCCAGGATTTGGACTCCTCTGCAGGATATGAACTGCCAAGGTGCCATCTCCAGAGTGAAATGCACAGTCAGAAGAGGAAGGCAATCTTCTTTTTGTCTTTGAGCCCTAATTGAGAAAGGAAGACCACACTGTGGGAAAAAGGTGGGGGTTGATTTAGGCCATTGTAGTAAGAAAATATTTAGAAGTGAGCAGCATCTTGAAGTAGAGGGAAAATTTTCTAGGTTTTTTTTAAAATAGTGGTTGCATCGAGGGAGTATAAAGGCAGGTGGTCCTGAGACATGAAGGAGGAAGGGGGACTTCACTGATAATTTTCCCTGAATTGGGACAACACTAAGAGTGGAAGAAAATAAAAGGCTTGGAGGAGTTCTACACCTGGGTTATTTTCCAGAAACACTATAATTAGGGACAATTCAACACTATTAGGCACAATCATGTTAAAAAGGGTGAAATCTAAAAGCATAATTCTTCTAGAAAATTCATATGACTTTGCTCACATTTAAAAGTCACCAGAATTCGTTATGACTGCAAAATAGGTCAGTATAAGGGAGAAAGAATAAGAATTATGGTAAGATTTATTCTCTACAAATATTTAAAATATAGCATACATTGATCTCACATCAGGGTACAAAATAGCTAAAATCATCTGGCCTGGAGAGCCTAATGCTATCTCCTAATAACTTTCTATAATGCTAAGCTGGGCCAAATAATTTGCTCCATGGCACAGATTTGCTTGACATCATGAACTAAATAAGATTGTTCTTTTTACAGATAACCATAAGAAAGAAAATAAAACAAAGTGAATTCATAGATGAATTGTGTGATACAAAGGTGTACTCCAGCTTTCAATAAATCATAGCTCTGGGTAACTAGAAGTTCTATGTCATCTAACAGGTACTGTGGAGGTTTGATCTCCTTGACACATTTACAGCTAACACAATGTTGTAAGAAAATATATCTATTCTGGGTTTTAGAGAGCTTTCTGCAAATATTGACTTCCTTCAAATTAACATAGCTACGGATTACAAGGATATTTATCTTGAAATAAGCATAATGCATTCATCTCTAAACTTGGATCTTGATATTTTGATTAGATATGCAAAACAGGCAGGCATCTTCTGTTATCAACCCAAGGAGATCAAGCATCAAGAAATTCCCCAACTCTACAGGAAAGAAACAATGTCATAACATGTATTTAACATTTTGTAAGTTATCAAGTCTCATATTATCTTACATTTAACCTCTGATAAAAATCAGTGTTTTATTTTTATTTTATTTAGTTGACAGCATCATTTAATGTTTTGTTTTTGTTTTCTAGACAAGATTTCATTGTAGAGCTCTGTCCTGAATCTAACTCTCTGTAGACTGGGCTTGCCTTATTTATTAACAGAGATTCACTTCTGCCTCCCGAATGCTGGGATTAATGGCATAAAACATCTCAGCCAGATGATGCAATAAATGTGAGAAGAAACTGAAGGGAATAAGAATTATGCTAACTGGTGAACTGGTGACTCCGTGTTTCTTTTTTTTTTCTTGTCATAACTCTTCTTTTATTAATTTTTAAATTAGAAACAATCTTATTTTATATACAAATCCCAGTTCCTTCTCCCTCAGATTCCCTCCAACCTCCCACCTTTTTTAAGATGTATTTTTCTACATTCCTTGGCAATTTCATATATGAGTATGATGCATTTTGATCAGATTTACACCCAAGTCCTTGCCCCATTACACTCCAAGAACTGTCCTCCAACATATTTCCTTCTCAGATTTGTGCACTCTGTTTTCAAACCATTCTGCCCAATTGGTACCTGTTATCAAGTGCTTGCATGTAGAGGCATCCTTTGCAGTGTGGGGCAGGATCCTCAAAGGAATGTGAAACTTGACATATGTGTAATTCAACAACATTGATTACAATGAAATAGCATTACTAAGAAATAGAACCAGTGGATGGGTCTGTCAGTACTAAATATACATACTCTCTACAAATGCACTTTCAGTGCTACAGGCATCATTCGAGGATTTGGGGAGACTAAGTGGAGAAATTTGAAACAATGACTGAATAAATACATGCTAGGTGCTATTGAAAAAGAGCATAGTGAAGTTGTTAGAAAATATACAACACCTTGCGCATGATAAGCAATGTTTAAAACAAGGTACCCTGTTTCCAGAATTCCCAGTGCTGCAAAAGAAACACTTGTCTGAGCCTGCCCTTCTCCTCCCTTGGTGTGGGAGCTGGCGTGCGTGCATGCATGTGTGTGTGTGTGCACGCACGTGTGTGTGTGTGTGTGTGCACGCGCGCATATATATGAAGAGAAATTTTAAAAATTACCTATGTTAGGGATTTTTGTAGTATTATGAATTGAAACAGGAGCTTAATGCACACTGGGCAAGAAATCAGCCACTGAACTACATCATGGGCTTTTAGTTAGACTTTAAACTTTGACTTATTTCAGTAAACTTGTTTTTATAAGAAAAATGTATGAACAGCTTTTAAACTCATATACTTTCATTTGTCTAAGTAATTTTTGCTCAGCTTTTCGGGAGCAAAGCTCTCACTTTTCTTATAAATGTACTGCGATCAGATGTCTGGTGTGTATCCACACCAGGAAGGTAAAGGATTGAGGACTCACAACTGGACAGTAATGCATGAGTCCCAAGGGAAAAAAAGGTGGATTATGAGGGAAGAAGGAGGACAGATTGGAATGAGGAGGGAGACAGAAGGAGGAGGGGAGGAAGAGGAGGGGAGAAGGATGACAAGGAGATGAAGGAGGAAGGGGTGCAGAGAGAGGAGATAAAGTACAGGAGAGGAGAGTAGTGAAGGAGTTGCTATCTCTTTTAGCTTTTCTTCTCCATTCAGTTCCTCAGGAGACAAGAAGCCAGAGGTTAAAACGGAAATTCATACTCTTTCAGAAACTTAGAGAGAGGGCAGACAGAGTTCTTAGGGAGGCTTTCTGTCCCAGTGTTCGTTTGTGAAGAACAAAGAAGCTGCCAAATATAACTGTTGTTGGATCTGTTATTATAAATTCTCCAAGAATAATTCTAGGGTATTTTTCACTCATATAAACCTCAGAGAGATGGAAAATTACAAATGTAAGAATGGATTATTTTTATGAAAATAGATAAGGGATTGTGAGCCTGTTGAGAGAGGTCAGAGAGTAAAACTTCAAATGTGTCTGCATTAGATGCAATTCTCTCTGGAAATGAAAAGTCTGACAGAGAGTTATTGATTAGATTTCTACTAAACATGATTATAAATGGGGCCTGAAATATGTCTAATGCTCTCAGTAAAGGGGGGGAATGGTTAGGGGAATGGAAAGCTGATAAGAGGAGAAAGTAGTATAAGATAGAGCTCAAAACCAAATTTAAAGGGAGAAAAGGAACTTGGTCCCCCCCCCCCAAATTCCTAAAATTAGAATAAAAAAGTAGGTTTACTTAACTCCTGCAAAAAGCCATCTTAACTAACATTTTTGATGGCATAGTTAAGTCAAATGTTAGAGTATAACGTTACTGGAGTCACATCAGGAAGGAGGTCATGAAATGTTTATGTTTGAAGTTGTCAGGAAGCAATGGGAAAGAAGACATTATATACTCCTAGTTTGATTAGAAATGGCATGTGTAGTCATAACTCAGCCTACAGAAAAGAAGGACACCTGTGATCTACTGTCTTTAGAAACAATATCAATAATCTATTGTCTGAGAAACAAGTGCAGCCATGTCTCACATTTCCAGATAAACACAATTGTCTCTAGGTCTGAACATAAGACAATATCTGGGATATCGTCAGTTGGCTTTGACCATAAGAACACACAATAGACTGCAGACACACACAGACACATATATGTACACACTTCCTAATAGTTTTGAATGCTGAAAAGTTGGAATGATGGTGTCTTCAGAGTTGTTTCAAGTCTCAGGCTGCTGTTTGTGACTGTTATAGAACACTAACCAAAACTAACTTGGGGAGGAAAGGATTTATATTCTCTTACAGGCTACAAAGTCCCTCATCAAGGGAAAACAAGGCAGAACATAAGGTAGAGACTTTAAGCAGAAACAAAGGAGAAATGCTGCTTAACCCAATATGGTAATTTGAATATAACTGTCCCCCATAAACTCATAAGGAGTGGTACTATTAGGAGGTGTGGCTTTGTTAGAGGAAGTATGGTCTTGTTGGATGAAGTATGTCACTGTGGAGGTGAGTTCTGAGGTCTCATATATGCTCAAGTCATCCCCAGTGCCTCAGTCCACATTCTGTTGCTTTGTGATCAAGAAGTAGTCAGCACCATGTCTATCTACATGCTGCCATGGTCCCTGACATGATGACAGTGGCCTGAACCTCTGGACTGTAAGCTACCACCTCAGTTAAGAGTTTTCTTTTATAAGAGTTTATATTATATCTTTGCAGCAATAGAATCCCTAAGCAGGGCACCATGCCCTACCCTAATGGGATATTACCACCCCCAGAAGTATGTTCCTTCCCACATCAATTAATGATCAAGGAAATGTTGCAGAGACATGCCAGTGGGCTAATCTGATGGAAGCAATTCAGTGCAGGCACCTTCTTCCCAGGTGTCTAGGTTTGTGTTCAGTTGTGACCTGCATCTAACTATGATAGTCCCTATGGGATGGTGGCAAACATCTGCCTTGCCCCTAACTTTGGAAATATGCAACATGAAATGCTTTTCTGCCCCTGTGGTTTTGACTGGGTGCAAGCATCTGTAAATATTCTAACATCCTTGAAGGACAATCTTACTACACTTGGGCCAGCATTCTCATCCTCATTTTATCTTCTTATCTTTGTGAAGACTGTTTCTAAAGTAGATCATAGGTTGAGGTACTTAAGATCAGGTCTTCAATATCAGCATGAAGTAACACAATTCAACACGCAAAGGGGGAGATGTGTTTAGTGACAAACATACTTCTTGCCTTTAGAAGCCTCAGACAAACCTTGTCTTGAAAAAAATTTAAAAAAGGAATACAACATATTTTTTCTCCATCATGATCGACTTCTATGGGTGATGTCTTTTGAAAGTTATTCTGGTTTCCAGTCCCTATGGTAGATGTGGCTTTCTGTTTCACCATCACTAAGGTCTTGTACCAGTCTCCCCGATGACTCTGCCTGTACTGATATCTTTTCCAGCCAAGGTGTGAACTACAATTGTTTAAATCACCAGTCACTTGATTTAAAACTTGCAATGTTGGTTTCAAATATTCCTCATTGTTCTCAGAGTCATCACTTATAAAACATTGTTACTATCCATAGCTATCTGCACTGGTCTGTGTTTTTGCCATGCAAACTTAAATTGACAAGTCACTACTTCATTCTCTCTGCTATAAATTATGCAGAAAAACATAGGACAGTTTTATCTTAATGTTTGTTAATATCATGTCAGCATATACTTTATGCAGTCTGTATTGATAAATAGCAAAATAGGTAGTTTGAGCAATAGTTTTGGGGTGACTGTCACATTGAAATGGTGCTGTCAGGAAAATAATATATGTGAACTGGCTAAATGAGGTGTTCACAATAAAAATGTAAGAAAAAACATTTTCTACATGAAAATGTCTTAAAACCTTGAAAATATTCTTAATTATGTGAATATTCTCAAGGGTATATTGGCAGGGAGGACAGACTGTCTCACTCAAGAGGCATTGTCGTGAAGTGTGAGCAAGCAACTTCCATCGTGCTAGATTAGTCAAATGCTAAAACGTGCTGCCAGAGATTGAGTCTATAATATGTATTGAGTCCTCAAATACATTTTCCTGCATTCTTACCTGCTGTGAACAACCTGTGACCTTTGTATAGTATCTGAGTCTAGATGATTGAGATAAACTTCACACCTAAAAATAGAGGAAGAAGGAAGCTTAGAGCTACGAGGTAACCCCTTAAAAGGACCATGACTCTAAACAAGGGGAATTGTTTGAAATTAGAAAATGCTGAACTTCATCTGTTCTACCCACATGCGATGTGAATTTTAAGAAGCCCCAGACATGAAGGTCTGCAAGTTTTTCTCCAAAACCCGTGGTAAACAGCATCAAACTGTTAGACTTTTCTTCCTCCTCACTGATCATGGAATATGAAATCAAATTGTTTAGATGAAGGGAAAAGCAGCCTTCAATTAAAAGTGGGTGAAATATTTTTTATGAAATTATTTATTGTATTATATATGCATTAAAATAAATATGGGAAGCTGGGCAGTGGTGGTACATGCCTTTAATCCCAACACTCAGGAGGCAGAGGAAGGTGGATCTCTGTGAGTTCGAGGCCAGCCTGGTTTACAAAGCTAGTTCCAGGACAGCCTCCAAAGCCACAGAGAAACCCTGTCTCGAAAAACCAAAACACCAAAAATAAATAAATAAATAAAAAGTGGGAACTTTTACTATAAGCCTCATAAGTTCAGATTCAAAACATGATTGTCATTTTTAATAGGAGGTTAGTAATTAGCTTTTGTATTTTAGGAGTCATTAAACTCTTTACCAACAAGTAGAAGAGAGAAATCGAAGAGTGTGTAGAATCATGCATTAAACACAGAGTGCCTGCCTCTGCATGCTATATTTAAATGTCATTTTATATCACAAGAAAAGATGTGCTTGTGACAAGTGGGTAAAGCAATCAAATTTTGCTTGACTGTGAATTAATTTCAATTAGAAACTTCTTTTGAGAGAAGACGAAGGAAGAGGTGTTAATTCTTTGTGAAAGGTAGGGTCAAGTAGTTAGACATGACAAGGATCTAATTAGATGAAAATCCTTTTTTTCTATGTCAGGCCGAGGCCCAAGGATGTACCATTTTTGCCTTGTATTATAATTAAGTTCATGCCATTCTTCCTGGTCCAGTCACACTGAAAGAAATCTCTAAGGACAGAAAATGCCTACTTAACTCTGTGTTTCCAAAAACCTACAGGATTCTACCTTACAAAACTAGATACTCAGATAGGTAAATAGATGATAGGTGATTATAAACAATGTTGAATTGTTCAAGATAGGATAAAAAAAGACCAAGTATGCTTGGGATATTCTAGATATCATTGAAAAATATTGACTCATTATCTGTCAGTGTGTAGAAAGTAGTACACATCAAGGTTTCCTTTCACATAAACAAGCAGAAATAGAGAAGTACCTTTGTTAGAACAGAAAGCATTCATGAATGGTATGCAGTATAGACTGCACTTCACAGTTCAGCAGGCTAGGGAAGAGCCCAGGTTCATGGAGATTTAACAAGGCCCCCAAAGACAATGGTGTGTTTGGGAATTGAACTACAGTTGGAAGATGAGGACAACAGTGTGCCTCACAGATTCTCAAATGTGGTTTTGAATTTCAAATATGTTTCCACCTTGACCAACTTTGCAAATTTCTCATTTAAACGGGTAGGATACTACTAGGGATCAAGGTGGTTTGTGTGTGTGCTTGTGTGGTTTTGTTGCTCTATGTGTGTTGGTAAATGTATTTGTCAAAGTGCTTATGTGCACACTGTATTCGCATGTGCAAGTCTTACACATGGAAGACACAAGTTGAGATCAGGTGTCTTCTCTGAATCACTCACTCTCTTCCTTCAGTATTTTGAGGGAAGATTTTATTTGAAACTGGCTCATTTGACTAGGATTTGGGGGAGTAATATGCTCTATCCGTGACACAATTCAACATATAATTTTATGTATGTAATGTCACATTGACCTGTTTAGTCTCAACAAGGAGTATTAGCTATATATCATTGGTCATCTTTAGACACTGGAGTTCCTCCTGTTCTTGAAAGAGTGGCTTGGGTTAGGAGAGCTAGGCTGGGTCCAGTCTTGCTCTTTGACAATTGTTTTCCTCTATTTCCTAATTCTAAGCCTTTATACAGGGTCATCTGGACCTGATTCTGCCCATTGTTCTCACCTCAACCTGATATGAAGAGCCTTACAGTTGATGCTTCTCTTACAGACTAGAGTGAACCTTCAGCCCACTGTGCTCTGTTGTCACTTTTCCAAAGAGCTCTGCAAACTGTCCTATGGAAGTGTGCCACCAGACTTGTCTGAATTTTTGGAACACAGAAGTATTGTATGCAGTCTTTGGTTAGAGCAGTGAGCTGAACACAGCAGCAATTCAAAAGACAACGACAACAGTTCTTAGTGGTGAGAGGTGGGAGGGGTTGGCTCCATAGGATGGTAAAGATACAGAGTGTAGCTAAAGTGCCTTCTCTAAGATAACTAATTACTTATTACAAGAATTACCTACATAAAAAGATAGAGAAATGTCCCGCGCTACCGTCTCGCCAGCAAGAATGACGCGGCACACTTAGGATCCTTCTGCAGAACAGCTTTAATGCGGCTTGAGAGGGAGAGCATAAGCTTACAGAGCGGAGACCCAGGGAGCGGAAAGCCCAACCCTTATATAGCTCAGCAGTCCCCGCCTCGGACGTGTCATCTCCTGACTGGCTCCTGCTCGTCAGCCCATATGAGGCCACTGGAGAGGCAGAGAATAAGGGATGGAAAAGTAGCAGGCACGTGCGCACCAAGGTTGTTTACTCCAACTGAAAACGGGTGTCGGTGCCATCTTGTAACGGAGAATGTGGGGGCGGCTCCCCACAGAGAAAAAGTTCACCTAACAACAAGCTCAATACATTTAGGTTCAGGGAATGAGTAATCCCAGATTTATAAAAATACCTAGAAACATGTTGGATGTAATATCAACTGAATGATATGAGAATATTATTGCATGTACACCATGACCTAGCACTTGGTTGAATTCCTAGACAGCAGTGAGTCAGCAGTAGAATGGAACATACCATGTGAATTTTCTAAATATAGCCAATGACTAAGCCACTAATTTGCTTATAGATGAGGGATCTAACTATTATAGTAACAATTTATAGACCTATACTCTTGACAAAATCATATTCAATCATTATGATTATTACAGGTAAGGCACAATTATATGGTTTAACATTTAAAGACTGTAAATTAAACTAGGCAATTTATGTGCTTTCAGGAAAGTTGTCTCTGTCTGAAAGAGCTCCACACAGTCTTGTGTCTTCAATAGTGTAAGAGATGCAACGTTTAGACTTTGTGAGACTCTGGGAAAAACTCTTACTTAGCCTTCAGACTTTTGCTGTTACACCTGCTCCATGAAGAGTTACTATCAGTTCCACATATATTAATATGCATTGTAAAGTGTGAAACACTATTTAACTATCAATATGGAGTAACATATAATTCAACAAGGAAGAAAAAATATATTTTAAACAATAAAGAATAGAAATTAGAAATAAAAAGAAAAATAATCCAATTTAATAGCTTTTTACTATATTTATAGACAACTCACAATTTTAAAGGTTATAAAAATAATTTCAGTAACTATATGGAAAATGAAATATAACTGTGATAATTATTTTTTTCTTTTAAGCATACTTTATTGTGAAAATAACTTTAATTTACTTCCTAGAGGAACAAAAAGCAGCAAGGCAAAGGAATAAGAAATGTCTCAAGATGGATATGAACAGCTAGCTCATCAGTAGGAGGCTTTCAGTTTTCAGAAGGACTTACTCCCCAAAAGACTCCATTTCTTTCATATTGCAAATTCATCCTGAAAATATAGCTTCATGTCAAGTTAGTTACAGGGGCTCCTCTATAAAAATTTTAATTAGATAGAAAAATAATGAAAACTTTCAATCTTTTTTAATTCATTTGTATTAGCTACTCGTCTTGTTGCCGTGACAAATACAGGAGAAAAGCAATGGATGGAAGATTGGGATAATTTTTATTTGTTTGGTTGAATTCTTATTTTTTTTTTACTTTGGCTCCCAACAGTTTTTTGTTTGGTTGGCTGAATGAATTTTGGGGTGGGGTTGGCTTCCAGTTTGAAGGTACGTTACATCATGGTGCAGAGAAGGCATGGAGAGTGACTTCAGCCAGGCAGTCAGTTGGTTCCATTGTGTCTCCAGTCAGGACTAAATAAATGAAGGCTCATTCTTAGCTTTCCTTCTCCCTTTTATTGATTTTGTTTGTTTGGGGTATTTATTAGTCTGTCCATGGAATGATGCTGCGGGATTTCAGGGTGAGTCTTTTTGCCACAATTAATTAATCTAGATAATCACTCACAGACGTGTCTAGTGATTTGTGACCATGACAATTCTAAATCCCATTAAGTTGGCAATCAAGATTAAGCATGGTAGTGTACAAATGAAGCATCCATACTACTTTTTTGTGCTGTCCACTTGACACACATTAGAGTCATTTTAGAAGAGGGAACATCAATTGAGAAAATGATCCCACTAGACCCACCTATGGGCAAGCTTGTGGTACATGTTCTTGATTTATGTTGGAAGGTTCAGCCCACTGTTGAGGATATGCTACACGTGGACAGGTGATCCTGGGTAAGCAAGCCATCTGGAGCAAGCCAGTAAGCTCAGTCCTTCAGGACCTCTGCTTCAGTCCCTCTCTCCAGGTTCCCTCCCTGACTGCCCTCAGTGATGGACTATCATATGAAACTGTAAGGTGAAATAAACCCTTACTTTCCCAAGTTATATTGGTCATGGTGACTTACTACAACAGTAGAAACCTTAGCTAAGAGAGAAATTTATATCAGGTCTTGAAGGACTGTGACATACCTCCCCATGTGTCTTGGTAAACCTTCTAATGACATTTGAACTTTGAGGCAGAAAAGCTATCGAATGCTCAGATATTAGTGGACTTTTCAGTGGACTCCTAGAAGATAAGACTGCTGAAAGAAATGGACAGAGGTCTGACTTTTGATGTTGGAGAGCTAAGTTTGAGAGTCCATCAAAGATTTCTGTCATATTTTGAATTAAGGATCACTAAAGTGAAACCTTTGCTTGACTGGGCCAGTGGATTCTGGTCACCTGAGGCTGGGGAGTTAGTTGTGATAAGACCATACCAGCATCACTAAAGTTGAATCATACAGGAAATGCTTCCTCAAGGTCAGCACACAGCTTCTTTGGCAGTCAAGGCTATGCATAAGTTGGCAGCTGATCTTAATTTAAGAGTCTCCTGTGTAGTTTCAGTTTTGAAGGCATGCAGAGGCCATGGAGATCAGCTGAAGCATGGCACTCTGACAGACTGGGATAGGGCATGGGTGGAGTTAGAGTCTCATTAGCAGTGAAGACCCTAGTATTGAAGGGTCATGGAGATCAGCTGAAGCATGGCACTCTGACAGACTGGGATAGGGCATGGGTGGAGTTAGAGTCTCATTAGCAGTGAAGACCCTAGTATTGAAGGGTCATGGAGATCAGCTGAGGCTTAGTTACCATCATGTGGCAGCATCAGATTCTGCCAAGGGATCCAGGTGAGGCTAGCGGTGAAGATGCAACCTAGTTACAGTAAAGACCAGAGCATTTGTGAGTATCATGGGATGACCACTAAGGACAGCCATGAAATGAAAGTAGCCTGGGTCTAGGAAACAGGCTATATTTGCTTTGAAAGACATAATTAGACAAGTGCAACTGTGTAAGCTCTTTGGAGCCCAAAAGATTGAGTGAGTTTCAGATACTGGTCATGGATTTATTTACACTGTTAGAGTTTTTGTTGTTGTTTGTTTGTTTATTATTTTTATTTTTAAGTTTAAATGTGAGAAACAAAGTTGCTTCACATGTCAATCCCAGGTCCCTCTGCCTTTCCCTCCCCTCCTCCCACACTCTCCCAACAACCCCCCTAATATTCCCGCCATTATAGTTTTAAAGAGAAATCTGGCACTAGGAAGTTGTTCAGGGATACTTTAGGATGACTCCAACTGAGAATCTAAGCAATAGTTGAGAGGCTACCTCAAATGCCATTCCCCTATAATGAGACTAATGACCACCTTAAATGCCATCCTAGAGCCTTCATCCAGTAGCTGATGGAAGCAGAAGCAGACACCCACAGCTAAACACTGTTCAAACACCTGGAATCCCATTGTAGAGAAGGAGGAGTGATGAACTAAAGGGTCAAGACCATGCTGGGGAAACCCACAGAAACAGCTGACCAGAACAAGTGAAAGATCAGGGACCCCAGTGTGACAGGCAGGGAACAAGCATAGGATTGAACCCATCCCTCTAAACATGGGGGTCAGTTAAGTGGCCTCTGGCAGTGGAACCAGTATTTATCGCCATTGTTCAAGTGGACTATGAGAGTCCATTCCCTATGGATGGATACTCTCTCAGTCTAGATATATGGGGGAGGGCCTAGGCCCTGCCCTAAATGGTAGGATATATATATATATATATATATATATATATATATATATATATATGTCATTCTCTTCGACCTAGCGTGCTGCTTCGGGAGGGATGCACATGGAGCGGTGAGGAAGGAAGGGGACATCTGCCTAGCAAGCCAGATAAGCCGAGTCAACCCTGGCGATCAATATAATATATATATATATATATATGTATATATATATATATAGTATTTTTTTTGGTTTTACGAGACAGGGTTTCTCTGTATTGTTTTGGAGGCTGTCGGGGCAGCCCGGCCTCGAATTCACAGAGATCCACCTGCCTCTGCCTCCAGAGTGCTGGGATTCAGGACCTGTGCCACCACCGCCCGGCTTGGTAGGACATATTTTTTTTCAATTTTTTTAATTTTAAATAGCTTGTTTTACATGTCAATCCCAGTTCCCTCTCCCTCCCCTCCTCCCCCACTCCCCTTTCCCCCCACTCTCCCACCCTATTGCCAAATCCTTCCACATAGGGGATATCAGAGTCTGTCATTTTACTCTGGGTAGGGTCCAGGCACTCCCCTAAGAGTCCAGGCTGAGACAGCATCCCTCTTTGTGCTATAGGCACACGAAGACTGTATATCAGGGATAGACACTGATCCACAGCTCAGGGCCCCATAGGTTGCCCAGGCCTTCTCGCTGACACTCACATTTGGGGGGTCCAGATCAGTCCCATACTGGCCTCCTCACTGTCAGTCTGGGATCCAAGAGCTCTCCCCTGTTCAGATCAGCTGTCTCTGCTGGTTTTGCCAGCCCATTCTTTGCCGATTTGCTCATCACTCCTCTCTCTCTGTCACTGGGTTCCTTGGGTTCAGCTCAGTGATTGTGTTTGCCTCTGCTTCCATCAGTCACAGGATGAAGGCTCCCGGATGGTTATAGACATCAAGTTCATTATCAGGAATGGGCATTCGAGGTGGTCTCTCCACTATTGCTTAGCTTGCCAATTGGTGTTATCCCTTTAGGTCACTAGAGGTCGCTCTGGTGCCTGATCAGTATTCGATCCTATGATTTCCTTATTTTTTTAAACCTGAAACTTTTAAAGCTTGAAATACATTATTCATTGTGATGTTTATTTTCTTATGAGATCTTGGGGATAAACAAGGAAGGAAAGGTTATGGCTTAACAGATATGTGGGTGTTAACCATGGTGATAAGAGGTCCATTTTTCTGTTTAGGTTTACGTCAGCCTGATACAAATGAGAATCACCTTGGAAGAGAGAACTTCAACTGAGAAAATGTCCCCACTAGATTGGCTGACTGGCAAGCTTGCGGCGTGCTTTCTTGATTGATGTTTGATACAGGAGGGCCCAGCTCACAGAGGTTAGTGTCGTGCCTGGATGTTCCTGGGTGCTATAAGGAAACAAGCTGAACAATCCATGAGCTGCAATCCATTAAACAACATTCCTGCATGTCCCCTTCAACAGTTCCTGCCTTTAGGTCCTTGCCCTGCCTGTGTCCCTGCTCTGATTTCCCTCAGTGAACTGTAATGTGGAACTGTAAGCTAAATAAGCCCTTCCTTCCTCTCCATTGCTGTGGTTATGGCATTTGTCACACCAATAGAAACCCTAAGAAAATCTGTGGCATTAGCTGGGTGTTGAGGATAAGCTGTTTTGATTTTCATACTGAAGTTGGATAGTATTTACATACTATAACCACATAGCATATTTCTTATGATACTCCACAGCTATAGTGAGGGCACTTTGAGCATTGGGAGCTCTTCTTTAGGATTCTCTTCCTCTGCAAGATCAAGAAAAAAAATGAGTCGAAACAGCATTTCAACTTTAAGTCTCAGAAATAACACCCCAAAAGATCTGTTTCACTAATTTTATGTGGAGGAGTCTTTCAGATTTCTAATGTCTATTTATATGGTAATTGCTCCACAATATATGACTACTCTTTCTCCTTTCAGCTGGATTCCATTTTCACCTAATAATGCCAGTCACCAGCATACCCTGTGAGTATAAATGATAGTCATGAATAGTGCTGAACAAATCAATAAGGAGTTCAAGTTGAGCTGAAGCTGAATTCTTAACAGTCCCTGAATTAAAATGAGACTGGAGAATACTTGTGGAGAGTGGGGCATTACTCCTCTTTTGTTTGGTGGTTCTTTGGGAGGACCAGTCCTCAGGTGGCAGTCACGTTTCTACCCAGTCACAATATCCATACTATTTCTAGCCCCAGTTGGCCTATGGATCCATCTGAAAAGTTACTGAAATAATACCTTTGGTGAAGAAATTCATGACCATGTTCCTCATCTTCGGTGTATTAAACTTACATATTTATCCTGTTTCCTATATGAATATGTGTGATGTACATATGTGTGTGTGTGTGTGTGTGTGTGTGTGTAAGTCAAATAAAGGGAGATGAATAATGCAGCTCCAGAACCTTGTGGATGACTGATATGATAAGGAAGAGAGGTGAAAAGGAAAAATAATATAAGGTTTATATATTCAGTATTTGTCCATTTTTACCTGTGGTCATCCCTTTATTGAACACCTGTGTCTTGGCTATTTTTCTCACATGTGTGACCAAATACTTGAGAAAAGCAACTTAAGGAAGAAAGGAAGGGAAGGGCTGGCAGCAGGAGTGCGGGGTAGCTGTCTCATTACCTCCTGACTGACGAAGAAGAGAGCAAACAAGAAGTGAAGCTAACATATAAAATCTCAAGACCATCTTCGCCAAGTGAGACTTCACCTTGCTGGGGTTTCACTGTGGGGGCTTTTCACACTCACACTATTTTACTGCCTGTGGCTTTGACCATTTTCTACCAGAAACATAGACATGATTAGGATGTGGACTGTCTCTTGTCCCCTAAGAATGTGAAGCAACAAGTTCTAAACAACTAAGTCGAGTGGCTTTTTTTCTTTTAAACTTATTTAATTTAGAAACAATCCAGATATATGGAGTAGGGCCTAGGCCCTGCCCCAAATGATGTGACAGACTTTGATGAACCAACAGGGAAAGCCTCACCCTCCCTGGGGAGCTGAAGAAGACAAAGAGTATTTTAAAGTACGTTAATCTAAGAGTTTTCTTTTAAATGTGTCTTCCTTAAGTAGCAGCTAACAGTTGTAAGATGGCATGGTCAGAGGGACTTTGCAAAGTGCCTTGGGCCCAAAGATGAAAAGTGACAGGAATGAGCTGGTCTGAGCAATAATCCTCACATGCATTTAAAGCTTATGAAGAAAATTGCTCTGCCAAGTACTGTTCTACATTTTCTTATAAAAATCAATTGTAAGAAAATTTACTAGGCTACTTCTTAGCCAACGTTTTCAGAGATGAATGAAATCCTGGGCCACTTCCATCTTTTCAAGCTGCTTCAGGGAAGGATAGTACATATAGAGATAAATAAACATTGGTAAATATTGTGAAATACAATCTGTAAAATTATATGGTTTTAGGGTGACAAGCAGTAAGTCAAGGTAACATTCAAAGATCCTTACAATTCCCCGGAGGAAGAAAATTTGTTTATACTTGGTAGGGTGAAGATTCAGTTTCAACATTTTAGGAGCAGAACTGAAACCTTCAGAGTGGACCATGGTAGGACAAGGATACACGAGAGTGTTTGCAAGAAGACCCAGGGAAAAAAGGAACATTGTCTACTCTGAAAAGCCCAGAATGCCTTTCGAACACAAGCTCTCTAACTCAGTCCATGCATGTGCAGGGCAACCAAGACCTCAGAGAACTATACCGCTTTCTTGCCTTGTCACAGCTTTGCCTAATGTTTAGAAGCAATGTGGGAAGTCTTAAATTGAGGTCATGAAGCATGGAGAAAAACCTGCCTGCACAGTTCTCTGGGTTCTTGATTGGATGAGATAGCCATGTGCCTGATTTGGAGGGTTTAACCCATACCCTTTGGTGTAGTATAATCCCTATCATAATCTATGCTCTATGGTACTATGGATTTCTGTTCCCAAACAGGAAGATAGAAGGTTGATTCTGTAAACAAAGTAAACCTCTGGAGAGGTTGCAAGACACTAACTTCACTGAACAATGTAAATATTTAGACACAGCCTGCTGATAATGTGAGTGGTAGATATAAATTAGAAAGTCAAATTCCAAGGAAAGTTCTGGGATTCTTCCTAGGGTGTGATGGTTATCTCAGTCTGGGTGGTGTTTAAGTGACATTTATTTTCCATTTTATCTAAACACATCTGCTATAGACTGGGTACAGGGACCCTGCTCTTTAGAGTTCTGAGTTTCACAGACACATGTCTCTTACTTAAAGAACAAGAGACAAACATTCAACTTCCGACTCAGTGTTCAGCACTGACAGAGCACAACCCACAAGCATCCTCTCCTATACACCTCAAACCTCTTCACTGCTCTTGCTTTATGACTGAGGCTTATGCTTTTCACTAGCATGACAGTTTGTGGCTACTGTGCTCATCTGAGCAAAAGACTCTTCCATCCCAGGAAGCTTCAGTGGCTCACACAACTCACTGGAAGTGATGCCACCTTCCTCCAAATTGCTTGCTGTTCCATGATTCACAGCTGCCTTGGGCAATAACAACTAGGAAAACCTGAACAGCTCCTGACTGCAAATAAAATTGCTCTTCCATGTCTCTCTGTCCTGTACCCTAAACAGCTCTCTAATTTTTCCTATTCCTTGTATTTTATGCTTTTTCTTAAAGCATTTATACTGATATTTTAAATATTCCTATGAATTCAAGAATATTTGTACTAACATATTTACCTAATGACGTTATTAACTTGGTGAAGTCCATTACAAATACATTTGTGATGTTTCAAAATAATTTCTAGTTTTTATGTATGTCTGAATTAGTATCTTGAGACATTTTTATCTATAAATTACTTTAAGGTATTCAAAAGTTTAGAAAAGTGTCCTAAATAGGCAAATGGAGTAATTAGATAAATTTAAAGCATTCTATGTGAAGTTGGATAATATCAATCATCTTTAGTCTTTTGTGTTGAAAAAGAAATTAGATTCATTTCATTTAAGGCTCTTCGAGCTTCATGTGAGATGCAGCCACAGCTAAAATTCATTTATTTGCTAAGTAACTCTGTGATGGTTATTGCTAGTTTCCAGCTTAACTCAATTTCAATTGGCATGTTGTTTAGATTGGTTTGGCTTGGGGTGTGTCCACAGGGAATTGTCTTGTGGAGTGGGACAGCCAGCCTATTATGCACTGTATGATTCTCTAGGCAGGTGATCATGGATTACATAAAAGATCTGAAAGCGAAGTATGCAATAGTATGCATGCATTAATTTATGGCCCTCTGTTCTGAACTACTGAATGACACTAACTGCTTCATGTCCCTGCTGCCTTGATTTCTCTTTGGTGATGGACCAAATCCTTTCCATCTAAGTCAAATAAACCATTTATCTCTCAATTGCTTTTTTTTAATCTTTTGATCACAGCAACAGGAAACAAAACTGTGATATGGCTAGCAACGTCGATCACTAGACTTTCTCATCTGAACATGAAAGCAATAAGATTTAAACTCTCCAGTATGGTTTCTTTCATTTGAAATGGGAAAGAGTTCTTTTTCTCTATCCTAGAATGGGAAATGGATGGTAACAAGACAAAATCCTGAACTTTTAGGCAGAGCTAAATCCATATCATATCATCTTTATAATGAATAATAATGGCAGATCACTGGAAATAAAACAGATGGGGTAATATTGAACAAAAATGGATGAGCAAAGAGGTCAAGACAATGCTGGGGAAACCCACAGAAACAGCTGATCTGAGCAAGTGAGAGCTCACGAACCCCAGTTGCAAAGCTGGGGAATCAGTTTTGAATTGAATCAGGCCTTCTGAACATGGATGTCAGTTAGGAGGCCTGGGCAATCTATGGGGCCTCTGGTAGTGGAACCAGTATTTATCCTTAGTGCACAAATGGACTTTGGGAGCCCATTCCCTGTGGAGGGATATTCTCTCAGCTCAGATGCACAGAGGAGGGTCTAGGCCCTCCACCAAATAATGTGACAGACTTTAGTGATTCCCCCATGGATCACTGCCCCTGCATAGTAAATGGGGGTAGGATGGAGTGTCAGTGGGAGGCATGGGATAATGCTAGGGAGAGGGAACTGGGATTGATATGTAAAAATAAGATTGTTTCTAAATTAAATAAAAAAGTAAAAAGCAATGCTTTGAAATCTGGCATGATGCAACAGTTATAAAGAAGCTTTCAAATTATTTTAGAATACGTAAATACACATTTTTATAGCAAACTGTATTTTCTATCTATAAGTGGATATCCTTTAGAAAATTCTGGCCTATTGTGTATTTCAATAACATTTAGGTTTTTTCTTTCTCTCTTCTCCCCATCTCTGATCCAATTAACTACACATAAATTTTTTCACACAAAAATTCTGTTTTTTTCTATTGTCCTTTTTGATTTTATGGTTAATTTCGTGAATAGTCTGTGAAACATTTTATCTTTAAATAATTTCCCCATTATTGAGAATATGATATTGAAAAGTCAATTCTTGTAGTTATGTTGTGAGCCAACTTTGAGTATGTGCATAATAATAGAAACAGTGAGTGGTAGATAGAAATTCTCCCATGAAGCAGAGCAGTGGCCTTTGTCTTCATAGTTCAGTTCTAATACTGTGTCTCATGTCTGCCTTGCATTCTGTTCAGTGCCAGGTTTTCGTTTCCATTTTTGGCACTTCTTAGTGATTTTGTAATTTAATGTGGCCCCAAGTATGGAGGAAATATCTGTATAGTATTAATATACACAAAACGAGTGGGTTGTTCTTCATGGGGAAAGTGTTGAGTTCAGTTGTCTTATGTTCTGCGGGTGAGAGTAGTGTCACCTGTGAGTTTACTAAATGGTCTACTAAATAATGTCCCTTTAAATAAAGCTATGTACAGAAAAGTTCACAAAAGTTCCAGAAACTCAAGCAGGTGTCTCACCACGTATCTTATTGTCCACTGTATTTGGAGAAAATTTATAGTGAATAATGATTAGAACTAATGAGATTTAGTGTTGATTCGCACATACTCAACAAGAACAATGCTGAGAAATTAAAAACAGGTTCTCTAACTCATCATCTATACCACTGTTAAGTATTGTGATTCAACTTTTATATAAATGTCATAATGTCAAACTTCATATACTTACTTAATGAAGTGTTAATAAGGATGACAATGTTTCATATGGAACCTGGCAGGATATTCAGAAAACTTATATAGAAATGCAAAGATTAAAAATAGCAAAGTTCCCTTGAATAAGGGTGTGGGAGGACTTTTACTGCCATGTAAAAGCCAAATTGTAAAGCATATGGTCCAGATGCAAGAGTAGGTGAGAGAACACTGAAAAATAGAGAAGCCTACAAATAGTCCCGTCTACATATGGACACTTGATTTGGAAGATAAGTAGCTCCCAAGGTTAGTGGAGTAAAGACATTTTGAAAATGTAGTAAAGGCAGGAGAACATCGCCAAACTAAAAAGACCCTAGTGTTCTCATAGACAGATGTTTCAGAAAAGATTCTCTGGAACAGACCATGTAGATGTAAACTACACACACACACACACACACACACACACACACACACACACACACACACATACACAGAGAGAGAGAGAGAGTAAATATAAGTGCAAATATATTTAATAGAATGTCTATGACATGTTGTAGAATGTTTGATAAACATGTTATATTTGTTTGTGCTGTGGAACATTTGTTCAATGATGCAAAGATGTGTTGTCTTCTATGTTCCATTTCTTTAACTCTGTGAAGCTGTGATTCATTGCCTATCTAAAACACCTGATTGGCCTAATAAAGTACTGAACAGCCAATAGCAAGGCAGGAGAATGGATAGTTAGGGTTGGCAGACAGACTAAATAGAGGAAATCTAGGGAGAAAGAGGCACAGAGTAAAGGAGGAGAGGAGGATATCATGGGCCAGCTACCCAGATACACAGCAAGCAATGGAGTAATAAGTAAAGAAAGATACATAGAATAGAGGAAGATAAAATTCCAGAGGCAAAAGGTAGATAGAATAATTTGTTAATAAAAACTGGCTTTATGTTAAGAAGCAGTCTCCTGTACCTATTCCTTCAATGGTACCTACCACTTTCTCTTCTAAGAGGTTCAGTGTGACTGGATTTATGCTGAGGTCTTAATGCATTTGGACTTAAGTTTTATGCATTGTGCCAGGCATGGATCTATCTTCAGTCTTTTATATGCCAGCATCCAGTTATGCCAGCACCATTTGTTGAAGATGCCTTCTTTTTTCCATGGTATAATTTTAGCTTCTTTGTCAAAATTCAAATGTTCATATGTGTGTGGGTTAATATCAGGGTTTTCATTCGATTCCATTGGTCTACCTGTTTAATTTTGGGCCAATACCAAGCTATTTTCAGGACTATAGCTCTATAATAGAGCTTAAAGTCAAGTATGGTGATGTCTCCCAAAGTTCCTTTATTGTATAGGGTTGTTTGGATTATCCTGGGCCTTTTGTTTTTCCATATAAAGTTGATTATTTTCTTTCAAGGTCTGTGAAGAATTGTGCTGGAATTTTGATGGGGATTGCATTTAATCTGTAGACTGCTTTTGGCAAGATTGCCATTTTTATTATGTTGATCCTACCAATCCAAGAGCATGGGAGATCTTTCCATTTTCTGGTATTCTCTTTGATTTCTTTCTTTAAAGACTCAAAGTTCTTGATATACAGGTCATTCACTTCCTTGGTTAACATTATCACCAGATATTTGATGCGGTTTATGGCTATTGTAAAACATGATGTTTCTCTGATTTCTTTCTCAGCCACTTCATCATCTGTTTATAATAGGGCCACTGATTTTTTGAGTTAACCTTGTATCCTGCCACTTTGCTGAAGGTATTTATCAGCTCTAGGAGTTACGTTGCAGAGTTTTTCCGGTCACTTATGTAAACTATAATGTCTGCAGCTAGTGAAAGCTTGACTTCTTCTTTTCCTATTTGTATCCCCTTGATCTCCTTTTGTTGTCTTATTTCTCTAGCTAGACTTTCAAGGACAATATTGAAGAGATATGGAGAGAATGGACAGCCTTGTTGTGTTCCTGATTTTAGAGGAATTGCGTTGAGTTTCTCTCCATTTAGTTTGATGTTAGCTGTTGGTTTACTATATATTGCTTTTATTATATTCAGGTATGTTCCTGTTATCCCTGATCTCTCTGGGACCTTTATCATGAAGGGGTGCTGGATTTTGTCGAAGGCTTTTTCAGCATCTAGTGAGATGATCATGTGGTTTTTCTTTCACAGTTTGTTGATATGGTGGATTACATTGATAGATTTTCTAATGTTGAACCATCCCTGCATTTCTGGGATGAAGCATACATGATCATGGTGGATGATTTTTCTGATGTGTTCTTGAATCCAGTTTGCTGGTATTATATTGAGTATTTTTGCATCGATGTTCATGAGGGAAATTGGTCTATAGTTATCTTTCTTAGTTGTGTCTTTGTGTGGCTTGGGTATCAAGGTAATTGTAGCCTTGTAAAAAGAGTTTGGCAGTGAGCCTCCTGCTTCTATTATGTGGAATACATTGAGGAGTATTGGAGTTAACTCTTCTTTGAATTTCTGGTAGAATTCTGCACTGGAGCCATCTGGGCCTGGGCTTTTTTTGGTTGGGAGATTTTGATGACTGCTTCTATTTCATTAAGGGTTATAGGTCTGTTTAGATTGTTTATCTGTTCTTGATTTAGTTTTGGCAAGTGATATCTATCTAGGAAATTGTCCATTTCCTTTAAATTTTCAAATTTTTTGGAGTACAGAGTTTCAAAGTATGCCCTGAAGATTCTCTGGATTTCCTCAGTGTCTGTTGTTATGTCCCCCTTTTCATCCCTGATTTTGTTAATCAGCATGCTCACTCTCTGTCTTTTGGTTAGTTTAGACAGAGTTTTGTCTATTTTGTTGATTTTCTCAGAGAACCAACTCTTTGTTTCATTGATTCTTCTCAATGTTTTCCTGGTTTCTACTTGATTGATTTCAGCCTTCAATTTGATTTTTTCCTGGCGTCTGCTCCTCCTGGGTGAGGTTGCTTCTTTGTGTTCTAGAGCATTCAGCTGTGCTATTAATTCTCTAGTGTGACTGTTCTCCAGCTTCTTCTTGTGGGCACTTAGTGCTATGAACTTTCCTCTCAGAACTGCTTTTAGAGTGTCCCATAAGCTTGGGTATGTTGTGTCTTCATTCTCATTGAATTCCAGGAGGTCTTTGATTTCTTTTTTTATTTCTTCCTTTACCCAGGGATGGTGCAATTGTGCATTGTTCAGTTTCTATGAGTTTGTAGGGTTTCTGCGATTTGTGTTATTGTTGAATTCTAATTTTAATGCATGGTGGTCTGATATGATACAGGGGGTTATTCCAATATTTTGTATTTATGGAGATTTGCTATGTTTCCTATTATGTGGTCAATTTTAGAGAAGGTTCCATGTGGCGCCGAGAAAAAGGTATATCCCTTTGTGTTTGGGTGTAATGTTCTATAGATGTCTGTTAAACCCAGTTGTGTCATAACTTCTATTAGTTCTTTGTTTCTTTAAGTTTCTGTTTGGAGGTCCTGTCTAGCGGTGAGAGCAGAGTGTTGAAGACTCCTTCTAGTAGTGTGTGAGATTTTATGTGCGATTTGAGCTTTAGTAATGTTTCTTCCACGAATGTAGGTGCCTTTGTATTTGGGGCATAGATGTTCAAAACTGAGACTTCATCTTGATGGACTTTTCCTTTGATGAATATAAAAGTCCTTCTTCATCTCTTTTGATTGATTTCAATTTGAAGTCTAGTTTGTTAGATATTAGGATTGCTACACCCGCTTGTTTCTTGGGTCCATTTGATTGGAAAATCTTCTCCCAACCTTTTACTCTGAGGTAACATCTGTCTTTGATGTTGAGATGTGTTTTTTGTATGCATCAGAAGGATGGGTTCTGTCTTCGTATCCATTCTGCTAGTCTGTGTCTTTTTATAGGCAAGTTGAGACCGTTGACATTGAGGGATATTAATGAGCATTGATTGATGAATCTTGTTTGTGCTTGATTTACTGGTAGTGGAGTATATGTATGTAGGTTCTCCTCCCCCCCTTTTGTTTGGTATTTGGTAAAGTGGGATTATCTATTTCCTGTGTCTTTGTGAGGGTAGTTATCTTCGTTGGGTCTAGGTTTTCCTTCCAGCACTTTCTTTAGAGCTGGATTCATGGATATGTATTGTTTAAATCTGGCTTTGTCATGGAATATTTTGTTTTCTCCATCTATGGTAATTGAAAGCTTTGCTGGATATAGTAGTCTGGGCTGACATCCCTGTTCCCTTAGTGTCTGTAGGACATCTGTCCAGTATCTTCTGGTTTTCATAGTTTCCATTGAAAAGTCAGGTGTAATTCGGATAGGTCTGCCTTTATATGTTACCTGGCCCTTTTCTTTAGCTGCTCTTAATATTTTCTCTTTATTCTGTAGGTTTCATGTTTTGATTATTATGTGACGAGGTGACTTCTTTTTCTGGTCCAGCCTATTTGGTGTTCTTTAAGATTCTAGTATTTTCATAGGCATATCCTTCTTTAGGTTAGGGAAGTTTTCTTCTATGATTTTGTTGAATATGTCTTCTGTGCCTTTGAGCTGTATTTCTTCATCTTCTTCTATACCTATTATTCTCAGGTTTGGCTTCTTCACAGTGTCCCCTATTTCCTGGATATTTTGTGTTAGGGATTTGTTGGTTTTGAGATTTTCTTTGGTTGATGACTGTGTATGCTCTAACAAGTCTCAACACCTGAGATTCTCTTTTCTATCTCTTGTATTATATTGGTGATACTAGCATCTGTAGTTCCTGATCATTTACCCAGCTTTTCTATTTCTAGCATCCCCTCGTTTTGTATTTTCTTTCTTTTGGTTTTACGAGACAGGGTTTCTCTGTATTGTTTTGAAGGCTGTCAGTCCAGCCTGGCCTCGAACTCACAGAGATACGCCTGCCTCTGCCTCCTGAGTGCTGGGATTAAAGGCGTGTGCCACCACCGCCTGGCTATTATTTCAGCTTTCAATCTTTCAACTGTTTGAATTGTTTCCTTCATTTTTTGGTTGTTTTTTCTTGGTACTCTTTAGATTCTTTGAGAGATTTGTTTATTTCTTGAATTTTCCCCCATTTCATGGATTTTTTTGTGTTTTTTTCTTTTATTTCTTTAAAGGATTTCCTTATTTCCTCTTTGAGGGTCTCTATCATCTTCATAAAATAAGGTCTGTCTCCTCTGCTTCATCTATGTATTTCTTTTCAGGTCTTGCTAGCATTGGTTCTCTAGATTCTGGTGGAGTTATGTTGGTCTTTCTATTGCTGAGTGAGCTCTTATTCTGTCTTCTTCCCATCTCTTCTTCCAGTGGGTGCAGGTGGGGTCTTTCTGTCTCCACTGGTCTCCTTCCTTCTTGAAGCTGAAGCTGGGGACTCTGACACTGAATCTGAATCTGAAGCTGGGGTCGCTGGAGATTCGGGCCTGGAAGGGCTGATGCCTTTCCTGTGTGGGCGGGTCTTCTGGATGCCAGGAGTGGGCCCCGGAAGATTGAGTGGATAGGTGTTGGGCAGGGTATGGGGAGTGGCCCCCCACAGACCCAGGCTCACCTGAAGCTGGGGTTGCCGGAGGTTGGGGCCTGGAAGGGCTGATGCCTTTCTTCTCAACTTTTAATCAAAGGTTATGCATAAGCCCCTAACTGTACCTGAGAGATGCTATTTGAATCTAATGACCTTTTGTCCATGCATCTCTCCCATGATCTATTCTGTATCAGAAGCTCACAATCTGAATATAAAAAAATAAAAACAAAATATTAGGCAATGCTCTCTTCAGTATAGTTAAACATGAAGAGCTTCTGAGGCAAACTAGATCATGAAGGGGATACAGGCACAAAAGGATCATGAATGCAGCAGAAGAGACTGCATATAATGCTCTGTGTTTGTACAGACAGTACACACTCCCAATTTCATTTTACATATATATTCACGAGAATCATTTGTTGTAATATGTCAATTTCTTCTACACTAACATATTTCCAGTGCCTAGCTTCTAATATGCCCTTAATCAATGTTACTGAGTGAATATTAAACTATCTGATGGTAAAGGGAGACCAGAGGTTACATTTTCAGGTTTAGAGTGATGAGGATGAATGGGTGCTGTAATCAAGGAAAAGACGCGTTTCTCATTAACTTGCACTGGTAGTTTGGATTCCAACTGTCTGCTATAAAATCTAGCAGTTCAACTACGTCAACTAACAAACAAAATTTAACCTTCTGGAAAGTATTTCTAGGTATATTAATGACGTTTCTTTTACTGCAATAAAGCAACATAACCAAAAGCAACTTACAGAAGGAATATTTATTTGGAATTACAGTTGCAGAGGGATAAGAGTCCAGTATGGTAAGGAAACATGGCAGCAAATCTTAGGCAAGGCAGTAGGAATAAGAAGCCAAGAAATAAATCTCAATGATGAGCATGAAACAGACAACTAACTGGATGTGTTGTCAGACTATAAACTGCCAACCCTGCTCCTAGTGACATACTGTCTCAAGCAAAGCCCTATCTCCTAAGCCTCTCCAAACGTAACCACAAACTGGGTGCCAGAGTTCAAATATCTGAGCCCATGAGGGACATTCTCATTCAAACCACTGCACTAGAATTTAGGTCATCACATATCCCCTCTTTCCTTCCCTTCTGTCACTCCTCCAGAAACTCCAGTACTATATCTGATCCTCCCTGAAGATCCATTTCAATCATTTTCAAATAATTATCTCCTGAGTCCCTTCAACCTCAGTAGTCCTTGAACTACTCCCTCCCATGGCCTCCACTAACTGTTACAAAGAGCTGTTTGCTCTTCTATTCTCCCAAGTTGTAGCTGTTTGCCAATAGCCGTTTTATTACTGTATTTCTGGAAAAGAATTTGCTTTCTCATTTTGGGGTCTGTATCAAATTCTTTTCTTACTAAAAATCTGCATCTCTGAGTCACATTGCAGCAGAGCATTATCAAGTACTACCCTCAATGTTAGTTTCACAAGCCCAGCATCTACAGACTCCTCCTCATTTTGTGATCATTTTAGCTCCTGACTCATTGCCCCTATTCCCAAAATAATCCTGTCTTACATTTGTAGTGGTGACTGTTCATATAGATCATCCTTCCAGCATCCTGTACGAAAGTTACTTGAAATGATCTCCACAAAATATTCATATTAGTTCATTCTCTTCTATGGCTAAACCCTGACTCTGCCATAATCAGTGCCAGTCCCTGAACTATACCAGTGTTGTACATCATATTCCCCACCCAACTTTCACTTCCTCTAACTCCAGCTTGCTACAATAGAAGTCCAGCTCCAAACAACATTACAAATGTCAGGTTCTCCAGTCTGCATAATAAGCCTTCCTTGACTGCTGCCATTAGCTACTTTTGGTTATCAGTGTGACACACCTGGGCAGAGGGAACCTCAACTGAAGAACTGTTTACATCAGTTTGACATGTGGGTTTTCTGGATTTCTAAATGATGTTGGAGGGTCCAACCCATTGTGGCAACAACATCTGTAGCCCAATGGGAAAGAAAGCTGAATAGTAGCATGGGCACAAACCTGTGAGTGGTGTACCTTATGGCTTCTGAATCTGTTACTTGAGTTCCTGCCCTGACTTCCCTCCATGATGAACTATTACCTGGAAGAGTAAGTCAAGAGCAATTATTCTTCTTGAACGTATTTTGTTCATGGTGCTTAGCAAAGCCACAAAGTTGGACAATACAATGTCAGCTAATATATAATATGTGTATGAATCACCTCCTCATACACATGCTCAACTGTCCTTTCTCACTTTACTGTAGTTTTTGAGATCTTCACAATCTCTCTCCCCCTTACTTACACCTCTATAGTGAATGCAGCTAAAGAAATGAACTCAGATATGAAGACAGGATGACCCTCTAAATTCACCACTGGCAATTTCAGCTGTTGCTCTGAGTGACTCATGGCAAATATGTTGTATTTCCCCTTGATTTTGCACACTCCCATTTTCTCATTTCTCTCTCCAAATCCCCAGTTCCACTTTCCTGTTTTTGTTCTCCATTTCTTATTCACTGAGAAAATCAGGCTTCAGAATAGAACTCTGCAGACTCCCACAGTCACATCCATTCACTTTTCAGCATCTGCACCCACATACTCCATGTTCCTGCTGTTCACATATGAGCACACTATGAGCTGTGATCCCATCAAAGGCCATCCCACCATCTGTGCAGAGACTCTGCCACCTCCCACTCACACAGGATCTACTTCAGTAAGCCCCTGCCTTCGACATAACGACTGTAATGAGTTTTCCCATCTTTATTCTCCAGTCTCTGCTCCATCTCTTTGTTCTCATATCAGTAAGAATATCCAAAAGAGAAGACTAAATTTTATTTTTAAAAAACTTAAAAAGATTACACAAGGGAAAATATTAGTAGTCTTAAAAGTAGTTTTGATTTTCAAAAATATAATGCCACATTGACAATCCATTAACTTAATTAAAATAAAATACTGTGCTTCATGAGGTCACTATTGGAAAAATATATGACACACCAAAATCTTTCAAAAGATGTAACTGATAAAATCCTGTTGCCTTTAACATATAAAAAAACTCTTAGAATTCAACACAGAGACAGAAGACCCTAATCAAGGAAAGAACAAATGATCTGTTTTAGCCACGTTTCTATTGTTAAGAAAACCATTATTAAGGCAACTTAACAAAGAAAGCTTTTAATTGGGGAAACTTTCTGTCTCAGAGCATGAGACTATGACATCATGGTGGGATGGATGAGAGCAGGAAGGGAGGCATGGCACTGGAGAAGTAGTTGAGAGCTTACATCTGTTCCACAAGCACAAGGCAGGAGGCATAAAGAGGGAGAGGCAGGTAGAAGGAGAAACAGAGATATAGAGAGGCTAACTGGGAATAGTTTGGGTTTTTTAAACTTCAAAGTCCACCCAGGGTAAAACACTTCCTCCAACAAGGCCACAGCTCCTACTCCTTTCCAAACACTTCTACCAGCTGACAACCAGTAATAAAAATACATGGACCTATGAGGGACATACTCATTTAAACCACATCAGACCTGGACAGACTCTTCATCTAGAAAGATATTCAGAGTTCCATCAGGGATATAGCAAATTAAAAGGAGACTCTATGATATGGGCCTTTGAATGAAAAAAATTAATAGCAACAACAAATGTCAATTAAGGTGCAGAGTTAAGAAAATTTACTCATTGTTGATGGGTATGTAGTTTTCTTTTTCTTTCTTTTTTAACTCTTTGCTCTTTACTCTTCCAGGGGTCCACCACCCAACTCCCAAATAAACACATAGAGGCTATTCTTATTGATAAATGTGTTTTGCTTATTTCTAGCCAGTTTTTCTTGACTTAAATTATCCCATCTGCCTTTTGCCTCTGGGCTTTTATCTTTCTAAATTCTACATGCCCTTCTTGACATTTTACTCTGTGGCTTGTTGTGTAGTGGGGTGGCTGGTCCCTGGGGTCCTCTCCTTTTTTTCTGATTACTCTATCTTCCCCCAGATTTCTCCTGTCTGCCTGCCCTACCTAGCTATTGGATGCTTAGCTCTTTATTAGACCAGTCAGATATTTTTTTTCATTATGAAGCTGTTGGCCTTGCTTGTTTCTTACTGGCTAGCTCTGACTTAAGTATTTACCCCATAATTGTTAATCTATGTATTTCTCTTACCGGAGACGTTCCGGGCTTCCTACCCCATGGTGGTTACATCTCGAACTTCTTGTGTTTCTCCTTCCCAGAATCCTCCTGGACTCCTAGTCCCACCTATCTGATTCCTATTGGCTCAACAGTACTTTATTGACAAATAACAGGCAAATAACAGGACTTCCCCAACATCTCCTCTTTTCTGTTTAAACAAAAGAAAGGTCTTAACTTTAACATAGTCAAATTATATACAACAGAACAGTTATCAAGTAAGAATACAGTTACAATATTTTGTCTATCAACATTCAGCAAGATTTAAAGAAAATATCATCTATCTCATTCTTGTGAGTCCAAAGTCCTATATGTAGCTTATCTTTTATCACAACTAAGGAAAACTATAACTATCTGTCTTCAACTCCATCAAAGACCACAGAAGGATAATATATAAACAATAAGATTGACAGAGACATCTTACTGTCTGGACAGTCACCCGAACTTCCTCTGTAACGTTGGGGCATCCATCTTCAGCCCATACGCCACAATATGTCTGGAAAACTTCTCAGCAAAGCAGGAAATTTCAAACTGTCCATCTGCATCAGCAGTCTGTCAGTCATTTTTCTGTGTCCTGCAGAAAGCCTTGTAGACACTTCCATGAATCAGGAACCCTGAAGGACTGTGTGAGTTCAGCAGTCACTTTTCTGTGTGTCCTGCATGTCCAGATTATACAACAACAGTCAAACAGTCTAGGCAAGAGCAGTTTCTTGCCCAAATGGCTAATCTTGCCATGTTGAAAGTAAACTCCATAACGAGTTTCTTCGATGCCCATCTTTCTCTTAGACATAATTGGTGCTGCCAGGAGCAGACATTTCTCATTGTCAAGAAAAACCCTAAACCATTTTAAATGCCATTTTCTGAAGGTCTTTGAAAGGTCTATCTCAAATACATCTCAATATATCTAGAAAACCTAACTTACCTAACTATATGTTGTGACTATTATAAGTAACTATCTATAGTCTGTATTCAATTATGTATTACGTTTTAAAAGACAAGTCAGATTTTTCAACAAGCAAAGTAACACAGCTTCACAGAATTAAACAGATGCAACATAAAATAATGCAACATATCTTTGCATCCTTAAACAAATATTCCACAGCATAAACAAATATACACATCTTCACCTAATATTGTACAACATGAACAATTACGGAGCAAGCACTTTGAGGACATAGTTTCCTGCCAAATAAAAACCACTCTTACCACTCTTACTCTCAGTTGTTGTAAAGATGACTTCTGGTGTTTACCTAAACCCTGAATATATATGCTTATATCAGTAATATCCCAATAGCTAACACATGGAAAGAGTCATTTCAATAAGCAAATTGAGAAACTGAGGTAAAGCAAAACATAAAATGTCATTTTATTCAATGGTAAAAAAGTAATGCAATGAAAACATACAAATACATATTATCAAATGAAAGAGGAGCACATGAAAAGACTAGGAACCATGGTAGTCAAAATTATATGACCCACATAAGGAAAAAGCATGGAGGCAGTCTTAAAGCCAGTGGTTGTCTAGGGTTGGGGAGAAGGGGAGATGAACAAACAGAACACAAGTATCATTGAAGTCCATATGGACGACATTCACATTCTTTTACTTAATATTTTGCTTATTTTTTTCTAAATTTGACCAACATTTCAAAATATTATACAGTATGTTATACATATATAAGTTAAACACATGTATCAACAAAGAAATTTTATAATGAATACAAATGAATTATTTATAGATTTTGAAATCTTTAGTGAATTATTACCTGTTATAATTTTTTAAAAAGTGGCTCAAGAGAGAAAGACACCTTGCAAGAGAGTTCAAGTGGAGGGATTTTTCATTAATGGAAAAAGGCAGAGAGACTGGTCTCCAGGGACAGGAGAAGTGGGAAAGAAGAAAGAGAAGGCTATAGAAAGGGGGGAGGGGGAGAGGAGGAAGAGGGAGAGAAACAGACATGCAGAGAGAAGGAGAGAAAGAGAGGGAGGAGGGAGTTGGGCAGGGCCCTTTTATTTATTTTTATTTATTTATTTTTTAATATAAGTTTAAATTAGAAACAATGTTGCTTCACATGTCAATTCCAGGTCCCTCTCCATTTCCCTTCCCTCCGCCAGTACATTCCCACCAACCCCCCCAATATCCCCTCATTTCCCCAGGGAAGGTGAGGCCCTCCATGAGGGTGTCCATAGTCTGTCATTTCATCCAGGGCAGGGCCTAGACATCCCCCCCCAAGATTTCAGGGTAAGAGAACATCTCACATTGTTGGATGGGAGTCCAAAGTCCATTTGTATACCCAGGATAATTACTGATCTACTACCCAAGGCTCAATAGATTACCAAGGCCTCCTCACTGACACCCACATTCAGGGGGTCTTGATCAGTCCCATGCTGGAATCCCAGCTGATGCCTGGGATTCAAGAGCTAACCCTTGTCTGGTCAGCTGTTTCTGGGGGTTAAACCAACACAGTCTTAATCCCTTTGGTCATCAATCCTCCCTCTCTGTCACTGGATTTCTTGAGTTCAGCTCAGTGCTTAGCCATGGGAGTCTGCCTCTTCTTCCATCAGCCACTGAATGAAAGTTCTGTTTCTCAGACTCTCTGGCCATGGGATTGTAGGCTGACACTCCCCAGATCTACGTCTAAAATCCATATATGAGAGAGTACATGCCATGTTTCTCTTTTTGTGACTGGTTACCTCGCTCAGGATGGTTTCTTCTAGTGCCATCCATTTGCCTGCAAATCTCAGGATTCCATTGTTTTTTTTTTCTGCTGAATAGTACTCCATTGTGTAAATATACTACATTTTCTCTATCCACTCTTCCGCTGAGGGGCATCTAGGTTGCTTCCAAGTTCTGGCTATTACAAATAATGCTGCTATGAACATAATATAACAGACATCATTGTTGTATGACTAGACATCTTTTGGATATATGCCTAAGAGTGGAGTTGCTGGGTCTTGTGGTAGTTTATTCCCATTTTTATGAGGAATCTCCATACTAATTTCCAAAGTGGCTGAACAAGTTGGCACTCCCACCAGCAATGGAGGAGTATTCCCCTTTCACCACATCCTCTCCAGCATAAATTGTCATTGGTGTTTTTGATTTTAGCCATTCTGACAGGAGTGAGATGGTATCTCAGAGTTGTTTTGATTTGCATTTCCAGGATGGCTAAGGATGTTGAACACTTTCTCAAGTGCCTCTCAGCCATTTTAGACTCCTCTATTGAAAATTCTCTATTTAGTTCTGCAGCCCACTTTTTAATTGGATCCTTTGGTGTTTTGGAGACTTGCTTCTTGAGTTCTTTGTAAATTTTGGAGATCAACCCTCTGTCAGATGTGGGATTAGTAAATATTTTTTCCCATTCTGTGGGGTGCCTTTTTGTCTTGCTGACTGTGTCCTTTGCCTTACAGAAGCTTCTCAGTTTCAGGAGGTCCCATTTATTAATTGTTGATCTCACTGTCTGTGCTACTGGTGTTATGTTCAGGAAGCTGTCTCCTGTACCAATTCGTTCAAGGGTACCACCCACTTTCTCTTCTAAGAGGTTCAGTGTGGCTGGATTTTTGTTGAGGTCTTTGATCCATTTGCACTTAAGTTTTGTGCATGGCAATAGACATGGATCGATCCTCATTCTTCTACATGCTAGCCTCCAGTTATGCCAGCACCATTTGTTGAAGATGCTTTCTTTTTTCCATTGAATATTTTTAGTTTCTTTGTCAAAGATCAGATGTTCATACATGTGTGGGTTAATATCGGTGTTTTCAATTCGATTCCATTGGTCTACCTGTCTATTTTTGTGTCAATACCAAGCTGTTTTCAGGACTATAGATCTAGAATAGAGCTTGAAGTCATGGATGGTGATGCCTCTGGGCATTGCCTTGTTGAACAGGGTTGTTTTGGCTGTCCTGGATCTTTTGTTTTTCCATACAAAATTGATTATTGTTCTTTCAAGGTCTGTGAAGAATTGTGCTGGTATTTTAATGGGGATTGCATTGAATCTGTAGATTGCTTTGGGCAGGATTGCCATTTTTATTACATTGATCCTACCTATCCAAGAGCCTGGGAGATCTTTCCATTTTCTGAGGGCTTCTTTAATTTCTTTCTTTAAAGACTCAAAGTTCTTGGAATACAGGTCTTTCACTTGTTTGGTTAGCATTACCCCAAGGTATTTTATGTTTGTGGCAATTGTAAAGGGTAATGTTTCTCTGGGGAGGGCCCTTTTAAAAGAGAACATATTGACAAGGCACAGGTCGTGCTCTTAGTGGCAGCAGCTGAGGGCATACCCTGTCAGGACTCCAAAGGCAGGCCAGTACAATGTCTAAATACTAAAACTGTCTTCACTCATCTGACTGCCTATAAACACAAATAGCAGCCTTTGTACAACTTTCTCCATACTCTATTTCTCTTACTCTCAGTTTGCAGTTAAACATAGCCCTTACATTTATTTCTTATTGTTAGTTTACAATAGATAGATGGTTTTCACTGCAAAAGCTTATTTTCATTAGTACAGATTTCATGCCAGATATCAACTAATAAACAAGGATTATTTCAAGTTCCCCTTTGCTGCTGAGTGTGTCCAGTTAGATATCTTTCACAATAAAATGTGATAAGGATGCATGGTTAGCCTGAGCACTGAAATGTTCATGCCTGCTTACTGTATTTTCACCTTCCAAAAACCATTGAGGATGTGATAACTTTGTTGATGCCACAGGATAGAAAGAATCAGAGGCTGTGAATTATCTGTGTAAGGAAAACTCATCCACTTTATGAGAAAGAAAAAATTAACTTTTGTCATGCTAAGTCCATTAAACCTTGGTGAGGCTCTTTGTTGTTTGTTTTGTTTTGTTTAGGACATCTAGTATTACCTAAACTATCTTAATGTACTCTAAGAAGTCATGAGTCACAAATTAAGCAATCCAAAGGGGTTCTTACATTTAAGCCTTACGATTTTTCACCTAACATTTTGAGTGCAAACCAACAAGAACAAGTTAAAAACACTCATCTTAGTTCATTGAAATTAGTTGTATTATTTTAATTTTTCTAAAAATAACTCAGTTTTATATTCCTTGATATGAAAAATTCAGGAAAGTTATTTCACCTGTTTTCCATAAATAATGAAAAATAACATTACATAATATTTTTATAATATAAACCTATCATTTGCTGACTCAGAAGCTATGATTATGATGTTCTACCAGGAATTCAGTTTTCAAACTTAGAATATTATTAAAACCAGTCTAATGCATGCTTCAGTTCATTCATAGAATGAATGGAGGATGAACCGACTTTTTAGAACTGTTCAAGATTCATGTTAAAACCACTAACTCTTTTAAAGAAAAAAACAATCCTAATTTATTTCTCAATTAAAAAAAACAGTCTACTTATCTGTCTTCATTTGCTGCATAATGATTTTGAAATGTCAAAGCATGGTCCTGAAAATGCAATCACATCCTTGAATCAGTCTTCAAAAGCAGCCTTCCTTTTTGTGACAGTGCCTAGTGGTGTTTCCCCCAATCATACCGGTGAAGATGCTTGGTTTAGCTGTGTGTAAAGGCTGATACAATGCAGAGGAACTGGAGGAACCGCCATGCTAACAAATAGAGATGGCATGACTTAGATTGTGGGCTCAACAACTACAGCCAATTCAAGAAGCCTCTGACAAGTGCAGGCCACATACTTAGCAAGAGTGTGTGTTCCACAGGAAAGTCGACTGGGGGGTTAGGAGAGGGGGAAGAGGGAATCATAGGTTAGAAGACAGATCTGGCACCATTGTGACCTCTAGTGATCTAAACGGATGACACCAATTGGAAAGCTAAGCAATAGTGTAGAGACCACATCGAATGATTATTCCTGATAGTGAACTTGATGTCTATAACCATCCTGGAGCCTTCATCCAGTGACTGATGGAAGCAGAGGCAAACACCCACACTTAAATACTGAACAGAACCCAAGGAACCCAGCGACAGAGAGAGAGGAGCGAAGAGCAAATTGGCAAAGAATGGGCTGGCAAAACCAGCAGAGACAGCTGATCCGAACAGGGGAGAGCTCTTGGACCCCAGACCGACAGCGGGGAGGCCAGCATGGGACGGATCCAGATCCCCTGAATGTGAGAGTCAATGTGGAGGCCTGGGCTACCTATAGGGTCCTGAGCAGTGGATCAGTGTTTATCCCTCGAATACTAACAGACATCATGTGTCCATAACACAAAGAGGGTTGAACCCTCTCTCTGCCTGGACTCTTAGGGAAGTGCCTGGACCCTACCCTGAATGAAATGATAGACTCTAGGTATCCCCTATGTGGAAGGAATTGGCAATAGGGTGGCAGGATGGGGGGGGATGGTGGGGAGGTGCGACAGGAGGGGAGGGAGAGGGAACTGGGTTTGACATGTAAAACAAGCTATTTAAAAAAAATTTTAAATCCCCATAAAAAAAGAATAAAAAAAAAAAAGAGTGTGTGTTCCAGAAAGCCATGCAGCCCCAAGGGTGATTAAATAAAACAGGACAAATTAATTGAAAAATGTTGCAGAAGGCCAGGTCCTGGGGTTTTCACATCTTGTAATCATGCTACTCTTACATTAAATTGATCAGTAGATATTAACAATATTTACAATCAGTTAATTTAAGGTTTTAATATTGTTGTTATACACCTCACAGCTTTCCCATGTTTATTTTTGCCCTTTGCATTTTGCTAGAAGATCCCACATGACTGATGTTCTTTTAAAAGTGTGCTTGAGTTTTGGGGTGATTTGTTGTTGTTCTTTGTTTCCCAGTTTTACTTTCCTTCACTTTCACTGGCTCTGCTCCTCACAATTCCTATGAATTGGCACTGATCACTTTGTTGTTTCCAGTTGCATGCAGACTTTTGTTGGGGAAGTCCTGTGTATATGTCAATAAATTACTGCCGGCCAATAGGAATCTAGATAGGTGGGGCTAGGAGTCCAGGAGGATTCTGGGAAGGAGAAACACAAGAGAGTTCGAGATGTAACGCCATGGGGTAGGAGCCCGGAACTATTCTCCGGTAAGAGACATACTTAGATTAACCATTATGGGGTAATTACTTAAGTCAGAGCTAGCCAGTAAGAAACAAGCAAGGCCAACAGCTTCATAACTAACATAGCCTCCTGTGTGTTTATTTGGGACTGATGCGGCTCTAAAACCAGGCTGGCGGAAAGGCTTCTCACAAGGAAAAGGTTCTCTTAACAGAATGGTGATCAGGAGTGGGATCATGAATTTCCACACAAAATAACAAAAGCTTTAAAGGAATTTTAGAAACAGAAGAACAGAGAGAAGCACAGATTTTTGGTAGCAGCATTTTTCTCAGTTGTGCTCTGTTTTGCTAGCCACAAGCCGAGATTCACACGGCTCGCTTACTGGAGTCTTCCTGACTAGGCATAAAAAGAAAAGAAAAGAAAAAAAAAACCCAACAAGGTTCTTTTAAGAGATTCTGCTAACGATTAAAAGGTGTGTACGTACAGCTGGAAGTGGCAGCATTTGCTAGATGTCAGCATGGACTGAGGGGGTAAGCTGGAGTCATGCTTATGCCCGCCATCTTGATGGAAAAAAAAAAACCAGCAGTTTAAAACAGCCACGGTTTTACAGATAAGACACATGGCCAGAAAAATATAAAGATTTACAGTAAAGTCAGACTTGGATGAACAAAGCCTCTAAAGGTTTACAGTGTGTTTAAAAATATACGTGAGATTGAGAAAGAAAATGAAACGGCAAAGTGGTAAATAAATACAAAAGCCGGCGTTGTGGTGGCGCATGCCGGCAGGATTTACTCCAGAGGCAGAGGCAGGCAGATTTCCAAAGAGAAACCCTGTCTCAAAGAAAAATAAATAAAAGTAAAAGAAATAAAATAATAATAGAAATAAATAAGCCACATAAAGATGGAAAATACACAGAGAGTCTGGAGACTGTATGCTATTATGTTTTTCAGTTTTTTGATTGCTAAGGAAGGAACAACTAAAGTACACTTGATTATAAATGCTGCTGAATTAATCCTACTTCTATCTTTTGAAAATGCCTTGACTTCAAAATTTAGGTATAAGGATATGTTACTTGGAAAAGGAGATTTTACTTATGTTTCTACAGAAAATGAAAAGCTGAGGATTCCTTCCAGGCTTCTGTGGTTTGACGAACCAAGACCCCCGGAAGCAGTGGATCAGGTGTTCCAACAATTGAAACAGCTAAGATGATGCAGTTTTACAGACCACGAAAATAAGGACTTGCACAGGTTTCTGAGTTTTGTCATGATCCCCATGGTATGAACAGCGCCCCCTTCCAGCACGAAGCAGTTTGGAATGAGCGACGTCCTAATTCCCATCTTGTTTATAAACCTTTGTTTTCATTTAAATGGGATTGTTTATAATTGTTTAATGATCACAGCCAATCTCTTTTTAATGGTAAAAAGGGGAATTATGGTATGGGTATTGCTTTTCATTTATTGATACAAATTCGAGGTCAATTTTGTGATGTGTATATTTCTCCTCTGGATTAAGTATTGTGCTTATACTGATCTTTTAAAATGTAATGCATAATTGAATACAGACTATAGATAGTTACTTATAATAGAATTTATAGTTAGGTAAGTTAGGTTTTCTAGATATATTGAGATGTATTTGAGATAGACCTTTCAAAGACCTTCAGAAAATGGCATTTAAAATGGTTTAGGGTTTTTCTTGACAATGAGAAATGTCTGCTCCTGGCAGCACCAATTATGTCTAAGAGAAAGATGGGCATCGAAGAAACTCGTTATGGAGTTTACTTTCAACATGGCAAGATTAGCCATTTGGGCAAGAAACTGCTCTTGCCGGTACTAATTGACTGTTGTTGTATAATCTGGACATGCAGGACCCACAGGAAATTGACAGCTGAACTCAGTCTTACAGGGTTCCTGACTCATGGAAGAGTCTACCAGACTTTCTGCAGGACACAGAAAAATGACTGACAGACTGCCAATGCAGATGGACAGTTTGAAATTTCCTGCTTTGCTTAGAAGTGGCCTATGGGCTGAAGATGGATGCCCCAACGTTACAGAGGAACTTTGGGTGACTGTCCAGGCAGTAAGATATCTCTGTCAATCCTAGTGTACATATTATCCTTCTGTGGTCTTTGATGGAGTTGAAGACAGATAGTTATAATTATAGTTTTCCTTAGTTATGATAAAAGATGACCTAAATATAGAACTTTGGACTCACAAGGATGGGATGGATGATATTTTCTTTAAATCTTGCTAAAATATTGTAACTATGTTCTTACTTGATAACTGTTCTGTTATATATAATTTGACTATGTTAAAGTTAAGACCTTCTTTTTGTTTAAACAGAAAAGAAGAGATGATGGGGGAAGTCCTGTACATTTGTTAATAAAGCACTGTTGGCCAATAGGAATCTAGATAGGTGGGACTAGGAGTCCAGGAGGATTCTGGGAAGGAGAAACACAGGAGAGTTCGACATGTAACGCCATGGGGTAGGAAGCCTGGAACTATTCTCCGGTAAGATAAATACTTAGATTAACAATTATGGGGTAATTACTTAAGTCAGAGCAAGCCAGTAAGAAACAAGCAAAGGCCAACAGCTTCATAATTAATATAGCCTCCTGTATGTTTTTTTGGGACTGATGCGGCTCTGGAACCAAGCTGGCAGGAAGGCTTCTCTCAAAGAAAAAGCTTCTCTTAACACACTGTGTCTAGCCTTTCAATCAGGCAAAGCATGTGGATTCCACTAACCTAGATCACTAGGTTTCAGGCTACTACAGTGGTAGCTGTAGCCTACAGCACTTAGCCCCATCTTGTCTGCCCACCACCTCCAACAGAATAGTATATCTGGTAAATTCACTGATTTGTGTCTCTTTTCAGTTATTATAAAATCTCAAGTTTCAAACATGAGATAACACAACATGATACATCCATCATGTTGGGAGAGTAGTTGACGAATAAAGAGAATGAATGGGTAGGAGAGGACAAGGTGTTTATGGTGGAGGATGGGCTTGAGGGACCATGAAAACAAAGCATTTGCAAAATTCTTACAGAACACTTTACTTCATGAAGTATTTTAACAAAATACAAATACAGTACCTAAAAAAAAAGGCGGAGGAAACATTCTTTATTCCCACAATGCATTATGTTATTTGGTCGAATCCGAATCCATGTACTAGGATCTTGTTCTGATATATTTGGTGTAGAATAAATTTTCTCATTACATTTGGAGTGAGAACTGTGTTTGCATCAACAACAGTCCATGCTTGTCAGCTGTGAAATGTCACTGCCAACAACCTTTGAAAGCACAAAGCATCTGAGGGCACCGTACTACTCAAACATGGAAGACCTTGAGATCAAAGATTCAGAATTGTAGAACTGAAAGAAAGAGCATTCATGAATTATAGCCATTGTGCCAGGAAAAGGAAGCCACATTTACAAAATAACCCAGGTGTCAGGTAACTGTTAAATGGAGAATAGTGTATTTGAAATGAAAGAATTTTTTCAGATCAAGAAATGAAGTGTAAAAAAATATGCAGAAGAAAGGAAAATGTAAAAGAGAGCAGTCACCCTAACATCTTAACCCTAACAATAATTTTCTTTAGCCTATCATATATATCTAAGGGAGAAAATTTTGTTAGGGGGAAATGAAGCTAGCTTGTGCACTGCATAACCATAAAGGTGGTGTATAATTGCCACTGATTTCTAAAGTCTTAGTACAAGTGAGTGCTTTTGATCTACTAAACATCTAGAGAGGTTTGATAGGTAAAACACATCTAGGCTAAGCTGTGAGGCACAGGGAGCCTATGTGCAGAGGAGGTTTTGGAGGTCTGAAAGTTATCCAGAAAGAAGGGAGTGAAAAGCAGAAGACATAGCCTGTTCTGCCTCCTTAGGCCATGTTGATGTCCATTGTCTGGGCAGCCTACTAGGGTTTTGTCTGGGTCCATAGTCCTCCAGCAGCAGGTGGCCATGGTGGTGTTCTGTGCTGTCTTTAATTCATGCCCTCAATCCATGCCTGTGCTTGCTGGGCATAAAGAGCAAGGAGTCTATGTTTGCTGTGTTATGGATGATTGCAGACAGTTGGGAAGGAGGAACAGGGAAGGCATCTGTGATAACACCTACCACACCTCCACTTCACCCCACCCCCAAAAGTTACAGCCTGGACAGGAAGCCACTGAAGGAAAGTCTAAAGAAGTATCATGGAGATGCTGAAGAGTAACCATGTTGGTAATTCCTGGAAGAGGCGTAAGAGAGGAAGGACTTGGTTCTATTTACAGGTGCAGGTGACTGAGAATTTGACTGTGTCCCAGTGAGTATACAGATAACACAAGGTAGACATTTTTTTCTTCTTATTTTTATTTTTACTGCTTTTGGGGGAGAGTTCACAAGGTGGGAGTGGATACAGTAAGATGAGGAAGAGAATATGAAATTTCCATACAACCAATAAAAATTCTTTATGTGGGAAAAAAACAACTAACCAACCAACCAACCAACCAACCAACCAACCAACCAACAAAAGTGATGGAGAACCCAGGGAGAGCAAACCCCTGTAAAACACTGAACAAAGCCCATGTGAACTCATAGAGACTGAAGTCACTATAACAGGGCCTACACGGGTCTGTACTTGGTCTGCTGGGGATGTATTTTAGCTTTCAGTTTATCACTCTTGTGGGATTCGTGAATGTGTGAACAATTGGGTCTCTGCTTCTTGTGCCTTCCCTTCTGGTTCTTTTATTTTTTCCATTGGCCTGTCTTGTCCAACTTCTCTATGATCGTTTTTATTTTATCTTTTATTTTTTTATGTTTTGATGTTATCTCTTAGAAGTCTGTTCTTTTCTAATGGGAAGCAGAAGGTGAGTAATGGGAAGAAAGAAGAGGTAGAAAGAAACTGGGAGGAGTAGAAGGAGGGAAAACTGTGTTCAGATTTTATTGTATGAGAAAAAAACTGTGTTTAAAAGGGAAAAAGTAATGCTAATAAGAAATAAAACACCAAGATGGAGAAGTGACTGAAGAAGTCACCATGGAATCGGCCTCTGGTCTCCATACATACCCCTGCAGGTGTGCACATACACACTTGACTCACACACTTCACACACACACTTAACACACACACCTTATACACGCACACTTTACACATATACACAAACACTTTACACACATATACACAAACACTTTGCACACACACACACACACAAGACCACAAACACATTGATATATCCGTTTCCAAAGACTGATATATGTACATGTGCTTGACAGGTTTTATTTTTAAAACACAGATGTCAAAGTAGAACAAGATAGTGAAACCAAATGATCTCTCACTATTTTCATCAAAGCTAGCCAAAGGGAGCTGTCTAAACACATCAGTCAAATGGGGCAAATGTCTTCTTATTACTCATGAAAAAATAATATTCTAAATATTTGTGATTAGAATGGAAATTTGAGCTATATCCTACCCACAGGTAAGATATTCTACTTAAATTACACAACTCTACTTTCTCCTTAGGTAATTTCATTCCTAAGTAGAAACTGTCATTTTTTTAAACTGCTTCTCAATTACATTTTTCTTCCTGTATTTCCTTCACTGTCAGGGCCAACCCTAGTCATGTTACTCATGGCCTGTATCTGTGTTCACTTATCAGACATACACTCAATGTGTTTGATACATGGCTTGTTTCAGACAGCTGTCATCTGTTGTAGGTGAAGTCTCAAGTGTGTGCCCTGGTTACTGCTCCCTAAAGGGTAGCAGCAGGCATACAAAGCAAGGAGTGCATTAGTAGATGCTGTGCTGTGAATTACTCTTGCTTGTAATCAGTTATGGAGGTTGAACTAAGGAAATAATGTTTCTGTGACTTATCATTGTACACCACCTGCCAAAGTTTACAAAATCACACCTTTTTATTTCTCCTAAGCTGACATGCAATAATTCATAATAGCCTGCAGAGAATTCTGAGTACAATGTCTGTGTTCTCTTAAGCCTTCATGATAATGCACAAGTTGTTTCTACATAGGTAGAGGGGAAATTATGAATGAGTGAAGTAATTTGTTATACACCCCATATCTAGCCATCAGGAAAAGACTCTTCTTTGGAAAGGTTTTTATCTGTCATGATTGCTGAGCAGCCATGCCTGCTGTGGTAGTGGTATGTTAATTTCCTGAAGCTTTCTGAATTTGTCAATTGCAAGAATACTCCTGAAGCAAGATAATAAATAATGTAGGGACTGTTAGTAGATCCAAAGTTTTAGGTTCATTTTAAAGAATGAAATTTTGCCAAATCATAGCATAAGTGCTATAGGTATTTTGTTTTGTTTGTTTGTTTACTATTTGAGGGCCCACCACCCACTTCTCAAATAAATATACGGAGACTTATTCTTATTTATAAATGTCCAGCCTTAGCTTGGCTTCTTTTTAGATAGCTTTTTGAAGTTAAATTATCCCACTTCCCTGTAACTAAGTTTTGCCTCTGCACTTTATTCTATGCATCTTGCTTTACTTTTTACTCCTTGGCTGGCTGTGTGACTGGGTGGCTGGTATCCTCTTCTCCTTCTCATTTTCTCAATCCTCCCTCTTCACCTTTCTCTCACATCTGGATTTCTCCTTCTGATTGTTCTCTCTGCTAGGAAGCCCTGTTTGTCCCTCTCCTGTCTAGCTATTGGCTGTTCAGCTCTTTATTAGGCCAGCCATGTGTTTTAGGCAGGCAAAGAGACATGGCTGTATAGAGTTAAACAAATGCAGCATGAAAGAATGCAACACATCTTTGCATCATTAAACAAATATTCCAAAGCCTAGATAATCATAACACATCTTAAAATAATATTCCACAACAAAATGATGTATTTAAATGGAAAAAGGGAAGTCAGGGAAGCAACAAACGGAGAAGTAACAGAAATGAAGGTCTTTTAAAGTTATTGATGGAAAGATCCCATCCAAGCTGAGGAGCTCCTGGAGGAGGTAATGGCATTTGTTTCTAGATTGTTTCTACTGGTAGATTGTCCATGATCTAGTGGATGGCCCCAAACTCTTGTGCATATGATCAGCAAGAATTGCATGTAGTAGAATGGCTGGGTAAACAGATAGAACATGAAGTTAAAAGTATATCATATCTGGGGGTCCAGAAGGAGTTGCTCGAGAGAAGAAATGGGGGTGAGGAGTATGATTACAATATATTGTATACATGTGCAAATTCTGAAGCAATAAATATTTAAATGATATACTTTAAGTAACCATAAAATTATTTTTTAAAATCACCTACTTTTTGTTTTTAATATTACATTTCACTTCTGGCTTGAAAATTAATTTATCACATTAATGAAGAACCTTAAGAACAATAATTTGTAAATATCTAGGTTTGAAGGAATTGACTCCAAGTTTAAAATCTTTAAGTTAATTGTAGTGCACACATACATATCCTCTACAAGTGGAATATCACATATATGCCTATGTGCACATATCTATCATATCTGTCTTTTATCTAAGTATGATTGAACCATCAGAAAATCATACACACACACAATTTCATTCCTTTAAAAATATATACAAATATAAAGCTTTAAGACATGTATAAGGGTCATCAGAACCAAGACAGAGGAACAGACAGCAAATCTTTCAGACTTTGTGGGAACTTTGATTTCTATCCTATCAGCTCTTTTCTTCATTCAGAAAGAATCAGAATTTTTTTAAAATGATAAAGAAGTGAAATGTATAAATGTACACAACTATTCCCCTTTCTGCCTTGGAGTTTGTGCTCTTTGATTTCATTTTAGGTCCCTTATGACCAGGCAGACCTGAAATCCGCCTCAAATGGCATATTCAATGTTCCAGTGTTTATCTGAAAATTCTGCTGGAAACTGATGTAAATTTGAGTTCCTTTGAAGTTTTGTGAACTATTTCATAATGAAATTACAAACACACACACACACACACACACACACACACGCACACACACAAAGCAGTTCACACAGGAGTCAATGGATAGTGCTTTGATCTCTGTGTGGTAGCTTACAGAGCACTGTCTCAAGGAGAACAGTGCTCTGTTCTTTTCTTTTTTCATTATAATTCACTATATTTCCATAGCAGGCTTAGAAGGTTTTGGGACTTCTCTACTTTAAGATGTAAAAGCAAGCTACATGCATTAGAAGCATCAGGACAGCCAGGACACATTCTTGTATTGCTTACATATCTTTCAAAAGAGGGTCCGTTTCCTGCACTCATAAATGGTTAATCTGGGAAATATGTACATCCAAGTATAGGAAGGTCCCAACTTATCCATCCTACTCAGACCCAAAATGGGAAGGAGGCAACTGGATCTATATATTCGGCTTATTCACCTATGAACGGTGGATTTATATCTTGTCAGTGAACTGCTTATAACACAGCAAGTAGCTAAAATTTCAAGACACAGCCATCTCCTCTGCCTGTGATTTGTCCAGTGTGCACTTTCCTGGGGTTGGTGTGGACAAAGATGGTGCTATTTTCCTTGTGGAGAAAGAGAGTCAAATGATGGATATTTGATCAGTGCACATATAAAAAATTAACAAATGCCATTGGATGAGTATGGTTTGGACTGGCACAAAGTGAAGATGTTTTGTGTCTCTCTTCTGACCACTTTTCAATTCCCTTTGTTTGACTTGAGCAATCCCAAGAGGTTGCACTTCAAAATGGCTTTTCATCTCCAATACTATATGAAGTGCCCTTTAGAAGTCTAAACAAAATAATGTCATCTGTGTCTGTATAATGCTGAACTTTACATTATCCACCCCCAAAATAAAACAAGTGTGCTAGTGTTGGATGTCATCTGAACAAGGCTGGCGGCTGGTCATAGAAGGGTTTCCTCAAATTTTCTCTTCAAACAACCCTGCAACTCCATAGGAATCAAGACATTTTGTCTAATTGTCTTTCATGCTGTCCTTCACAGTGATTGCCAATGAATGATTTCATTTTAATTAAATATTTGAGAACTTATCATTGTTACAGAAAATTCTAAATCATCCATAAACACACAAACATTTAAAGGCGCAATGTGGGTAAGTGCCCCCAGTTTAACAGCTGGCCTTTCTGGAAATTTTTTGGTTTGTTGGAAGTATGATGATTCTCAGGCTGATTGGATGTTCATTTTACCTGGACCTCACAGGCTTCGTGGAACTTGTCCTTTGCTCCCACAGAAAGGGAAATTACTAACTGACAAAGGAAATTGGTTAGTGCCCTGCTGTTCATCATGTTACAGCTCAGAAAATAGTAATTGCATTGCTGTATGAACATCTAGAGCCACTACATGAAAGACACCAGAATTGTGTAGCCTGGGGGAAGAATTGTGGGCATTGCAATACTATACTGCTTCAGATCATGGCTTGTATCAACAAATATTTTATATCCTTTTCTTCTAAAAATATTTTAAACTTCCTATACATGTATGATAGCCAATTGCATAGTGTTACCCAAGAAGTAACTTCTGTTCCTGGGAGTTTCCATATGTTTCCTGTGGGTCTTTCCCACTGGAATATCCAATCCCTGAACATTTACAATGCATAGATAGTGATGTTGTAGCACAAAACCTGAACCAAGAGGCAAAATCCTCACACATCTTCCCCAGATAACATCTATTGAGTTTGGAAAACCTCCAAGAGCACCTTGTGTTCAAAGACTAATGAGGAGGATTCACAGAACTGGACCACACTGCTGTACATTTATTTTTTTATAGTTACAAGTCAATGATTAAAGCCAAGAACTAGAAAGTATGTGGGAACAAGAGAGATGAGAGGCAGAGCTTTTGTAATCCTCTTCCAGATAGTTATAGATATATTCCAGATATATTCCCATAAAAGTTGGAAACATCGGGCGTTGGTGGTGCACACCTTTAATCCCAGCACTTGGGAGGCAGAGGCAGGCAGATCTCTGTGAGTTCGAAGCCAGCCTGGTCTACAGAGTGTGTTCCAGGACAGACTCCACAGCAATACAGAGAAACTCTATCTCGAAAAACCATACACACACACACACACACACACACACACACACACACACACACACACAATATGGAAGCAACATATGAAGATATATGTTTATAACATGTTTTTACAGTGTTATATGCTCTTCTGGTCAGTTGGAATAGGGAGAGACAGGTGAGATACATACAACAAACAAGCTATAAGTAGGTAAATACCTAAACAATGCACACAAAAGGAAGACACAGAGGAAGAAGTGAAAAATTCAGGCTTTAGGCTTACTCTTTTTCAAACCAATCCAAGAATAATTTGGTTTTTTTGTTTTTGTTGTGTTGTCTTTTGTTTGTTTGTTTTTTCCTTCATTAGTGTGATATCTACACAACTAAGGAGGTGTGATAAATAGTCATAAGAACTTGCATACTCTTACAATTTAACAAAATAGTAGTATCAGGTTTTCTTCTAACATTTATGATTTTTCAAGTCACAGATCTCAACTAGGTTTACATTACCACATTTTAGTTCTGTTTAGTAGGCCTTAAATACAATAAGGCAGCCATTGTTTATCATTAAGATATTCCTGTTGTTTTTGTACCTTTACAAATTCCTTGACATCAGGGTGTCACTCTGTAGTTCAATGTGGTCTTCAATTTGTGGTACTTCTACCCCTACCTTCATTTATTTATTTATTTATTTATTTATTTATTTATTTATTTAATATACCAAACACAGTTTTCCCTTTCTCTTTTCCTCCTGTTTCTGTTTCCTTTCCCCACTCCCCTCTTATCTTCCCATTCACTCTTCCTCTATCTTCATTCAGAAAGGGTAAGGCCTCCCATGGAAGTCCACAAAGCAGTTGAGGCAGGACCAAGCTCCTCTCCCTTGTTTCAAGGCTAGGCAAGATATCCCACCATAGGGAATGGGTTCCAAAGAGCAAGTTCACGTGTCAGGGACAGGTTACAATTCCACTACTAGGATCCATCCCCACAAAGGATCAAGCTACACAAATGTCATCCATATGCACAGGGCCTAAGTTGGTCCCATGTTGACCTCCTAGCTGTCAGTCCAGAGTTTGTGAACTCCCACAAACTCAGTTCAGCTCTTTCTGTGGGTTTCTCCATCATGCTCTTGACTCCCATTTCTCATATAATCCCTCCAGTTCTTGGCTGTGGATCATTACATCTGCTTCCATGAATTACTGAATGAAGCCTTGTGTTTATCTTTCTGGGTCTGGGTTACCTCACTTAGGTTGATTTTTTTTCTAGTTCTATCCATTTGGCTGTTAATTTTAAAATATTGTCATTGCTTTGTTACTGCTGAATAGTACTCTATTATGTAAATATACCACATTTTCTGTATCTATTCTTTGGTTGAGGGACAAGTCCTGGCTCTCATGAATAGTGCTGCTATGAACATAATTGAGCAAGTGTCCTTGTGGTATGATTGTGCATCCTCTAGGTATTTGCCCAAGAGTGGTATCACTTGATCCTGAGGTAGATTGATTCCCAATATTCTGAGAAACCACCATACTTATTTCCAAAGTGGCTGTACAAGTTTGCCCTCTCACTAGCAGTGGAGGAGTGTTTCCCTTACTCCACATCCTCTCCAACATAAGCTGTCATTAGTATTTTTGATATTAGTCATTCTAGCAGGTTTAAGATTTACCCTTGCTTTTTGAGTACTGGATTTCTGACATGCCTCCACATGGCTAGATTTTATGAGGCTCAATGTTGTCAGCATCCTGTTATCATCAAGACAGTGCTAAGTACCAATTTCTGCTTCTTAGCATACCTTCCTATTTGTGGTCACCCAAGCCTTGGGTATCACAGGATCCAACTCATGTCCCTAGGTTAGGTATTGTTTTCATTCAGTTAGTTATAGGAAAATCAAATGTGACTTTTTGCATTTATTTTATTTTATTGAAGATTTCATACATGAATATTGCATAAAATCAGATTTAAAGTCAAAACAAATAGCGTTGCTAAATTTGCCATGTTTTAATTTGTTTAAATGGCAAAAAGTGGTAAGTCCTGCACTGAAAATAACTTAGGACAAAATGGTATATTATCTTTCAAAATGATGGGATATTTGAGGGTGAAAAAAATGGCATGTTTTCTTTCTTCAGTTACTGTTTGGCTATTTGTATAAAAGGTTGGAAACAACTTCAGCATTTGTGGTCATGGTTTAAAAGCATACATCTGTGTCTAATTTGCTTTTTATTTGAAATCCTTAACCATCACTCTCTGTGGGTTTAAGACTCTTCTCTGACCCCTGCTTGCCTCAGAAGTGTCATTATAATTCTGTACCTTCAGCTCCTGGACTTCACAAAACACTCAGAACCCACCTGTCTGTAATTTGCTAGAACTTGGTTTAATTTTTGCTTTTCTCCTTTTCTTTGAGATAGTCTGGTGATTCACCTTCAGTTATCTTTCGTCCCAGAGCCTGTACTTCTACTGTAAGGCCTTTTCATTGCTCTGTAACTCTCCTGTGTGTTTACTGCTGTGAAACAGAAATAGAGACAGAAAGGGACTATTTTATTATGCTCTGTAATTACTGCCTTTTCTCAAAGCGCTCTAAACTCACAGTAAATGGGTCTTCAAAGCAGGCATAAATGATTGCTTTTTATGGTGTGCAGAGCGCTCATTGGAGACTAAACCCAGGTCTGTGCACATGTTAAGAAAATGCTCTACCACTGAGCTGCATTCTCCCTCTCTTTCTTCCTTGATAGTACCAGTTGAAAGTTATATGCATGTGGCAGAACATTCGCTGCCTGATAAAGGAGAGGTGATAATCAACAGGAAAGATTTAGAATTACAAATTAGGCATATCCTGTTAAGGGGATTTATTCTTTCTTCCTAAGTGTTTTCTTTCTCTGTCTTATCTGCTTCATTACGAATTGTATTGGAATTGAAATTTCTTAGAGGCCATAAATAACTAAATGAGCGGACATGTTCTAGTCAATACAAACTAGAGAGTGCTAGCATTTTCAATAATCCAAAACCTTAGATACTCAACGGGAGGCTCATTTCTTATGCAGGTTAGATGTGCTTGCAAGTCAGTAGTTCTTTTCTGTATTCCTTTGCGTTGGTCCTAGGCTGGTACCTAGACAGTAGCCCAGTGCTGTGTAGTGAGAATGGCTCAGTGGTGAGGTGAATCTCACCAGTTATAGGCCAGTCACAATGCATGCTTCCATAGATTGGCCCACTTTGTCCACTCAGGAACAAAGCTCTCTTGTTCTCAGAAGTATGTATATTTACTGGTGCTAACTCCATACAGGATACTTGTTTGAATGCTGAACGCATAGTATATACACTCATTGAATTTTAATAAACACAATATTCTGACTCTAGACTGTGAACAAGTCATATAAATTGACCTAGTTCCTGTTTCTATGGAGGGAAAGATTTCTAGGTGGTTATTACTATTTTATTTCAGGGTTTTACTTAAAACTCTATTAGAAGAAGCAATGAATATCAGTATTTTCAATCTATTAAGAGTAGTACAAGTATCTAATGCTGTTTTTCTTAATTTAAACTCATCATAGATTTCTTTCCACTCTCTCTCCTACTGAAATGCTTCTTCTTTGCAACAAGTCTCACTCTCTGAGTTGCCTGCCTTTCTGTGTGCAGCTCACTGAGTTTAATTAGAGTTGCTTTGCACCAGTGTGGATAATGGTAGATAATTTTTAAAAGAAAAAAATGACAGCTAATTTTAATGGATTGTCACATTTATGATAAATTTCTTTCTTATAATAATCACAATAACATCATTTTGTATAGATGGATGCAATTCATATCATACACTTACAGAAAAGTTAACTTTAACGATTAAGAAAAAGTACTTTTCTTTTAAATATTTATTTTATGTATATAAGTATTTTTCTTGCATGAATATCTGTGTACCACATGCATGTTTGATGCACATGGAGGTCAAAATAGGTCATTAGATATATTGGTATGTGAGTGATGCATGATTCTGAGTTGCCATGTGAGTTCTGGGAACTAAATCAAGGTCTTCTGCAAGCATAACAGCAAACTTAGCCATCAATTTTAATATTTTTAAACTTTAAAAAACCAATAGACACACCGAAATTGTATATATTTAAAACAATATGGTATTTATGATAAATGTATTTGCTGTGTAATAACTCCATTGTATCAAGTCACTGAAAGTGTACTACTTATAAACAGCAAGCCCAGATTCCAGGATTTAATTTGCACACTTAATCTCAGGAAGGGATGTTAGCAATACTTTTACATAACATAGAATCTGAAATCTATTTCAACCTTTTTGATCCAGAGTAAATAGTTGACTTTTGGCAGGCATCCAAAATGTTGGTGACAGAACTGTTCATCTTTCTAAATAAATAAATAAAGTTCCTTGTTTCTTTCTGAAAATCCTCTAGGTAAACCAGGAATAATGGATTTCAAATTTCACTCTTCATTTCAAAACGACTGCTTTTATCATACTAAAAGCAAAATTGAAGAGAGTAATGGGAACAAACATTAGTAATCAACTGTACTTCTGTTTTTATTGTTAGTCATATTACACTTTAAGGACTGTAAAGAATAAATTATAGAAGAGATTATATGATTAGTTCTTAATTCTTTCCAAGAAGTATTGAGAACCATGTGATGATGATATGAGTATATTTCTTCATTGAAGAGATATGACTTCCATCACAATACGGTCAATCTATACTGCAGTGTTGCTGGTAAGGAAGGATGGGAAAAATCTGAGGAATGAATTTCACAATTGTCTTCAAGTCTTGCTGCAAACTTCTCCCCATATGGATTTTTTTTACTCACATTATAGTGTCAGTCAGAATCAACTGTGTGTTTATTTATCATTTACGATTCGTGTTCCTCATTGTAGACTTAGTATTACTGAAGACTTATCCTTACTCTACTCTATCCCAAGTTATGTGATGGAGATTAATAGTTCTCGGGGAATTATATTATGTTTCATCCACATGGAACATTAGCTATTTTTACTAAAATTATTCAAATGGAAAGATCCGTCTGAGTTTTGGGTCACCATCATCCAATTTTTATTTATTAATCAACTGAAGTGAAATCATAACCAAAACACACAGACATATAGGTACAGTATACATGGAAAATATATGTGTATCAATAACCATCACTAGCTTTCTGCAGCCGTGGAAAAGTACTTGGGATGAACATGTTTAAAGAATGAAAGTTTTATACTGTCTTATGGTTTAATAGGTGTGTCAGTCTGTGCTGGACTGATATTTATGAAGTTGTAGAATATCATGGTAGGGAGGACATTTCAGAAGAAAATATTTACCTTACAGCAGCTGGGAACCAAGGAGAGAGATGAAAGACAGGACCTGATATTTCCTTAAAGAGCATACAATCAGAGCCTAATTTTCTTCTATTGGCTGTCACTTGCAAGGGGTTTTACTGTTTCAGAGATCCCATAGTCAGGTCACCAAGTGGGATTTAAAAAATAAAATTGCATCTCTATGAATCTATCATCATTTGTAATAGAGATCTCATGCTGAGAAAATTAGCTGGAGTTGTGAGTGATCAGAGATGTGCTAAATCCTAAGGAGAGACCTTGCCTTCCCTTGGCATGAGATTCACAAGTTTCCTCTAAGAAAATTGGTATGCAAGAGTCAGTGCTTGAAACTGATCTTCCAAAAGGAAATTCTGAACACTCTACACCTGTCAGAGGAATGGAATTAGGGGTGAATAATTGCCAGGCGAGAAGCAGATGGAAATCTTTCATTACTATTGCATAAAGTCCCTGAGACTGCTTCTTTTTCAAACACTGGGAATCTTGGAGTATATGTCTCATTTTCCTCAGGCCCATATTTGAATTAAACACACATATACATACACACACACACACACACACACACACACACACACACTACCACTACCAACAACAACAAGAACAGCAACTCTTGGTAGCTAATAATGGAGACAATATGGTACTATAAACTCTCACAGTCATAGGAAAGGGAAATTAGACTCCTCACTTCCGGTTTAGCAAAATCATAAAACATCAGTTTTCCTTTACCAGTTAATTTACTACTTTATTTTCAAGTTCAAGGAAACTAAGATGCAAGAATAAATGGATTGGAGTATCTGGAAACACTATCTGTCTATCTTTCTGTTTATCTATCTATCTATCAATCTATCTATCTATCTATCATCTACCGATATGTTGACTACCTGTCATCTCTCTAACTTGCTGTCTGTCTAAATATCTCATTTCCATCTATATATCTATCCTGGAGATTGTTATCTATTTTCTAATCTATTGCATTCACATATTTTTTTCTTGGAAATAATCTTTGTTTTTCATTTTCCTTATACCTATATAAAGGCATTTGTGCTGTCCTCTCTCATTCACATGTCTTCAGTTTAAAACTCATGTTGGCTCTGAGAAGACGTCTAGTATGCACTTGTCCTTTCTGGCATTACTGGCCTTGATAGCACTCTCAGGTTTTCATAGGTGAACAAATGATATGGGAGGTTCTTAGAGACACTGAGAACACCTCAGTGTCTCCTGAGGCATGATGGGAGCACCCCTCAGTGTCTCCTTGGACATGATGGGAACCATACAGTGAGAGGATCTCTGTTTCTCCAGTCTGCTTTGCACTACGTTCTAGTGTGCATTCATCTTAGAAGGAAACTGTTTACATCTCTTAATTAAGATAATTTTCAAAGTACTGCATCCACACACCATAAAAAAGTGCAGATGGCCAGTGAGATGACTCATCAGGTAAAAACACTTGACATCAACTCTTACAACTTGAGTCTGGTCCCTGGAATTCACATAGTGAAAAGGGAGAATCAACTCCTGCAAGCTTTCCTCTAATTTCCACAGGTTTGCTAAGCTGTTTCCATGCCCATCTCACCCCTACTAATACATATCAATTAATTAAATATTAGAAATACAAAAACACATAAGAGTGGGTAATGCCAGCAATAGTGCCTTAGCCCACAACTGCTTCCTGTCTATTGTGCTTTTTTTTCCTTTTTCTTTTTCTTTTTCTATTTTGATTTTTTGAGACAAGATGTCTCTGTGTAGCACTGACTGTTCTAGAAATCACTCTTTAGACCAAGCTAGCCTTTGAACTCAGGGACCCACCTCCCTCTACCTCCAAAGTGCTGATATTAAAGTGTGCATCCACCAGGCCAATTTGTCTATTGTAACACTTTTGAAAAATATTTTTGTTATGTTTCATTTTTACCATCTTTCTTATGGTCAGAATAAGTAATATGATTCTGTATAGTAGCAAATTTATCAACTTTATTCAATGTGCATTTGTTTTCTAGTTAAAAGCAGGAAATGAAATACAAAAAAAGCACTAGATTTATTCGACCTTTCTCCAACTAATACATGATATGGTTGTTAAAATATAATTGTTATGTGCAAATTATAGTATCTGCTTTATATTGTAAATAATATATTATTATGTTTATCATTTTAGCAAGTATTTCCACAACTTCAATCTTAAGGAGAATATGAGTATTGTGGCTCTCTCTTCTCATTTCACAAGATCCATCTTTTTCTTTGTGACATGAATTTTCTACCTCAAACTGTTTGTAATCATGTCTATATATATTTGAATTTTGTGCAATCATTTTTTCACTTCTATTTCAGGTAAGACCTAGATCTCCCGGAAACACAAACATTAACAAATGTGAGCACAGTATCAAAATACCCTCAGAATGTCCAGTGTCATTAATAAGAATCTGTAGAAACCAGAGAATCTACAAGCCACACACACATACACATTCAAAATATTGTTAATCAAACTTTTCTTGTTGAATGAATTTCTGATTGTTTATAAATTTATTTAAACCATTCAACCTTTTCATTGTGTATTTCTAAAAAGTATAGCTTCCTAAAGTTAACACAAAATGAGGATGGGAATCAATTCATCAGTTTGCAAATACAGGATTCTTAATATGCTAAAGTACTCAATACACACATTGAGAGACAGTAAAACAAATATGATAGAACTTATTTGGAAAAAGTTATCCTAATTGAGGGTTTAGCATAAGCACTATAAAGAAATGTAATATTAACATTAAGAATGTAATCTGGTGTTATTTTAGAAGATTAAAGTCAGAGATTTACAAAATCTTTTTTTTTAACACCATCCTTCCTTGTAAAGTAAGACAACTTGTGCTACAGTGTTTCCCATTGTGAAAACTTTTTATTTTATTATTTTGGAAGTAATATAAAATATTTCTGGTTGCTTAAGGCTGCATATTCTAAGAAAGGAAATCTGTATATCATGCCACTAACGTATATTATTTTATTTTACTTTCCAATGGTCCCCTTCCCCTTAAAGTTCCTGCACTACTGTCAGACTCAATTGACTTTCCACTATCTGACTTTATGAGCACTGTCAGTTAAGCCTTTGTGGGTTTTTGTTTGTTTGTTTGTGTTTGGCATTCTGATTTGTGAGTTCTTCCTTACATCCTTATATGGCTAAACTTTCCTCAGGAAAAATGATGTGCCTCCCTCAGACATATTAGAAATTTAGCAAATGTTTATGCTTATTGGAGATGATGAAAATCATGAAGGAAAATCAATATTCTTTCATGTAGATTATCACAAGAAATCAGCACAAGAATGTATCAGACAAAAATCCTGTTCCTCTGCCAAGAGATGTATTTGGGCACACATTATGATGATTCTAAAGTACATTTTTAACTTTCGATCATTTTGGCAGTGAGTAAGCAGAGCCCCAGTTTCATATGAAAGACAATATTTTAATATTACCACCAAGAAAATATTTGTTTTTATATTTGCATAAAGATTTGTGTTTCTACCATTTCTAGCAGATCTAAGCATCAATCTTATTCTCTTCTTCGTCATAGCTCACAGGGACTGTTTGACTCAGGAGTCAGTGGGTTATACTATATCTCACACACACACACACACACACAGAGACACACACACACACAAACTATTATTCAACCACACACACAAACTATTATTCAACCACCAGCCATACAGAACCGAATTGAAAATCTTTCCATTAATATTATAAAATGAATTCTGGTAGAAGAGCTGAATGAAGGTGATGCAATGTCTCCATATTTCAATTAAATAATCTTAGAATGTAGCTTCTTTGGCCTTTCCAGCTATCCTTGATGTGCCTTAACCAAGTTTTACTCAACAAGTCAAAAACTCAAAAGAAAAGATTTTGTGTGGGATTTTAAGAACATGCTTTCTTTTGTCTTTGATATAATACAAGAAAGACTATAGCATCTCAAACTTGAGAAAATAGCTTCCAAAGGTACCATGAACATGAACAGCTGCTACCCACACTACCATCCACTGATGTCCAAGTTTATTGAACAACCACCAGGACCTTTTCCAATGTGAGTTTGTTTTATATAAGCATGCTTCCCTCACAAATGTCTTAAATAGAAAGCCTCCAAAACATCTTTCAAATGTTAAGTGGGCAGAATTAGAATTAGAAGTCTAGATCTTTGCAGTGGGCAGACTTGTATACACACCAGCTTTTAGCCAGTTCCAGCCCAGCATTTTTAACCAGAGTCCAGATGATTTGCATACTCACTACAGTTTGTAAGCTTAAACAGCTAGGGACATATTTCTCAGTTTGCCTGCTCTCCTTGCCTATCTGGTGCTGATTTCAGTTCCTGTGAATAGTCTCTGAGGAAGTAATGATGGCTGTGTACAATGGACATCCATGGAACATAGAGAGGCTGCTGATGTAATAGGCATAGATATTTTAAAATGACATCCATATCTCTCTATCTGCCTGAGGGATTATTGATACAATGGATCCCCAAGAAATGGGACATTTCCAGGTAATCTCATGCTAGGGGAAGGTAGAGTTTCCACTCAGATGGAAACTTCTCTCTTGGAAAGAGATTTCACACAGTTCCCGAAGACTTGTCAGGCCGCCATTGGTCCAGACAATGTCAAGTCTCTGATTAGAAGGGCCACACATTGACAGGTCTACTTAGATGTGTGTTTCCTTGGCCCTCTAATTCAGCTTTGATTTCACTTCAGGACAATGAAGATGGACTCAAGGTGGAGAGTTCATTAGATGACTTGGTCCCTTTTCCCACTATGACACTGAATGAATGCTTTTTCTGCTTTCCACTATTATCTGGCTCTTTCAGTTGACTTTTGAGAACTGGTGGCCAGAGCTAACTGGGGGCATAAGTTGTGAACCTCAAGGTGGATTATACTGGTAAAAAGGACTCAGCTTTGAACTGACCAGGCTTCACTTTCAGATGCCAAGATATTTCATAAGGATATTTGTGCTTAAACACTGATTTCTGTTCTTTAAAACTTATGATCAGTGTAAAATGGCTTTTATAGTGGATTACATCAAAAGAGTGGCTCCTGAGGGAGTATTCTATTCTTAGCTTGGGTCTTCAGCTCAGGGCACTCCTGAGAGTCCTCATTTAATACTTCCTGAGGGTGCTCTGTGTCTATTGAATACTCTCAAGATCAAGAGTTAATGTCAATCATGGAATAACTCAGTCAAGGTTTGCCAAATATTTTTTGAAACAGCATCATCATGGTTATGTTCAGATCTAGGCAATATATGGCTACAATAATTTTATATTGGATTAAGAAAGGTCTATCTTGTTGTCTCCTGCTAAGCTAGTTAGTTTTCTTATGAAGTCTAGGATCACCTGCTCCGGTACGATGCTGTACACAGTTGAGTGGCTCTCCAACATCAATTCAAATGATGAAAACAATCTCTCATTCACATGCTCACGGAACAACATTTGTTACACATACTCAAAATATTGTGGGCATTATGAGCCTTGACAACATATTTGCAGCTTGTTATAAATAAAAAGTACCATTATTTTAGAAACAAGAACATTTAAGGGAAAAATTAGGAAATGCTTTGTGTGGAGTGTGTGTGTGTGTGTGTGTGTGTGTGAGAGAGAGAGAGAGAGAGAGAGAGAGAGAGAGAAAGAGAGAGAGAAAGAGAGAGAATGAGAGAATGAGAGAAAGAGACACAGAGATTCTCTATATCCTTATGTACCAATAACATTTATTTTTAAGCAAAAATTTGTAGGATACTATTTCATCTAACACTATGTCTTATTGAGAAAAAAGAGTTGATAAACATCTCCTTTGCATATAAACCCATTTATTTTGATAAGATTTAAATGACTGACATTAGGCATTCAACCCAATTTGGTAAGGGAATAGATAAATTTCCTTTCACGAAATTAAAGAAAAAACATTGGGATTATGTAAGACATGGAGACCTATAAGAATTAAAAGAAAGTGTATATGCCATATACAAACACAGATACATAACACAAATATACACATAAATATATATACATAAATAAAATAAATAATTTTTAAAAGGAGTTACACATTATGGGACTTTGGAGCAGCAGTGTTGTGTATTTTCAACACTGTTGTCCACTAAGTCCTAATATACCACTCAATGGAGATAACAAAGTGTCCTAAGCCAGTAAAATGCATTTATTTTTACAAATATTAAATTGTTTTACAATATTCAAAAAGTAACACACCTCTAACCTCACTGGTCAGGGGAAAAAGACAGCGGCACACAGATCATACCAGCATGATTTCCATAGTGAGTTCCTGGCCATCTATGGTTGCATAGTGAGACCCTGTTTAAAACAAAAGAAAGAAGGAAAGGAAGGAAGGAAGGAAAGAAGGAAGGAAGGAAGGGAAAAGAAAGAAGAAAAGAAGGAAAATGCAAAACAAAGAAATTACCATTCAACCCAATTCTGTGGTTGTGGTGTGCCATCTTTTACTAACTAAAACATAGATTAGATATTAGACATTGGATTGTGTGCCACGAAGTCTCGAAAACATGATCTGAGAGATCCAATCTGACCCTGGATAGCAGGGATAACTTGTTTAGCTCAATGTGACTATAGAATGTAGACAGTATGAGTTCAGTCAGTCTGAATTTTAATTTAGTCAACTAATGGTTGATCAAATTTGGATAAGCTAATGCAATCACATCATGATTTCAGTTAATAGATACAACCTAGTACCGCATATAAACAAATTTACTTGGTCTTTCTATTGAGCAGTGGCTGAGTTATAGTTGATCCAATTTTTAAAATTCCAATTTACTTATGTTAGTAATTTGTTAAGACAAAAATGCCCATGTAGCTTGAAATATTTTTTCTTTTCCTGTTGTCATTAATCTTTTAATGTTTTTGAGAAATATGAAGATGTTTAACCATGTGTAACTGAAGGAGTGTACAATGTTTATATGCATAAATATGATGTTCTATATCTTAATAACTTTCTAGTATAGCCACTACCATACATTAGATATGTATTTTAATATTTTAAAGAAAGACATATTTTTATTAATGCATGTGTTAATTTTTAATGATAGGTATTGGGCTTTGTGTCCAATAACATGAGACTCATAAGAGATCACATTTAAGATACACTGAAGAAATCCCCAAATGTGATTTAGTAGGTCTAAAGACCAATGCAGGCTGGGATTACTTTTCAGCAGTGACTTCTCTCCATTGAAGAGCATATTAAATTCTAAGAGAGATAACTATTTTGGACAAATGAAAACTTAACTTCTCCAGCCATTTTTAAACACAGTTTTCATATTATAATATTTCTCCAATATCCATGTATGTCTCTGACTCAGGCTGCTGTTCATAGGTTTTTTGCTTTGTGGTATACCATAGACAAAGATCATGGTGCAGCATCTTTCGCATCACAAATGTTCAATAGATATTTGACATTATTGCTGCCCATGAGTATGCTGTTTTACTCCAGGGAAAAGAATCTGTGGTCCATATTATGATGATAATAATAATAACAATTACTAGAGGTAGGGCATGCAATCATTGAAATAAACATAGAAGTTTTCCATTTTAATTCAGTATCCTGGATATCTTTTTAAACATGCTTGCAAGCTAAAAATCTACCTCTTGACCAAAGATCTGGTGTGTAGGATTACCAATTGATGGATCAATAAAATTATCCACTTTTCTGTCAGCCTGATATTTTCACAATTTCTAACTTCCTTGTTGAAATATGAAACTCAAGTTGAAATTCAAACATGATTTTCATTCTGCTACATAAGGACACTTGCTTTCACACCATAACTAGTTCAGCATGTAAACTTTACCTTATTATGCTCTGTCAGTCTGATATTTTCACAATTTCTAACTTGTTGAAATATGAAACTCAAGTTGAAATTCAAATATGATTTTCATTCTGCTACATAAGGACACTTGCTTTCACACCATAACTAGTTCAGCATGTAAACTTTACCTTATTATGTTTTTTATATATACTGCCTTATCCACACATCATAAAAGAGGTTTTGTTCTATTTGTTTTTGTTTTGTTGTTTGTTTCAAAAGCAGTGATAAATTCGTTCCATCATTTGTATTAATCATAAAAATGTCTCAAAGTACTCAAGAAAGCTGTTCAGTTAGACAATTATTTTAAAGATTTTAGGTGTGTGCAAGGCTGTTTCCTTCTAAATTAGCAAGCTACTCTTGCTCTCAGTCGGCTTCAAGTTTCTTTTGTTTTCTTATCCTCTGTTGTTAGGTTTACATTCAATTCAGTCTTCTTGACGGCAGGATACAATCGTATTTCTACGGCAGAGTCAACCAAACTCAGACAATATTAGAGTAAAATGGCTCTAAAGTAAAATAGGAAAGCGCGGCTGCTGTGCCTTTTCCAGGCTTTCTGGCAGTGAAGTCCAAGGCTCCTGCAAGTTACAGTCTCCAGTGACAGTAGTGTAGGACTGAAGAATTTCGGAGTTATTTAGTGGACCGTAGTGTTCTGCATGTTGTGTTAAACAGGATGCATAAGTCTTTGAGGCTATTCCAACCACTGCCCTGACACCCAGGGGAAACCTTTGGCCTCAACAAAACCTATGCTGTGGGCTTCATTTGTGTCCCCCTCCTTTTTATTGCACTGATTGGATGTGCACAGTATCTTCAGTGTGTGGGCCGTCTGTCCTAGAGTAGCCATGAAAGAGCCATTAACAAGGCTCTTCAAAATCTCCTATCTGAGAAGACAGGTCTGAAAAGGCAGAAGCAGAACTGCTGAAATCTTAAAAGGGAAGAGAGAAAGGTGCAATGATGTCTGGAAGGATAAGACAGGCACATGCTATGCACGAATGAACTACATAGACTGATTTGGGATTCTCCCCCCTCTCCCCCCGCCCCGCCCCGCCTGACCTATCAGAAAAGCATACTATCCAAGACAGTACAAAAATATTCATAATGATTCTTTTAAAAAAATCAGATTATAGAGTCCACGCTTAAAAGCTGCCTTGCCTTTGTTCGGTGTCGGTATGTATTACACAGCCCAGAGGTTTTTTCAAATACTGTGTGGGCTGTAATAGTCCATGGTAACCCGCTTGAGCAAACATCCCCTTGGCAGGGTTACACGTTAGCCGGGTAAAGAGCTAAAGACACAAGCATGGTTGCTGTAAATCGCGAGGCGAAAGAATATCTAAAGACAAGCTTGTTGCATTTTTGCAGGCACCAAAGCTGCCTTAGGAGCTCAGGTGAAGGAAAACAATCTTCAAGTCTCACCTTTTGTCCCTGGATACTACCCCACCACACTCCATAGGTTTGTTTTCAGCCTGCGGACGGGAGGCTCCAGTGCCCGTAGGTGGCGCCCCTCGTCCGTGCTTGCACATCTTGCCGCTCTGCTGGCGCAGCTCGGAACCCCGCGTGTCTTCCCTGGTCTTTAGAGCCCAGAGACTGCGTTTTAATAAATCCGCGCGTTGGCACTGCGCTCTACGAGCCCCGGGGTTCAGAGAAGCAGACACACAAACGCAGGCAGGAAGCGCCCCTTTAATCTCTGCCAAGAGCTGACGTTTCACAAACGGGAGATTCTGGAATTGCAGTTCTAAAACCATCAAATTACCAAGCTTTTTCCTTCCTTTAAAAAAAAATACTATTCGGTTTTTTTTTTAAGTATCCGTGCCCCTCCCCCTTTAATTATGAAAGTGGCCACTCCGTTCAAGACTAAGACTTGGAGGGACTTTGGAAAAGAAAAGGAATCTGGAAGAAGAAACTCAGCTGGTGCTTCCGAGGGCGCCTAGTTTTAAGAAGGCACCTAGGAAGACTGCGTCGGGCGTCTAGGTGAGAGTCGGACTCGGGCTTGGCAAGGTGCCAGGGGGACGGGGGTTGGGGGGAAAGTCCGAGGGAAGGGGCTGTGGATTCTAGGACGAAAGAAGCAGGGAGTCGGTAGTTGGCAGCTCCGGGATGTGCCCTCTGGAGTCTGGGGGAGAGGCAAGAGACCAGGGATCCTGTTAGTGAGGTGCGCGGAGGGCGCGCGGGACTCGGAGGAGGCAGCCGGCGAGCAGCGGTGCTGTCCCCAGGCTCGGCGCGGCTCTGCAGAGCGGGAAGCGTGTGGGTTCCAGACGCCGCGGTGCGCGGAGCTGCGTGGAGCGGCGCGCTGTGTGGGGCTCCTTGGGAGCGTGGGGCCGGGGCGTGGTGTGCTTGCGGAGCCCAAGCGGACCGCGGGAGAGGCGGCAGGGCGGGGCGGCGCGGTTATTGGCCAAGCTCTGGGAGAAGGGTCGTGCTCCGAGGTGTCCTCCTCCCGCTAGCTCCCGCTTGCCTCATTTTCTCCAAGCAGAAAAACTTCGCGGACCTAGGTGCTCGCCCATCATGGATGTTCCAGGTAACCCACCCCATCTGAACTCCTGGATCTGGTTGCTAGTTGCCTTTTTAAAATGCTTCACCAGAACCTTGAGCAATGCTGGGGGTTAAAGAGAGAGAGAAGAGTCGGTGGCGGAGTGCGGGGGGGTGGGGGGTAGGAGGTGTGAGGTGGTCCGTTATCCTTTGTGTAGGAACTGCAGACAGGATATTTATTGAAACCCAACTTATCTTTTCTTAGAAAGAACACTGGAAGAGTTGCTCGGAGAGCGTGGGTGGCAAGGGGAGGGTTCGTTCTGTTTGTGTTCCTGGGCTGGGTATTGGAATGGTGGGCCTTTCCGGGTTAGCTGAAGAAGAGGGTATCGGTTGCAAGTGCCAACCCGCCTAAGTTAGCAGAAAGGTACAGAAGAAAGGGAGTCCGGTCCAAAGACAAGATCCTGCAAATGAGTGAAATCCGGGGATTCTGATGTTGGAAGAGGCTGCTAGTTGTCTTTGCCAGAAAGAGGACTCCACCAGCAATCCTAAGGGGTTCCTCAGTGACTTCAAGGACTTGGAAGTGGGTGTTAGAATTTCGCTCCTCACCCACCCCTATCCTGCCTTTCTGTTTCTGTCCTTTCCCTTTTCTTTTTAAGCTCAACCACCCAAGGAGCTTTCTGGAGATTTTTCCCCCTCCTTTGGTGGTGTGGGTAGGCTCTTTTTATGAGATAAGGAGTGTTTAAAAATTTCTTCCTGGATAGAAAATTAGAGGAAAAGGGGGAAGGCATGGAGAGGAATGTTTTTTAATGGCTGTCCAGAAAGCCACTGATATAAAGCTGACGAGGCATCATTTTTTCTTTGATTGAATTTAATTCCTCTAGTGTTGGGATGAGTATGCAGGGGGCGACGGTGATGACGCCGTCTTAGAGGTCCCCAACCCCTTTTACAGGGTCTTACAGAATCGCCCAGAACCCCAGGCTCCGGAATCTGTTTGGATGGGCTGACTGAAGCTCCAGAGGCTTCTCGGATCCATTGTGCCACATCTGGAATGGGGATAGCTGTGTGGGACCACGGGGATGGCCTTCCCGAAAGGGATAGAGAGCACCAGGCACTTGCCCTGCTGCACACACCTTTCTGCCTAAGGATTCCAATTCTTTGCCCTGACAGGTCCTCTCGTGCCTTCCTTCTGAGAATTATTTGGCCTTGATCATCTGAGCCTGGGACCCATCCCAGAGAAGGCTACTGCTCCAGACCTGAGAGTTCCTGTGCGCACCCGGGCATCCCTTCGGCTCCTGCTGGCCTTGGCGTCCTCGGGGCGACCCAGCCCAGATGCCCGCGCCTGACCGGGGTCCCCGAGGGCCACCGGTGAGCATGCCCGGGCGCCGGGGGGCGCTGCGCGAGCCGGCCAACTTTGGCTTCAGCTTGGGGGCGGCGCTGGCCCTGTTGTTGCTGCTGCTACCCGCCTGCTGCCCGGTGACGGCTCAGAATGACACGGAGCCCATCGTGCTAGAGGGCAAGTGCCTGGTGGTGTGCGACTCCAGCCCATCGGGGGACGGCGCTGTCACCTCTTCCCTGGGCATTTCTGTGCGCTCAGGCAGTGCCAAGGTGGCCTTCTCCGCTACTAGGAGCACCAACCATGAGCCGTCAGAGATGAGCAACCGTACCATGACCATCTACTTCGACCAGGTTAGCGGTTAACCTGCACAGCCACGGATGAGTGGAGGACCGGCCAGTGTGCACATCTAGCTAGAGCTCCCAGCATCTCCAGGAGGAATGCCAGGCTGGTTTTCCCACCTCTGCCTTGCCCTTGCATTGCTCCTTTTACTGTTTTCCCAGAGTCCCTCTTGAACACATTGTAGTTTGTTTTTAAATACCAGCTCTCTTGCCAAGGATTACTGAGAGTCCTGTAAGGTTTCCGGGCTTTCCAAGGGTCTGATAAAGATGAGATATGAATACATTTTCCCCCAAAGAAAACATAGTGCGCTTTCCCTTTTGCTGAAGGTGAGGCAGTGTTTGTGGTGAGCAATCTTCAGGCACCTGGGGAGGGAGCATCCTCTTAAAGGTGATGCATGTAAGAGAGTTTATTATTCAAAAAGGAGTCCTACAAAGGGCCAAACCTACAGTTTACACTGTGAGATCCAGCGACAAGATGTTAATTTTCAACAAAAATAAGATTGTCCTCTGCTTATATACAGAATTTCTGCTATGGGCAGGAAATGAAACTTTTGAGGGCTACCCATACAGTATATTAAAATATAAATGCTTAACATGACAAAAGCCCGTGACTTAGGTGGCTTTAAACCACTTAATTTCTGGCCTCTGGGCCAAGCAGTCAATGATCCCAGAGATGGCTATGTAAATGTTTCTCTGGGTGGTGACCTTTCTGTGTATTCTCTCCCTGTGATTCCTATTCGTCTTCAGGAATTGAAAAGATGAGAGTGGTTTTCATATTTTTTCTAATCAGCTAATGCTCTTACCAATGGGCTTTGTGTAAAATGGAGTCCTGAAACATCTTTGGACACAGATGGAGTTACTATCTACTGGTGTTCCCTCTGTCCAGGAGCCAGCTTCTAAACCCATTTATAGCCAATGCACACATTTGATCTCTTTTTAAGCTGTAGTATTAAGTTTAAAAATCTTGCACTTGAGGGTTTAGGGAAGTTGCTTAAATATGAAAAGAAAAATATTTCATTATTTCCAAATAAGACAGCATGATATAAGAGTAAATATAATCCATATTCTCCTTTATCCAGTATTATTTTACTTTTTTTTTCAATTATGGTTTTGCACAGATAGTCCTCACAGTCTTTCTAGATCCACTGATTTGTGGAGTTTTCAGGGAAATGCAGATACTTAGTCAAATCGTAATAGGAATCTTGTTCTTAGAAACAAATTAACTTTGGTTCCTGGTTTTAAATGAGGGAGATTACAAGTGAGGGAGGCCCATTGCCCAGGGCCTGGCTGGGTGTCTTTTCATTTACATACAGCCTTGAATTTACATAGTTCCAGAATTTACAATCCACACTGAGGGGGTGAGATGGAGAGAGGAATGCGAGCAGCTGGAAGCCCGTACAGGGGAGTGCTTCCTTCTCCAGTGAGGCACCTTGGGGAACACTGAGCACAGACATCAGAGGCGCTTTGTCTTCAACAATGAAGTAGAGCGTGTGCCTGTGAGACACCTGCCCTGGAGTGGGCTGAAGTGCTACTCACAGTCTGATGAAGAGGCAGTATTCCCCAAGCCACACCGGCCAACAGGCAGTGAGCAGTTACTGGTAGCAACTCACTCTGCTCTGGGAGTTTGTGTAGTCTATACAGTCATCCTGCTAAAGTAACAGCCTAGGCAGGGAAGCTTTACTTTCTGATCAGATAAAGGACAATCCAGGGTTCTGGTGTTGCCAGCTGTTTGTTTTGTGAGCATAAAACACCCAGTGGGTTCATTCTGTTGTTGTAACAGCATTGGAGCTTTACAGGAGGAGAGGTGGGAACAGGATGTGGACACAGCAGCCCTTGAACACAGAGGGACTGAGGTGGGGAGCTTGATTTTCTTCACATTCTACTATGACCAGAGACACGGTGTATTCCCCTTCAATGTGAGGAAGACTACCAGCAGGGCCACACAATCCTCTGCTAGTAGCTACCGTGAACTTACCTGCTGTGGAATTCCCTTAGTTTGGACTAGGAGTGCCCAAGCTACCAGGTCTTTCCTCTTTGTTTGTTCAAGCTCTTTGACATGGTCCCCACACTCGGCCAACAGAGCCAGTCCTGCTTAGGAGAGGGGCGAGTGAATTTGAGCTGGGCAGCCAGTGTTGGTTGACAAAAACTCACGACCCAATGCTGTCTATGAAGCACCTACTGTGTAGTGCTAGAGGCTGGAAGACTCTGGACCGGGAAACCTCACACAGGCCATTCTCTTACTCCTCCTCAAGTGGGCTCATGGAATGGACTGGTGTGCTCCATCAGCTCAGCTCACTCTCCATTCCGTGTGAGGTTTTATGTATTAAACACGACTTCAGGTTGAACTCCCTGTGACACCCTCTTTTAAAAAGTAGGTTGAGTTCACAGGTTTCTTCTTGCTAGATTTTACTGTCTCCCATATCTCTCCATATACTGTATCATACAGAATTTACATATACCACTTGGATGTATAATTACAATATACTTCCAAAGTCTTTATTCATCAGAAGTCACGAGCATGCCTTTGGGGTGCGTTTCTTCATCGGATGTTTTTCATTTTGGAACTCAATGCTGCCTGACTTGTTTGAGTTACACTGTTGGCTTAGTGGCACTTAGTCTCAATTCTGATAAACCAACTGGCATTGGGGGTTATCTGAAAACCTATTAAGGGAATGCATAGTTCAGTACCCTGTTTCCTCCTCTTTTACAGGTTTTGGTGAACATCGGCAACCACTTTGACCTTGCCTCCAGTATATTTGTAGCACCACGAAAGGGGATCTATAGCTTCAGCTTCCATGTGGTCAAAGTGTACAACAGGCAAACAATCCAGGTGGGTTAGATCAAAGCCCTTGAATGCTTGGTAAATGGGGGGTTGGGCTCTGAGTCATCTGGAAAACCTGTCTTTCAGGTTTCAGGTATGTGGGCAATCCTTAGGGGAGGAAGAGAGCAGGATGTGGGGAAGGAGGTGGTCTCTGATCTGCTGAGCAGTCCTCTCTGCTTTTATAGGTCAGTTTAATGCAGAATGGCTACCCGGTGATCTCTGCGTTCGCAGGAGACCAGGATGTTACCAGGGAAGCAGCCAGCAATGGTGTTCTGTTGCTTATGGAAAGAGAAGACAAAGTTCATCTCAAACTGGAGAGGGGGAACCTCATGGGAGGTTGGAAGTACTCCACATTCTCGGGCTTCTTGGTCTTTCCTCTATAGACATGGAGCCAGCCTGACAGTGGGAAGGTTTTGACCAGAACCCAGGGATCTGCCCTCTGTAACACCTTGAACTTGTCTGAATAGAATGCCTTGGGCTGACCTCCATCAGATTGTTGCCGTAGAAGAATGATTTCTTCTAAAGCTCCAATATGTTCTTTGACTATTGACAATTCCTCGGGAACCTGGCCTCTAATTAGTTTTAGACGACAAGTTCTTAAGGAGAAATGAAATTATCGATTTGAGCAATTTGTACCTGTGATTGTAAAGTGGATATCGGATTTTATTGTTGGAACCATTGACTTACGTTCTATTGTTTGTACATTGTATCCTTGTCCTGATGACATAGATGCTGCTGACCCTCTGTGGATTGCACGCTGCAGTCAGGGCTTAAAACAAGAGCCCAGCAAAGAACAACCTACCAGACAGTCCTTGACCTGTGTTCTCTCTGTGTGTGTATAGCCTTAAGAAAAAGAACAGCTTCATTTTCATCCTGTAGCTTACCCCTGGGGTCTTGGGAGGAATGGGAGGGAGCTGAACACCTTGGGGACCTGTCAAAAAGTGCTTTATCCTGAGAAGCAAATTTTGCACGACTGGACTGCAATTTTTGTTTTGTATTGTCCATGGTTTTCTTTCTTTTTGTTCCCCTTCTGGGTGCTTTCTTTTCCTTCCTCAGGTTTCACTCCTCAAACCTACTTAGTTTTCATTCTGGAGTCCTGGAGAGAGAGAAAAAACAAAAACAAAAACTTATGTTCAGAACAAAACAAAATCTGCATACTTTCTTTTGAATAAGAGCAAACTAGGAAAAAAAAAGATGAAGTCCTTCTTTCACAGTAAGGACAGCAAGTAGACCATCATGTATATTCTTCCCTAAAGTCTCTCTCAAATGCATCTTCAAGCTTGCAACCTGGATTTTATTTCTTTTTTTTTTTAATTTATACTCTGGGATCCTTTAAGAGCTTGGCATTCCTCATTGGCCACAAATCCCTTTAAAAGTGGAGCTGAGGTGGACAAATCCTCTCATTGCTTTTCCTCTTGATGTATCTCAGTGGTGAGTTAGAGCTGCCTCTGATTGACCACACAATGACCAGATGCCTCAGAGAAACAGGACCAGCACCTCCTCAGATCCTCCTTTGATCTGTCAAGGAGAGCGATGGGATATGTTGACACGCTGTGGATGAACACCTGGCAAGAAGTCACCTGGACTGGAAGTCACGGCAGTTCAAGGTACTGGCTGCTGTACCCCTTCAGTGGTTTTTCAAACCCTGCTTGTTTTGGCATCTTGTACAACAAACAATATCCAGTTGCAGCTGAGACAACTGGTGCAGTGTGTGTGCACCAAGGAAATGTCACTAATCCCAAAGTAATCAAAGATGAGACCTCAAACTGGATGTCAATTTGTCTTTGTGTAACAATGTAACCAAAATATTGATGATAAAACTCATAATTTAAGATTCAGAATAAACGGGTTTGATGTCTATCTTGCTCTAGTCCCTCCACATCGTCTCTCTTAAAATGATGGGGAGGTATAGGATGAGTACCAATGACGACCTGGGATGTTAAATTTATGTTGTGATTCTTTACAAAGGACACACACACACACACACACACACACACACACTGATGAAATTATGGGTCTCTAGGGGTATATTGTTCATTTAGATATAATCAGTTTATACTGAATTTTTTCAAAGAGTAAGATTCTGGAGGAGAGAGCTAAAGGACAAAATTAAGGTTTAAGAAGTAATTAGTAATGTCAAAGATTTGAACACTTGGGAAGGTTCAGTTGTTTTCAGCTTGTGTGAAAGGATGAATTTCATGGTCAACAGGCAAGTGCAGGAGATACTGTATAACTACAGTTGGATTATAGTCCTCAGCTTTCTTTCCTAAATTGAACAAGGAAGAATGATAAAAGCTTTATTCTATTTAAATGATGTTGTCTTGTGAGGAGGGAAAATCATTTCAGGTACTCTGACTCTGGCATGAAGACATATTTCTAAGTGTGAGCTGTGTTTATTGATGCTGGGAACATAAACAGAAGGCAGATGGAGTGTGTGTCCCTTGTGTTTTGTTATTCTTAGATGCTTTAATTCTCTTTCCTTCATTTCTTTAAGTTCATGCTCAATTTAAGACAAGCAAGAAAACCTCATTTGAAGATAGTATTACACTGCAGAGATTGGAAGATGTAGGAGTCCTTGTTATTAATATTTACATCCTTTAATAATACATAAAGCACATATTTCATTGTGTTTATATCTTTATCGTGTACAGATTGCCACTTGGTAATGCTGTCTCATAAATAAGTTATTAAATTAACCAATATAAATGTATTTCGGGAGTTTATTTTCTATTAGAAAATCAGCTTCCTCCTGATGGTTGTGCTCTTAGCTTTCTTTCTTTCTTTGCGAGTGATGAGAATGCCAGAAAGTACATTAGTATTTAGCCCTCATGGTAATGTTCTGAGGTGGCTTACTATCTATTGCAGCATCTGCCTTGGTCATCCCCCTATAGAATCTATATAGATTTCTTAGTTGCTTGAGAAAGAAAGCTTAGCTAAATCAAGTTTTATTGGATATCAAAAGAGTTATAGAATACATCAATCAAAATAATACCTTTGCTGAAAATTTAGTTTGCTTGTGATATCCTTGAGAGATGTGGCACTCTTAGGCTTGTCCCAGAAGAAACATCTATACCAGTTAAAAAGTTAAGATGTGATTTTTATTGTTTGTTTTATTTTGTATTAAGAAGAATGGTCTAATATTTAGACAGAGCTCACTATTCCCGTCTCCTAGCGTAGGCATTTGCCTCTGTAGAGTCAATACCCAGACTGTATAGAATCAGTCTGCCCCATAACCTGTGAGAGGACCTCTCAGAAGTTCTTGGAGAATGACCAGAGAGGATGGGGGTAATGAGTTGGATCTTTACAGTTGGGAGAGTCTTTTCATAAAAGCATATTTTTCAATGTGTTGTTGTAAATATCGCTTATTAAATATCTGGCAGGAAGGTGATTGTGCATGAAAGTATGTTTCAAAATACTCAAAAAAGGCTACTAAAGCTGTTGTGTTACAGTGGAGTTTCCCTTAATTTAACTTTTTAGGGATAAGATAATACAAAATTCCATACTTATTGAATTTATTTGAATTCTCAATTATGCTATTTGACTGCCCCTTGTGGTTCATACTCACCTTTGTCTTCTAGTATATACTGCCAAATCTCATGAAAATGTATGCTGATAATAATATTATTCACAAAAGCAGCATAGATGACATCAGCATAGCTTTTAATGTCAGCTTTCTTATGCTGCTAATGCTTTTCAGGAAGTACTCTTTTCTTAACTTCAAATATATTCTCAGTTGACATACAACCCTCATGACTGAACTCTAGGTCCTGGAAGATCATGTTTACTATCTGTGATTCCTCAGACATTTTTGCACCCTAGTGTTTTTGGTAAATTTTCATGTACAACAGGTATCATCTACATTCTTATAGTGTGTGCTTTCTATACCAGCTTATATCAAAGCTGCTGTAGACAACAGCTATTGAATACTAGCATAAAAACTCATGCCTCTATTGAGATTTTATAGGTTTATTTACTTGCTTGAAAAAAAAGACTTAGTTAACTCAACTTATATTGAACTATTAAATTAGAAGAATTATTAAATATATAAAACAAAACAAGATCTTTGCTGAAATTTGAGTTGCCTGTCATGTTTTCTTATTGTCCAAGATAGCACAGTGGTCACATACTTAGTGACAGTTATGTAGCATAGATACTGTTGCCTTTGAAAACAGCAACATGCACTTTTTATTTTAGTGACATTATAATAAAAATACATAGATTATCTATATTTTCCTGGGATGTAGGAATATGTAAGAGAAATATTTCACAAATTACCTTCTACAAGCAAAACAAAGCATGGTTGCTACTTCGTGCTTCAACTGTAGAAAAAAAAAAACAACGAATATTGTGTCAATTATGTGGCCATATTTTCCACTTTATTATTTTTCATAATGTTTTTATTGATTATAAAGGAACAAATATTGTAATAAGATGGTGTTGTTGTTAATAAATAGTTAATATGTGTTTAAATTCCTACATCATAAAAATCATATAATAATTAGTGCAAATATGCAAATGAATGAAAACATGCTATTTTTAAGATGGAGTAAATATAGAAACAAGTTTCATTGAGTTATTCCAAAGGGTGATTTTTTTTCATGGTGTGGAAGCACTTGCAAAAAAGTAGTAGGGTATAAAGTACAGAATTGCCTTGTTTATATGAAAATTTCTTTATCTTGATATTGCTGCTAAAATAGGATATAAAATATTTTTTTAATTTAAGAACAAATCCTACAAATTCTCTGGAAAATGTTAGTGTTACTTTTCTTAGCATAATGAGGAATTACATCAAATACCCTGAAGTAAGTTAACATGCCAGTGTCACATTGGTTTGAAACTTCTATTTCCTTGTGTTTCATAAGTCTTCTCTAACCTCCTGTGAGCTGATGAGCCACAGATATTAATCATAACTTTCATTTAAACATGTCTGTAGACAGAATTCACCAAAAATTGTTTACTGCTTTGTTGATGGATATCAAACATTAAAAAAATATAGCACACACACACACACATATATGCATATATATATATATACATATGTGTGTGTGTGTGTGTGTGTGTGTGCTGCTTTGTTTCACAGCTATTCATGATATAACTGGACAGAGTCAGTGTCCACAGCCCTTTTTCCAAAAACAGAAAAGTCTTATAATAATAATTAAAAGATTCTGAGGAAAAAAATTCAAGCAAACCTATCATGTCTATGGGTCTATATACTGACATTATATCAAAATATGAATGTTCAGTAAATGAAGTTTCCTTACATTTCCAAACCCAGTAGGATCACTTGCAAATTTTAAGGGCGAAAAGCCACGTGGTTTTTGCCTCCTGCAGATAATAGAAGTTATGTTCCATCTTCCTAAGTGGGTTGTGCTGTGCGTCTCCAACTCTGGAATCATTTACGTGTCTACAGCCTCATATGTCATCATCTTCATCAGCTCACCCACATACACTCAGTGTGTAGTGTAAATGAGCTACTTGACAACTTAATTCGGAAAAGAAATCTTCATTCCCTCTTTGTAATGCCTACAGCATGACTCCCCAGGGTTAGAGTGCTGCATTGAGCTCCAGCTAGCCTAACAAATGGAAGCTTCTTACTAATGAGGCAAGAATGTCTTGCAGCCTGCACAGCCAAGCCTTGCTCTTTATGACTCTTCCAGCCCATGCTTCTGGGTGGCCAATGACCATGTTTGATTTGATGTCAGTGTTCGGGAGATATGGATTTTGCCAATACTTTGGAATGTTGAACTACTATTTTGATCTTCTTAACAGTAATCTATGTATTTAAAATATTTATTTCAATGTCCTTACCCATCAGAGTGCCCTGGGATATAGGATGTCCTTTAAATTCTTTATGTTATGATTAAGAAATAAGCATTTATTTTTTTATTCTGGATACATCTTTATTATGAAACACACTGATAGATAAAATAAAATTACTATTATAAATGTAACTAAGTTAATTAATTAAAATTTGGCAAATCCTTACTTCTAAAATACCTCCACTGTAGCAGTCCTGTAGGCTTGTGTAGTCTACCAAACATTTGTCTTTTAATTACTATATGCATTACCTATAACCATTAGATCATAAGTACCACATTTGCAGAAAAATGAAGGTGTCTTTTTGTGTTTCTAAGACCATGTCAGGGTGTCATGGTGAAATTTTTGTTCTGGTACTATAAACTGCCAATGGAAAGAACGATCATATTATTCATAGGAATAATCTGGTCTTTAAGGAAGCAGGTGTGGATATTTCCTGTGTCATCCCACAGTATTTACCAGTTATAGCCTAAGGGCCAGAAGTCATTTACGTGAGATCGCTCACTCAGTGTGGACAGCAGGGCCCACAATCAGAATGCAGGAGTTAAACTTCTGGGGAGATTGGGAGACATGGCAGAAGTATGTGGGACCATGGAAAATTAAAAAATGTGATTACTGAAATGAATAATGAAATTTACAAATGAAGAAGAGAATTTTATGTAGACAGTGATATTAGTGTAGATCCGATTTCCAGGCTACAAACTCCTTGACTGCCTCTCCACCCCATGGTGAGCAAGATAGAACTTCACAAACCTACAGCAGAATGGGGTTCCTTTGAAAATCTTGACAGCATCACAGTTAGAACTATAGGAGACTTCCGTCACTTTACAACAAAAAGATAAAAATTAAGAGACATTTAGTGTAATGCCCCGCTCTTCCTTCTTGTCTTCCAATTTGGGGGAAGGGAAAAGAAAAGGAAAAAGAAAAGGAAAGAAAAGAGAAGAAACCTTATGCTAAAGCTAGTCAAATCCTTTGAAGTAGATATACAGCCAGGTGCCAAGGAAGCATGATTTCAATACTGCCTTAACCAGAAGTGAATTTAAGGACTTACTCAGATCTTCGATACCTTTTACAGGACAGCAGTTTAATCAATAAGTATCTATTAAAAATGTTGGTCTTTAAGAATTTCACCCATGGCCAGGTGGTGACACACATCTTTAATCCCAGCACTCAGGAGGCAGAGACAGGCAGATCTCTGTGAGTTTGAGAACAGCCTGGTCTACAGATCAAGTTGCAGGAAAGGCTTCACAGCTACAGAGAAACCCAGTCTCAAGAAATCGACACATGTACATGATGTATTTAGATCAATTTTACTACCCCCTTCCACATTCTCTCCTATCCCTCTTACCCCCTTCTTGTCGTACCTTGATGCTATTTTTAAACCCACTGAGTTCATTAGCGCTGCTTGTCTGTACATGGGGTGTCAGACTTGAGGTTTCATAAGCTTGAACTCAGGCCTAGTACAGTCAATGGAGCCCAAACCCTAGGGGGCTAGATCGTAGGAGACAAGGGTGAACTTAATGTTATTATTCTGCTAATTGGACATAGTAATAAACTGCCTCCAAGTTATCTCTATGTCAATAGTCTAGTGTCTCTCTCAATCCTCAGCACATAAACTTCTTTCGATGTAGGTGGTGACTAGTACAGAGACTCACAACTGGTCAGCATCCAGGGAATAAGAAACTGTGGTGTGCTAGGATGGCACACATGTATGTGTGTGCATGTAAGCATGCAGACAGCATGCATGTTCAGTATTTTACTAACTAAAGTGTCTTCTGTGACTTTGAGCTGTATCTTTGAAGGCTGAAATTGATGGCCCAGGTGCCGTAGCACATGGACCTGTAGAATCACATCCCTTGGATTTATCTGTCTTCAGGCTTGTGTTTTCACATTTCACTTCTTGCTTTCAGTCTGAGGAATGCATTTCACCAGAAGGTAGAAATTACATCTGGTCTCCCTGACAGACAGAGATTGAGAACTGTTGAAAATAATTAGGCCATCTGGTGCTGTAAATCCAATACAGGGTTATGATAAGTGGATACCAGCCTAATCTGCACTCCCTCCCTTGCATCTGAATTTCCTTGTCACAAAAGAATGACAAGGAGCTGGTTTTCAAGAGAAATCGCCACATGTCCCTTGTCATTAGCAGCCAAAAGGCATGTATTCATTAAACTGTGAGAATTAAGGGAAACAGTTTCCCCAAAGGCCCGTTACATTTTAACATTTTTAGTGCCTCAAAATATGCCCACTACACAGTGGGTGTCATGCAGTTCTCCCTGATTGCTGAGTATGCTAATTAACAGAAATTATTGCAAAAACATTTTTATTCTTACCCTGGTGGAGGATTGAAGTGATCCTCAATTTACTTTGTTATATTTTCTTTCAGAAATGCAAAGAAAAGTTGTTCTCAGTTACAAAAAATGCATTAAAATAAATAAACAACAATAAAACCTCCCCAATAGATGGTGCTGCTGCTGTGATTTAAGCCCTTGTATAATTAGTATGCAAAAAGCTTCATAGAGAGACCTCTGGGAATTCACTTACAAGGAGATATATACATAAACATGGCTTTATTTTAACTCAATTCAAATTGACATAATTGTCTCACTTTAAAACTTTAGAAAGATTTCATGGTATTTTGTGGCCCAGACATGATTTTTTGTCTCTATTGTTCCGGTTTCAACTGTCTCTGAATTGTAAATACAAACGAAATGAAGTGCCGCAGAAGGATACACAGAAGGGTTTCCCTAGTTGGTTTGCTAGGCGTGTTTGGGTCTCTCAGCTAAAACTGTAACCTGAGGTTTCTGCAGTGGAAACTGCACAGATTCACTTCCTTAATCATTATGAGAAAATTCTGATGCCAGCATCAGGCTTCCAGAATGGTATTGTCTAGTGCTGATGACAAACATTTTTATGGGGACTCTCTGGTTATCTTTCCTGCAGTTCCTACTGATTCCACTCTGAAGAGGAGACAGTAAGGCTTAAAATGATTGATATGGACAAGGATGTATAGCAAACAAATTGTGATCTGAAATTTCTTCTTAGATCCTCACTTCAGAGCTCATCTTTAAACTATTGAATTTATTGCATCTCACTATGAAAGAGACAGTGTACAAAAGTCATCTTATAAAATAAGTCTATGTATCATCACTAGTCATGTATTTGCATCACAGTTATTTCCACAAAACCATTTTCTTTAAAAAAGGACAATTTAGTTTCACAGGTGGAAAATATAAAAGTGCTTTATTGTATCTCTACTGAAAATACTGCAACGGCTACAATGCCATAGCAACTTATCAAACTCTGCATACCAAAATCACTAAGGTTTGGTTTCCACTGTGTTTCTGGAAAATGGTAAAGCCAAGAAATATTTCCTTTATTTTTCCTGCAGAACTCTTTGCAAGACAATTTTATAATACTTAAAAAATGTAAATCCAAATAGCTCATTGACCCAACAACGCTGTATGTTTCCTGACGGACCCAGATAACTGTTTAGAATTCTCCAGTGAAGTCACAGAACTGAGGGCAAAGATTGAGTAGACTAAGGTTGAGTAGAGCAATCTGCCTCATGAAGTTCCCAGCCTCGCCTCTGCCTGGAGAGACTGCTCTCCTAAGCAGAAATCAGGGAGTTCCCGAGGAGATTACATGCTCTGAAAGACAAGTAGCAAAACTGAAACTCAACAAATAATGCAAAAGGGGAGACTTCAGAGGTGGCATCTGGCCCCTGTCCTATGTCAGATCATTCTTATATCAGAGAAAAGATGGCTCAGTGCCAAAATGACAAATAGAAGGTGTCTCCCAAAGTCCACCCTAAAACATATTTTCTTCTTAGCTCCCTCTCATTGTGCATCTTAGTAGCATATTTATTAACCTAACAAATGTGGGCATAAATAAGGGCTTATAGGTAGAATACTCCCAAATTTGCTGCTAATCTTTCTTATTTATTTAAATTAAAAGCAATCTTATTTTATATATCAATCCCACTTCCTCTCCCTCCCATCTTCCCATGCCCCGCACCAGCCCCCATCCCATTCCTCTTCTGCTGTATAGAAAGGGTGAGGCCTTCCATGGGGGATCATCAGAGTCTCTCACATCATTTGTGGCAGGGCCTAAGCCTTGCTCAATATGTCTAGGCTGAGAGAGTATCCCTTTATGGAGAATGTGCTACCAATTTCTGTAAAGGGAAGCTTTTTCTTTGAGAGAAGCCTTCCCGCCAGCCTGATTCCAGAGTCGCATCAGTCCCAAATAAACACACAGGAGGTTATATTAATTTTGAAGCTGTTGGCCTTGCTTGTTTCTTACTAGCTAGCTCTGACTTAAGTAATTATCCCATAATTGTTAATCTAAGTATTTCTCTTACCAGAGATGAGTTTCGGGCTTCCTACCCCATGACGTTACATCTCGACTCCCCTGTGTTTCTCCTTCCCAGAGTCCTCCTGGACTCCTAGTCCCTCCTATCTTGGTTCCCTATTGGCTCAACAGTGCTTTATTGACATAAGACTTCCCAACAAATTTCCTTTCGTACACTAGGGATAAATACTGTTCCACTACCAGAGGTCCCATAGACTGCACAGGTCTCCTAACTGACACCCACGTTTAGGAGGTCTGGTTCTGTCCTCTCCTGGTTTCTAAGCTGTTAGTCTGGGGTCCATGAGATTCCTCCTTGTTCAGGTCAGCTGTTTCTGTGGGTTTCCCAAGCCTGGTTTTGAACCCTTTCCTCATCACTCCTCCATCTCTGCAACTGTATTCCAAGAGTTCTGCTCAGTGCTTAGCTCTGAGCGTCTGCTTCTGCTTCCATCAGCTACTGGATGAAGGCTCCAGGATGTCATATAAGGTAGTCATCAATCTCATTATAGAGGAAGGGCATTTAGGATAGCTATTGCTTAGAATCTTATTTGGAGTCATCCTTGTAGGTCTCTTGATATTTCCCTAGTGCCAGATTTCTCTTTAAACCTATAATGGCTCCCTCTATTAAGGTATCTTTCTTCTTGCTCTCCTCTATTCTTCCCCTGACTCATTCTTCCTGCTCCCTCATGTCTTCCTCCCCCCTCCTCTTCTCTCCTTCTCTTTCTCATAATTCCCTCACCTCTCCTCCCATGCTCCCAATTTGCTGAGGAGATCTTTTCCCTTTCTCCTTCTCTTGGGGACCATGGATATCTCTCTTAGGTTCCTCATTGTTTCCTAGCTTCTCTGGGGGTATGAATTGCAGGCTGGTAATCCTTTACTCTATGTCTAAAATCTATATATGAGTGAGTACATACCATGCTTGTCTTTTTGTGACTGGGTAACCTCAATCAGGACGTTTTCTTCTAGTTCCATTCATTTTCCTAAGAATTTCAAGATTCAATTGTTTTCTTCTGCTGAGTAATACTCCATTGTGTAAATGTACCACATTTTCTCTATCCACTCTTCAGTTGAGGGGCATCTAGGTTGCTTCCAGGTTCTGGCTATTACAAATAATGCTGCTATGAATATAGCTGTGAATCTTTTATATAGTGCTGTTTTGTGTGTGTGTGTGCCAGAGAGTGGTTTAAGCACAGGTGTGTGTGGTACATGTGTTTGGAGATGCTCACCTGTGTATGGGATGCCTGTGGAAGGCAGGGACAGAGGCCACATGGCTTTCTCAGTTTCTCTTTCACCTTGCTTTTTTAAGGCAGAGACTCTGTCTTTTTGTCTGTCTGTCTCCCCCTTCTCCCCTTACTTTCTGCCTCTGTCTCTCTCTTTCCCCATCTATCCCTACCTGTGACTCCTGTCTTTCAGTCATTCCCCCAACAAAAGAGATGGCTGGTAAACAAACTCTCAAGATCTTCTATCAGCTTTTCTTCCCAGCACTGAGGTAACAAATGTATTATTTGTTTATGAGACTTCTGGTGTTTTGAAGTCAGGTCCTCCTGCTTGCTCAGCAAGCAGTTTTCCCTCTCCTCTCTATCCTTATCTGCTTCTTGAAATCTGATGAATGTACTTTTTTGTTAAAAAATAAAAGGGAGATATAAAATAGCCACCCCAAAAAAAGAGCCATATGTAGTCTTAAGAATATTTAGTTGTTTGAATAATTTTCAGGTAGGGAGATGGCTCAGTTGATAAGAATGCTTGCTGCTCTCTCAAAGTACCTGGGTTTGGGTCTCAGCATTCACATCAGGAGGCTCACAATCACTTGTTAACACCAGCTCCAGTGGATCTAACACCCTCTTCTGGATTCCAAGGTCACTTTTGCAGAATATTATTTTATGGTGATTCTTTTTTTTAATTTTAGAAGCATTCTTCTTTTACATATCAATCCATTCCCTTGCCCTCCCATCCTTCCATGACCCCATTGAGCCCCCCAACCTACCCCCACCCACTCCACCAGGATAGTAAGGCCCTCCAAGTGGGACCATCGAAGTCCTTCACATCATTTGGGGGAGGGCCTAGGCCCTCTTTCGTGTATCTGGACTGAAATAGTATCCCTCCATAAATTCTTTGTCTGCGTAAAACACCTAATAGTCTATAAAGAACTGAATGGTCAATAGTGAGGCAGGAGAAAGGATAGGTGGGGCTGGTAAGCAGAGAGAATAAATATGGGAGAAATCTGGCAAGAGAAGAAGGATCAAAATAAAACAAGGAGAAGAGGACATCAGGGGCCAGCTATCTAGTTACTCAATGAGCCAAGGAATAAGAATGAAAGTAAGATATATAGAAGTATGAAAAGGATAAAAGCCTAGAGGCAAAAGATAGGTACGATAATTTAAGATAAGAAAAGCTGGCTAGAAACAAGATAAGATAAGGTAGGGCATTCATAAGTAAGAATAAGCCTCTATGTGTGATTTATTTGGAGACTGGGTGGCAGCCCTCCCAAAAGAGTAGAAAATAGGAGTGAAAACAACCAATAACATCTTGGCAATCCAATGTGGGGCTAGAGTAAAAAAAGCCCAAGCCCAATCGCAGGGCACTTGCACACACACACACACACACACACACACACACACACACACACACACACGAAAGCACATTTACTCACAATCACACACACTTGCATAAATACACATTATTGAAACACAAATCTTAAAAATAAAGCAGATGGGAACCTCTTTATGTGTTATTAGTTGTATGGATTCTCTCATTGGTTCTTCTCCTGGGAGAAAAAGCTCTCTAACACTTAGTGTAATTGTCATTAAGGTAGATAAGCCTAAGGTGAAACAGGTTGGTGCAGGGAGATTTTTTTTTCAAATTATTTATTTTTAAAATTTCATATATTTATACTATGTCTGTTCTCGTTGCCTCTTCTCCTTCCAACTCTTCCTACCTCCTTCCCACAATCTCTCAAATTCATGACATCTTTTTTATTATTGTTGTTTTATATGTGCACATATATATGAATAAATACATAAATATAACCTTTTGAGTACATTTAATGTTGATCATTGATAACTATTAATAATTAGGGAGATCATCACTGGAAAAAAGTGACTATCCATATCTCAGGGTTAATTATTTGCCTATAACTCTTAGTCTATGGGTGAGGTCTTAGATTTTCTCCACATATGTTGACATGTTCACTAGTGTTGTTATTGTAAAATTCCTGTTTAGGCACCCATATTATTGAGATTCCATGGGTTCAGCTTCCCACCATAAAAAGAAGACACTATCATGCAGCAGACAATCTGTTCTCCTGGCTCTTAAATTTTTTCCACCCCCTGTTTTTCAATGTTCCCAGCATCTTACATATAAAGATTGCAGAGTAGATATATCAGATGGGGTTTGGTACTACATGGTCATTTGTTTTCTCATTTATTATTAAATGAGATACAGTGTATAAGTAAAGTCCCAAGTAAACATAAATTAAGGTTAGAGGTCTGCTTCTTTAATTTATTCAGAAAAAAACCTGATGATTTTCTTCAAATTACTTAGTAGAGTTTTGTTCAATTTAAATATTGTAAACTTTAGCTTACTTCCTTGTAAGATAAAAAGTACTATTTCTTAAGGATAACATGAAACTGTGGTTTATTGATAATATTCTGGCATGGTAGATTTGCTTTATGCCAACTCTGGTGGTTTTTATTTTAGTTAGAAAATATCTAAGATTTCCCATAACACAGCAGTAGATAATGTGTCTTGTCAGACGTAAACCACAAAAGGGGACAGGTTTGTGTTGGCGTTCATGGACTCAGAAGACTGACATCTCCCTTCTGGAATGTTCCCAGAAACTGCACCATATCAATGTGGAACTGGCTTGAACTTACAGGAATTTTAAGTAACTGTTGTTTATTAGAAACAAGTATGAGGAAATACATCAAAGCCTATTGAGATAATGAGAATAATTGTGAATTTAAGTTTGCACATGAGTTCAGTAGGGAGATATGTGGTGGACAGATAGATATAGTGGATAGATCGATGGAGACTTCACATGTACACTGGACAATAGGGGTGTCTATGGACCATCCTATGGAAGTAAAACTGAGAAAATGATGAAGGACATCACACCTTTGTTAGGATCAGTGAAATTATGCTTATCTCTTCTTCTTAGGTGTCAGATTTTTAGGATAATTTTAAAGATGATGTTTTTATCTGAAAGGTGGACTCGGGGTTACTGAATTACTTCATCTATTTCATTGTGATTATAGTTATTAAATCTATTTTTCTCTGCTCTCTATATTACCCTTTCTCTTTAATAGGATGTCGGAACAGTTAGCCTAATGTAATATTTTGGTTTGCCGGAGCTTGTGCTTATTATTTCTTAGCACAAAAGTTGCAGTATTAACTAAGGGGAACCTGAACTTTAGTAATTATTACTTTCTTTTTAATTTTTTTATTTTGTACACTTCTAATTAAAATCTAATTACATAGTTTTCAGCCTTCCCTTTCTTCTCTACATCCACTCCCAAGTCTTTTCCTCTCCAACTCCTTCCATGTCCCCTTGCTCTTAATTTGATAGCCTTTTCTTTCCTGGTTATTTTTGTTACATATGTGTGTATATGTATGCACACATATGTAAATAAAACTGGCTGATTCCACTGTAGTCTGCACTCTTAATTGATAAATCAAATCTCTATCTCCAGATATTCTTACTTTTTTAAGAATTTTTTAAATTATTCTACTGTCATTCTGCTTAAAGAGGAAGCATATCTTTTTACATGACCTAGAATAAAAGATTCAAGTCTTGTAATAGTTCTTATATTTCATCACGCCTAAATCAAATCCCATCGCAAGCATGTTGACATGGAGCTGACTTTGAGATTTCCCACTGGCCCCTGGAAAATCTCAAAGGGTTTGATATTTCATCTAGGACAAGGAGTTTACTTGCTGTCCAGCTGTAGGAAAATCTTTTAAATAGAAAACACTCAGCTGTTTTGTGGTCCATTTTTATGGTAAATGTTTCTATAAAGAAAATTTGTGAAGGTCATAGTTATGGAAGTACTCACTCTGTATGGTATATGGTATGCTTGTTATATAGTTTTATCATGATTTGAAGTTTTGTTTCAAAGACACACAGAGACAGAAACACATGCACACAATACACACACACACACACACACACGAGAAGTATCTATTGTTAGCTCTTTAGACATGGGACTTGATCAATCAGTTTCATCCATGGGTCCTATTTCTTTCCCCATAAAGGGGGACTGTCTGTCTCAGAGACCAGTGGAAAAATCCAACAAGTGCGTGTGCTCCATGACACAGGTTTGTATTTTATTGCTTGAGAATTTCTTATACTAGTATAATGTTTTGACCAAATTCACTCTTTAATCCCTCCTAAACTTCTCCAGCTCCACCTCCCAATTTCATGTATTTTTTAACCTATTGAAGACATTTAGTGCTTCCAGGATGTGGGACTTCAAAGATAACTGCTTAAATAGGATTGTGGCTGTCCATCTGAATGTAGATTACTTTTTTAGAAGTGTCAAATTAAATTTAATTAGACATATTAATATTTGAGTTTCAACAGTTCAAATAGGTTATGAGTCAGAGGGTGTTAGCTGCTGTAATAAAAAAAATCACAAAATTTCAGTGGCTTAACATATTACAAATTTCCCACTAACTTCACACTGGATTGTGAACATTCCTGATTGGTGAGTGGAAGACCTGTATGGAATGTAGACTTCTTAAACTCTGATGAGGCTGATGGGACTAGAAGGCTGCCCACTCAGCAGCAAGCAGAACAACAGTTAGCTTTAGGAGTCTGAGTAACCAGAGGAGATATCATAATTCTCATGAAGGTATGAGTTTGGAACATGATTGCCTCTTTAAGGGGCTAGACTCTAGATACAGCAAACAATCTTTGCTTTTCTCTTTACCTATGACTCATGAAGAAAATGGATTATACTTCTCTAAGTAGCTTTGAAAATCTGAATCCTTCCAGAATTTGGAGTCTTGTATTCAGTCTCTTTTGTTCATAGCACTACAAGTCTTACTACAATTGAGTAGAGATCTGTCTTCCTTGTAACAGACATAATTGGAAAACCTAGTTACATAGTCATAGGATTTTGCCCAGGATTCAGAGTTTGACAATGGCATGCACAGGATAGGATGTGGTCAGTTTTCAGATCAAAGGTTGACTTTTTGAAGCAAAAGCTTGCAGAAGCCTCATGGGAAAAGTAGTTTGTCTTACAGCATCTCCAGCTTTGAAGTGTAAGTATGAGATGTGATTTCCTGGCAGGGTCTGGAAAGCTGGGGTGTTCAGTAGTCTTTAAGAAGAGATGAATTCATCCATATCTGAAAGATCAGCAGGTTAATACTAACTTGGTTTCTGTGCTATGAGAGACACTTAGAAGTTCTAGTAGAGTATTCTTATTGCACAGAAGAGAAGTTCCTAACAGGAGAGGGGGATTTATGTCCTCAGAAACAAAAAGAAAACTTCTTCTTTGAGCAGAGCAAGGACTGACAAATTTGAGGACAGGCTCCTCTAGGCCACATTCCTTTTGAGGTCCTATCCTTGGACTCATTATTCAAATCTGTCCCCTATCTCCTATGGTAGCAGGAATTCTGCTCAGTATGAAAGTCTGTTATCTTATAATATCTAATCAACTTAAGTATCTGATAGAATTCTTCATCTCTTCCTTTGAATTTATTCTCTTAGGCTGACTTTAACGTGTGTTTTTATTTATATTATTAATAATGTTATTACTACTATTTACATGTGTCTGTAAGAGTGCACATGTTATTGCACATATGAGGCTGTCATAGGACAATTTTGGAGTCTCTATGCTGGCATCTAGCATCAACTTCAAGTTATTAAGACTTGCAAAGTAAGTAAAGACCTTCTGAGCCATCACATGGCACTCCTAGGCTGACGAGAAGTCCTTCAAATAACTTTTAGCAAGAACTGCCAAACCTTTAAATTATCTTACTTATTTTGTTCCCTGATCCCTTAGCTCTGCATTTTAGTCATAAATGTTCAGCTGTCTTTGCTGAGTTGAGAATTGAACCCATCCTCTCCACCTCCTGTTATGATATTCTTGGCACCTGCTGTAATAGCTCTGATTAATGGATTAAAGTCTTAATGTCTTCCTTGTCATTTTACTAAGTGTGAGAAAAAAATTTTAAAAAATGTTTTAATACAACATATATTTAGGTGAAATTTGTATATAAGATATATATGTGTGTGTGTTGAAAATACATTTATATTTAACTGTGTATGTGTGCATACATACTGTGTCTACTTGTATCTATAATATAGTCACATGTCTGAAAAAATTAAATAAGAAAGAGTAAAGAAGAAAAGCACTGAAGAAAGCATACTCATCTCAAAATACATCAATTTTCTATATGAGAAACTGCTGAATAAGACCAGAACTCAGGTAAGTTGCACTGCTGAGTATGGTAAATGATTTAGTAGGACTTTATAGCAGCCAGTGTTCTAAGCGATATAGTTATATTCACATATATAAACTTATTTTATTAATGCACTTCCTTCAATTTTTACAATTTAAGATCATGAAAATAGACTACATCACTGGCACTTGTTAAAATGACAAAATACTGGGAGCTGTGATGGAAACTTTATATTCTTCTTCTAGCCCATGCTTCGGACTGTTATCCCATGTGACCCTTCTGGTTGCAGGCCAATTGAACTGTTCCACTCACTCTGATGATGGAATCAAACTAATGATGACCAGAACAAGGAAGTTCTGAGATCTGGATGAGGATAATTAGGTGAACACCTTATTCATGAGGACTTCCAGCAAACTATTTGTCTTTCCCCACAAATGGTCCAACCTCCCCACTAAGTTCCGCTTGCTTTGCAGACGTACATTTTGACTTCCCCATAAGCCAGGCTATTATTCTGTGTGCCAAATATCTATGAGTTATAGAACACTCCAAGCAGGCATTGCAGCCAAACCGAAGCTGTATCTTGAGTGCTGGAAATTGCTGTCCTGACCTGTGCTACTGTAGCAATTGGGAACAAGTGTTTGTGAGACCTGGTTCACTCCACATGACTCATTTTAATAACTGACTATTGAACCTAATCTAATCATGGCAACATTGCTGTCTCTTAGCAGTTGATTTTCCTAGGAGAAACATGGCTCTTCTGGAATCATAGGCTGATTGACATCAACAAGCCTGTGGTTCTTGACAAAGTAATGATGACTCTCTCTATCTGTGAATCTTCTTTTAAGACTCCCAAACATCTCCTACTTTTGGATCCCTTATTAACTGTACATTTCCCATTTCTTCAGCAGCTATTTTGGGGAGAGTTTTCTTTAATAATATAAAAGTGAAATAGATTTCCTTAAAAAGGAGAGCATCATGTAATACAGGAATGTATAGGGAAGGTGATCTCAGTCTAGTAGGAACTTATGGAGGTTCAAACTTAGACATTGTCACTTCATTGATGTAAGTGTAATTGGCTAGGAAAATACAAAGGAAGCAGCAGCAGTTGGTGTGGAGTCACTGTAGGTGTGAATGGAAGAGAGAGAAGAGTTAAACAGGCCTTGGAGAACTGAAGGAGAGAAAGTTCTACACTCGTTCATCAAGGCAATAAAATTATCAAACAACCATACTAAATTATTTTATAAATACATATAATACTAAAATTATATGTAGTCCCACTGGGATTTTTTTCAGATGTTTAATATTCCTAGATTTAAAAAATACTAGTGTGTTTGACATTTAGTGTAAGTATTTCATAAAAGATTGCATGATAATTTATCTGTATATAATATATATGTGCATAACCATTTAGTTAATTATTAAGCATCCAATGAATAATTCTATTAATATGCAGAATTTGGTATCACATTGCAGCTTAAAAATGACTTATTTGCTAAAAAGTTGTACTTAATTACATTTATGTGTGTGTGTGTGTGTGTGTGTGTGTGTGTGTGTGTGTGTGTCTGAAGGTACCACAGGCCACAGTACATTTGCAAAGGTCAGATGAGAGTTGTGACAGTTTACTTCTACCATGTCACAGGAGCTCCAGGGATAGAACTCTGGTTGTCAGGCTTGAAGGCACGTGACTACACCAGCTGAGCAATCTCACCATCCCTAATTCAGTTTTAGTTTGTTGGATTCAGTTTAACTAACTTACAGTCAACTTCACAATGACACAGCATATACTCTGCCAGATTTTCATGACAAGGGAAATGTCAGAAATATAAATTTTTTATATTACTTTATGCAGTAGTGGGATTACTTGACAAAGCTGGACTTCATTTGGCTACAGTGATAACTTTAAGTTCAGCTGCCAGAAGTTGGTTAAGTGCCTCTGCAGTCCACTGTCAACTTGACAGTTTTAGAATCACCTGGTAGACCTGTCTGGGTAAGCCTGTGGGGAATTACCTTGATTACCTCAACTGAGAAGGGAGTGACTATTGCAGTTGCAGGTGATCTTAGTTATGTAAAACAGAGAAGGCAAGAAAATAGCAACAGGAAACATTCCTCTCTGCTTCTTGATTGTGGATATAAGGTGACTCCTACTTCAAGGTCCAGGTTGCCTGAATCTCCTGTCATGATGGACAGTGTTTGAATTTGTGTGCTAAAAATAAATGCTTTTCCCATATGTTACTTTTGTCAGAGTATTTTATCACAGCAGTAGTCATATAAATTAAAACAGGAATAATTCTAGGAGGGTTGTAATTTGGTTAGTTGAACAGGTGAATGAAATTATTCCAAGATTATGCACGTCATCACATGCTCACACCTCTAGATACGTGCAGCACTTGAGGACACACTTGTTTACATGCCTTGGCAAAGTGTGGGCATGTGACCTCGTGCTCACACTGTCAAGTGTGCTGACCTGAGATCCGGGTTAGGATATGCCAAGGTTGATTGAACACAGCCTGCCTTTTGTTTGGAGCACGCGTATCAGATGGCTCCCTCCAGTACTGTTCAGGCTTAGTCTTCCTCGCTGTCTCGCTCACCCTTTTAGCATTCGTTTGATTCAGCTCTCTAGATATTTTCAAGTCAAAATAAGAGTCTCACAGGAATCAATGATGACAGATTTCCCTGATGAATACAGCAATAAAAACTGTGTTTGTGACTTTAATTCAGCAATAGTCTGTAAGAAACATGAGACGTCAGGACTGGAAGAAAAGAGGAGAAGCTGCAAGGTGTTGTTTGTAGATCCCTAAATGGGCAAGGAACTGATGAAAAAAATGACAAAAGGAAAACAAACCAGGAAATCTTGGGTTGAGAAATGTACTATTGTTGTTCCCAAAGTCTGGACCTCCAAAACCATCAATAGACCAGATTCCTTGCAAAAGCAAAGCTTATTTTAATTATGTGTTAATGGATTTCTCCATCCCTCCAATACAGCCCGTGGAGTAGGAGGAGCCTGGAATGACAGTAAGCAAGGAATATATTGGGGGGTTACATCAAGAAGGGGTGTCTGGAGGTCTGCTTATTGCATAGTAACAGTCTTGGGACTGGCACACCTCTGGGCTAGGGGAACTGTCCTGAGTGGATTGATCAGCTGCAGCAGCAGAAAGGTTGATATGCTTGGAGGCCATCCAAGGGCCATTGCTACCTACTGCATACTACTATTATCAATAAAGGACGTCCAAAACCTACCAGCTGACTTCTGATTGGTTCCTTACCACTTGGAGGGTATCTGGCAATTTCTTCCCAGTAATTACAGCAAGATCAGGCAAGGTGGGGAGGGTTTAGCACATCCTGCTGAGTCAGGGACCTACATCTTACTGCATCATGACTGCCAAAGCAGAGGCCTGGGGGAGGGCCTGGGCCCTGCACTATAACTACAGGTGTTTTTGATTTAGCTAACTTCAAGTTAATGGTATATACACTAAATTTTAGAAGTTAGGTAATTTTGCATAATTTATAATTTTGCTTAAATAATTTGTTTACTTATATAATTATAAATTTATCTTTAAAATAAATATATTTTTCAATTAGAAATATTTAGTTCCCCAACTTGTAAAATGGAATATATATCAGTAGTTAACTTGACTCCGGGGACAAGAGAGTGAAGATTTTAGCCTTGAAACATCATAACCAAATTGAACACATTTCATCTGCCAAGGCTGGTTGATTTTAAGTCAATGTATATGGTTACTAAGTTTTGTTAGTATGCATTTAACTAAATACTATTTTAGAACCAAAGCATAAATCTGAATCTGCTACAATAGGAATTTAATTTTCCTTGTCAAATCTAATTTGCTGCTTGACTTACTGATTCATGTTGCTGATGGTGATCTCAATCTGGAAGCCCGGGGAACTATAAAATGCTGCAAATGTACTATATTTTTAGGTAATCTCTAATACTGAATTTAGAAAGCACATGGTGAATTTAGCTTACTTACAATACTAAAATGCTCCCTAAATTTTAACTTATCAAGTCTAGTTTATACTTTTCTTTCATCTTAAAGATTCTACATGAGATTTTGGTTTTGTTGCCTTTCATGTAAAAATTCTGTTACTGTGAAGCCAATCGGCAATTACTAACAAAAAATGTCTAACATCTCTTGGAAGTTGATTGTATCAGTTGCTAATTAACTGCTTGACCTAGGACTTGAAACATAGCTCAGAGATCACAGCACTTGTCTCAATGGCTTCAGATTAGATCCCAGTATCTACATAAAAAGAAGCTAGATGTAGCGGGATCACTGGGATTTCCAGCCATCTACTTAGCTTCAGGCTCACAATAGTTTAGTGGAAAACCCTGTCTCTAATCAATAAGGTGTATGGTGATAGAGGAGGTCACCTGAATCTGACTCTGGGCTCAGAACCCACATACATAGGTACTTACTTGCATGCCCTCAGAAAGATGCACACGCATCATACATATACTCCCACACACCACCACCACCTACAACAACAACAACAGAAACTAAAGTGCATGCCTCCTGTTGTTTCTGTTATTCAACCATTGCTCTGGGTTCTGCCGATTTGGGAACTGAAGCTCAAAGATTGACCACTGCTGCTTGTCCCAAGCTCAGGCTGCCTGGATCTCATTCTGTGTTAGAATAGATCATGACATCATACAGAGCTGAGAGAGCTAACATCAGAAAATTTCAATAAGGGTCTAAAAGCTTCTTTCACTAATTGATTATTGTGGTCAGGTGCTTATGCTGCAATAGTTTTCCTGTTTTCTCCATAAATCAATTATTTATTATGTTTTCAAGTTCAAATATCTCTGAGGTTAAACTTAATTTATGTATTTAACAATATTTTATAGCCAAGTATGCAATGCCAAATTAATACCAAACATTGAGACACTTATCTTGACAACTTAATATATATTCCAATAAGTCTCTGTTTATTTACTTATTAATTAGGGCCAAATTTCCCCTTAGTTTTAAAGTATTGTTTTCACTATTCTATCACTGGAAAATTTCTCCAGTGAAGTTATGGCATCGCTGTCCTTGATGTTTTGAGAGTGCAGACTGCAATAGCAGTGAAAGACAAACTAGACATACAAGCCTGTTGGGGTTTTCTTTAGTGTTTTCATAGACATCTCCTTTGATTTTAATTTTATTTTAAATCATGCTTGCATGTGTGTGTATGTATATGCGAGTGTGTTTTCATATGTCTCTGTGTGGATGTATGTATGTATGAGTGTGTGTGTATGAGTATGTGCAAGTATGTGTGTCTGTATAAGTGTGTGTATGTACAAGTGTGTTTGTATGTCTGTGTGCATTTTTGTGTATGATGTATGTATGAATTGTGTGTGTGTGTGTGTGTGTGTGTGCACGTGCATGCGCAGGTGCCTATGGTGCTCAGAAACTTCAAGCATCAGATTCCTCTGGAACTGCTGTTACATATGCTAGTAAACCATTGGATATAGGTCCTAGGAACACAACTCCAGTCCTTTTCAAGTTCAGCGTGTTTACATAATTGCTGAGCTCTCTCTCCAGCCCCAGATGCTTTTCCTTGAGACCAAATCAGTATATCTCACAAGTTGGCTTTGGAGTGGAGATCCCCCTGTCTCAGCTATGAGCCACCACACTTTCATTCCAAGCAGAAAAAAATTAAGATACAAGAGGGGAGTGGAGGGTGGGCAAACTTCAGTTGGGATGAATCATCTGAGTGAAAGAGAAATATATTTTCAATTAAAATTTTTATTTTAAAAATAAAAAATATGGGCCTGGAGAGATGGCTCAGCAGTTAAGAGCACTGGCTGTTCTTCCAATGGATCAAGGTTAAAATCCCAGCACCCACATGGTAAATCACAACTTTCTGTAACTCCAGTTGCAGTGGATCCAACAACCATGAAAATCACCAATGCACATAAAACAATAATAATTTAAAAAATAAAAAAATCCAAGCACACCAGAGTTTAATTTTTATGCAGGTAGTTGGTTTTTTTTAAAATTTTATTTTCCAGTTTAAATTTAGATAAGAAACAAGGTTGCTTCACAAGTCAGTTCCAGGTCCCTCTCCCTTTCCCTCCCTTCTTCCCGTGCCCTCCCCCCAAGCCCCCCATTATCCCCTCATTCCCCCAGGAAGGGTGAGGCCCTCCATGGGGGTGTCCATAGTCTGTCATTTCATATAGGGCAGGGCCTAGACCCTTCCCCAAGAGTTCAGGGTGAGAGTGGACCTCACATTGTTCTATGGGAGTCCAAAGTCCGTGTGTATACTTGGGATGGGTACTGATCTGCTGCCCAAGGCTCAATAGATTACTTAGGCCTCCTCACTGACACCCAGATTCAGGGGGTCTTGATCAGTCCCACGCTGGATTCCCAGGCTGATGCCTGGGATTCAAGAGTTAACCTTTCTCTGGTCAGCTGTTTCTGGGGGTTAAACCAGCCAGTCTTAATCCCTTTGATCATCAGTCCTCCCTCTCTGTTACTGGCTTTCTTGAGTTCAGCTCAGTACTTAACCAAGGGAGTCTGCCTCTTCTTCGATCAGCCACTAAATGAAGTTTCTGTTTCCCAGACCCTCTGGCCATAGGATTATAGGCTGGCACTCCCCAGATCTATGTCTAAAATCCATATATGAGAGAGTACATGCCATGTTTCTCTTTTTGTGACTGGGTTACCTCACTCAGGATGGTTTCTTCTAGTGTCATCCATTTGCCTGCAAATCACATGATTCCATTGTTTTTTTCTGCTGAATAGTACTCCATTGTGTAAATGTACCACATTTTCTCTATCCACTCTTCGGTTGAGGGACATCTAGGTTGCTTCCAAGTTCTGGCTATTACAAATAAAGCTGCTATGAACATAGTGGAACAGACATCTTTGTTGTATGAATGGGCATCTTTTGGATATATGCCTAAGAGTGGAGTTGCTGGGTCTTGTGGTAGGTTTATTCCCATTTTTCTGAGGAATCTCCATACTGATTTCCAAAGTGGCTGAACCAGTTGGCACTCCTACCAGCAATGGAGGAGTGTCCCCCTTTCACCACATCCTCTCCAGCATAAATTGTTGTTGGTGTTTTTGATTTTAGCCATTCTGACAGGAGTGAGATGGTATCTCAGAGTTGTTTTGATTTGCATTTCCCGGATGCCTAAGGATGTTGAGCACTTTCTCAAGTGCTTCTCAGCCATTTTAGACTCCTCTATTGAAAACTCTCTATTTAGTTCTGCAGCCCACTTTTTAATTGGGTCCTTTGATGTTTTGGAGACTTGCTTCTTGAGTTCTTTGTAAATTTTGGAGATCAACCCTCTGTCAGATGTGGGATTAGTGAATATTTTTTCCCATTCTGTGGGCTGCCTTTTTGTCTTGCTTACTGTGTCCTTTGCCTTACAGAAGCTCCTCAGTTTCAGTAGGTACCATTTATTAATTGTTGATCTCACTGTCTGTGCTACTGGTGTTATGTTCAGGAAGCTGTCTCCTGTACCAATTCGTTCAAGGGTACCACCCACTTTCTCTTCTAAGAGGTTCAGTGTGGCTGGATTTATGCTGAGGTCTTTGATCCATTTGGACTTAAGTTTTGTGCATGGAGATAAACATGGATCGATCCGCATTTTCTACATGCCAGTCTCCAGTTACACCAGCACCATTTGTTGAAGATGCTTTCTTTATTCCATTGTATATTTTTAGCTTCTTTGTCAAAGATCAGATGTTTGTATGTGTGTGGGTTTTCAATTCGATTCCATTGGTCTACCTGTCTATTTTTGTGCCAATACCAAGCTGTTTTCAGGATTATAGCTCTATAATATAGCTTGAGGTCAGGGATGGTGATGCCTCCAGACGTTGCCTTGTTGAACAGGGTTGTTTTGGCTATCCGGGGTCTTTTGTTTTTCCATACAAAATTAATTATTGTTCTTTCAAGGTCTGTGAAGAATTGTGCTGGGATTTTAATGGGGATTGCATTGAATCTGTAGATTGCTTTTGGCAGGATTGCCATTTTTACTACATTGATCCCACCTATCCAAGAACATGGGAGATCTTTCCATTTTCTGAGGGCTTCTTTAATTTCTTTCTTTAAAGATTCAAAGTTCTTACGATACAGGTCTTTCATTTGTTTGGTTAGCGCTACCCCAAGGTATTTTATGTTTGTGGCAATTGTAAAGGGTGATGTTTCTCTGATTTCTTTTTCAGCCCTTTTATCATCTGTATATAGTAGGGCTACTAATTTTCTTGAGTTGATCTTGTAGCCTGCCACTTTGCTTCAGGTAGTTGTTTTAAAAGTAGCATAATCTCTTTTTTCCTAATTTGATGCATTTGCTGAATTCTTGGACCTCTGTACTTAGCAATGCCACTGGCATACAGACATCCCACCTGTCATCATCTTGTCCTTGTTGGTGGTCTCCTTGTCTTATGAGCCTGACATGATGGGATGCTAACAAGGACATCCGTCATGACCTCTGTTTCATTTCTCGCTGAGGAAGATTGTGCCATAAGTTGTTGTCTTTGCTCCAGTCTCCACACCAAACTTCCTGATGCTGCTTACTCTTAGTAAGATGCTCCTCTTGCCCTCTGGTTGCAAACTACTAGCAAGAAATCCAGGAGCCCAAAGCTCCATTAATACATATAATTAATATATGGTATTAAAATGATTCCCCTTGAACATCGTTGCCCAAATTTTCTCTTTCTCAAAATGAATGGGGAAATTTTCTTGGAGCAACTGATACTCACAGTGGTAATTTTTGAGGGCTTTTCCAAAACCATTTGAGAAGGTAAACCTCCTTCTTCCCACTTTCAATAATATAGAAGTGCTATAGAAATGAACGAGATCAGTACATGAACTGGTCTGAAGAAAACCTGGGTATGAGGTGGTGGGTAGAATCGATTGTAAGCTTGACAGTATCTAGAACCACCAGAGAGATGAGTCTCTAGTCTGGGAAACTTTCTAAATTAAACTAGGTTAATTAGGTGGGGGTCACTCACTCTGTGGGTGGCACCATCTCAGTCTGGGTGTTGGATTGGGTAAAAAAGAAAAGGGCAGTTAAGCAGTCACTGTTCTCTTGGATGCAATGTGACCAGCTAGACAATCTACTGCTGCCATGATCTCACAACATGATGGACCGTATTCTCAAACTGTGGAACTATAAGCTAGAATGAGTCCTTCCTTTCAGCAGTGACTTTTGTTAGATATTTTATCATGGCAAAAAGAAAGGTAAGTAAGATGGAATATAATAACACACACAGGTGTAAAATCTTTCTATGGTGATTTTGCCTCCATTTACTGTCTTCAAATAGAACAATTCATCATTCTTTCCAGAAGAATTTAGGCCAGCTTTGTAACAGTGTCCTCAGTGCCAGGTTAAGGAAGGGGAGTGAACTAGACATTTCTAAGAACCAAAAGCACCTTTGAAGTGTCTGTGTAGCTGAAAAATACCCCCAAACATAAAAACCCTATATTTTATATATGTAAATGCTTGGGAATTGTTGAGTATAAATTAGGAAAAGCCAAATTCCTAGGTAATACTTAATTGTCGAAAATGGCAATAATAACACACATGACTCATTGGAGTTTTAAATATTTATTTCTAAATGAGTTCAATGATATCTGGAGTCAGAAGAGAGGTCTATAGTGTAGCAAGGACTGTATGTCTCAAATGGCGGAATTCAGAGTGTAGGCAGTAATAGGTTAAGAGTGCAAACATGGCTTGGCAGTGATAGCACACCTTTAATCCCAGTACCTGTGAAGGAGGCAGAAGCAGGAAGATCTCTGTGAGTTAAAGGTCAGCTTTGTCTACAGAGTGAGTTCAAGAACAGCGAAGCCTACAATGAGAAATTCTGTCTCAACCTGTTTCAATAGAGAAAGAAAGAAAGAAAGAAAGAAAGAAAGAAAGAGAGGAAGGAAGGAAGAATCTAAACAGAACTTCTGTTCCTTAGATGATACGGTTTATTGTTTCAGTTAGTGCAGAATGTTGCATTCCATTACAATCATTCATATATATATACATATATATGTGTGTGTGCGTATCATTATGCTTTGTTCATATTTACACCACACTATTCATGCTTGAACCCTCTCCCCACTTTTTTCTTTTCCCCAGTTCTTTTACTTCTGTATCAGATGGATAGATTAAAAACAAAAAGGCAGGCAAGCAGACAGACAACAGATAGGTTTTGCATATAAAAGAATATGTTTCATATATCTTTCTCCATGATTCCCCTTCTCTATTCCCACCCCCTTCCCCTTTAGAACATGTTCACTGTTTTCAGATACCCTGTTCGTGAATTCCCAGGTAATTTTCCATACCCACTTAGCAACTAAGAATACTTTTAGAATGTGGAAACTCTTAACTGTTTTCTTCTTTATCTTACCTTACTATATAGCAACAGTCCCCTGATATTTTTAAGATGCATTTAACACTTATTAGGTAAGTCTTAGAACCATGAGGTGTTAATGACTCACCTAATTAGATGGTATATCATTAGGACTCTAAGGTATGTTTTTCCAGCAAAGGAATCTTCCTTTTTCTGCACATGGCTTCATTTTCCCCTGACATTTGTAGAGGATATGAGCAAACAATACCCTAACAAACACTGCAATTTATTATGTGTTAATGATATGCCAGGCACGATGCAATTGCTCCACATATATTATCTCCAATAATGAGGCATGTTACGGAAGACTACAGAATAACTTGTAATGTTAGGGGTTTGAACTTGATGAGAGGCATAAGTGTGTATCTTGTAAACTATTGAATTCTGTGATCAACCCTAGGTGTCTGTGCTGCCACTGGCAAAGCCAAGCATCTGCATGAACCTTGAGCTTGTTGCTTGGGGCAACTGGTGGGGTACTAACTGGAAGCCTTATCATGCTCCCCCCAGATTTTGTTCCAATTGGTGTAGAAAGCACATTTATTGCCGTATGCTTACATTACACCCATGACACAGGTATTCTTTCTTTAAAAACTGTAGATGAGTGTCAGTGAGAAGGCCTGGGCAACCTATGGGGCCTTGAGCAGTGGTTCAGTGTCTATCCCTGGAATACAAACAGTCATTGTGTGCCCATAGCACAAAGAGGGATGCTCTCTCAGCCTGGACTCTTAGGGGAATGCCTGGACCCTACCCGGAGTGAAATGACAGACTCTAGATATCCCCTATGTGGAAGGAATTGCAATAGGGTGGGAGGCTTGGGGGGAAGGGGAGTGCGGGAGGAGGGGAGGGAGAGGGACTGGGATTGACATGAAAAATAAAAAAAAAAATAATAAAAATTTAAAAAACTGTAGATTTGCAATGTGAATAAGTAAAATGGAACGAATTCATGTATAATAAAAAGCTAATATAATATTTCAAATATAGGGTAGTATTGACACTAATATGATTTTATTAGGTTTTATTTCACATTGGCTAAAAGTTGAAAACAGTGAGGTGTCTTATATTTAGTGGACTGGCTTTTAGATGTGTTCATGAATTGATTTACTTAAATAATAAATAGATGCCACTAATTCTAATAGAATTAGTCTATTAAGTATGGTTTGTTAATACTGAGGGATATTATGGTGAAACTAGGATTTCTGGCTATTCCTGTAAAATCCTCGTCTTTCATAACCTCTCCATGAAGCCTAACAATATCTGCAATCACTGGTATGTATTGAGAAATCAAATTCTCTGATATAGCCAGATGCTTCCAGGATGGACTACATCACAGGAGACTCAAGGCCAGGTCACTACCCTCAGAGGCATTTGGAAGTTGAAAGTGATGGCATTCTGAACTAGAAGACGTGAAAACTGAGTCTCCTGTAGCTGTCTGAACCTGGAGAAGCTCAATTTATCATCATGGCCTAGAGTTAGAACTCAGATTTATTATATTCCTGTAGACACCCTATAACACACATTTGTAGAAGTCTCCATTTCATCAGCTCCTAGAGAAAAATCACTTCCCTTTGTGTGTCATCAGTTTGAGTCTTTTTCACTGACTCCAGTCAGCACATGAGGAAAATCGGCAGGTGTGAGGTGACGGTTCAGGTGTGCAACACTTATTAATTATTTTAATGACTCAATTATAAATCATGGTGTATATCTTCATTTGAAGAAATACCCTATAAATTAAATTGAAGCATTTATCCTGAAACGCCACAAGAACGATGAATGCCTCCACCAAAATAGTAATTTAGAGTCACCCCAGTTGTTCTTGTAAGCTAAGTGTGTCCTTTACAGGGATTCTCTAGCAATAATGTCATGGAGTGTTGGTTGTTTAGAAATTTCATCATTAACAGACTGTGTTTTATTGTGTTTATATGCTGTGTTAAGCACTGAAATTTAAGCTACCCGGTCTTGGTGCTTTTCACTTCAATCTAGTAATTTGTTTATTCCTTTAATGATCTTCTTTCTGCCACAAGAGATAGAGAGTTAAGACTGTAGCTGGCTGGGATGCTTTCTGACGCTTAAAGCTTCAGCAGAGTGCACTTATGAAGATGTTATCTTACTTAGTATAACATAAATGATGATACGACCTATTTAATTTTAGTCCAGCAATTAGTCCCTCATTGTACACAGGTTTGCCATAAATTAGCTCCTTAAAACGCTGATGAATTGCAGAAGAAAAGTGCAAAAGTAGGAAATAAGAATGAACCCCTTAGGATACATTAGGAGCGATGTGGGTATACTTTTCAAGTCTTTATGAAAAGAGTGGAGAGGGATAGGAAAGAAGTGGACAGCAAGGCTATCCTTAATAGAGGGATCATGAAGGCAGAAGACAGAGTCGTATTATTCTAAAACTATGTTGCCTACCTGAGCAGTTTCGCTAATGCACCAGGTCCATTTCTCATGGGCAAAGAGTGAAGAGGGAGCCTTTTTTAGCTTCTACGCTTCCCATCATTGGCATTTATTACAGTCTATGGGGAGAGAAAGAGCAGTGAGAATCACATTAAAATTACTGATCATTTTCAATGCTGTATAAAATGTTGAGGGATGACGGAGGGCAATTCATTTAATCAGGATGCCTATAGCTTTGCTAGCTGACAGAATACATGGTCAAGGACTGGTTCTCACCCTTGCTATGAAGCAGATGCAAAGGGCAGAGGTAAACAGAAGCTGAAGCCACTATGTGATGAAGCTGAGGACTCAAGTGAAAATGAGCTAGCAGAGACGTCAATATGACCTAGAGAGATTTGTCAAAAGTTTATAAAACATGAGGTTCTTCTGTCCTTACCAAATAAGTGACCATTATTTTATGGAAGAAAATAAAAGTGATGCAAACCCTAGAAAGAGAAATGTTAAATATTACTCTCAATTGTGGAAACTATTTGGATTTTCTTCCCTTTAGGGAAGGGCAGTGAGTTTCTGTAATAAAGTATGACCATAACTCTGAGATAATCTTAAAAGGGAAAAAAGGAGACTAAAGTATGAAGGATAACAGTGCCCAGTGAACGAAAAATATACAGAATAAAGCTGTACTTTGTTTTCTAGCTACTTATCAGTCCTTCCATGCCATAGACTTTATATCTTGGGTGTAGTACAACTCTTGAAGTTACAAGCAGATGTTAGAGATGGAGAGGTGTGTTTTCCAAGACACTCATATCTCAATTATATTTTGTAATTCATCAATGCATTACAACACCCAACACTGAAAAGGCAAAACAAACCAAGGAATACATAAAGAACTCTGTTTCTTTTTCTACACGTTTCAGTGAAATGCTTACTTGTATCCTAATCACATTTTGTCATACTCATCTTAAAACAAAACTTTATCAACTTTAGTATATGTCACAATTGTATTAATATATCATTCAAATAGAATATTTTAAAACAGGATGCCAATAATTATGATGGCTCTAAATTGTGTAATTGGGGACATTTTGAGTGTTCAAACTATGTTTACAGGCATCCCACTAGGAGGCAGGACCTGTAATTATGCAATTAGCTTTTAGGAGTTTAAAAAAACAATAATTATGTAGATCAAATAGACCAACATATGAAATAAATGGATTTTCCAATGAGCTGGTAAAATCCTAGTTAATATCTTTGTTACACTGAAACACTACACAGGGAAATGAAAATAGGCCATAAATTAACAAATTCTCCTCACAAGAACATAGTGCAAAATAAATTAGAAAATATATTATGCTTTGTTTTTAAAAACATTATGTTCAGCAGGGCAAGGTGGCAAATGCCTTTTATCCCAGCACTTGGGAGACAGAGGCAGGCAGATCTCAGTGAGTTTCAGGACAACCAGAGCTTTTAGACAGAGAAACCCTATATATATTTCAAATACGTAGAATATTTTTCCATTCTTATACTCATCAGCTTGTAGTGATTTTGGAAACAGTAATGTATTGAGGATCTTTATATTAAATGACAATCCCTAATGGTATTTTTCCATATTTTTATTCACTTCTGTGTTTGAATTAATGTCTCAATATGACTTTGCTTATTGTCATCCATTTCTGTTTCTAATGAATGAACTTAGAGTGCCCCATTTAATGGATTATATTTTATTATAGTAAGATATTTGTAAACTTTTATAAAATGGAACTTAAAAGTAGCTATAATCTGAGGAGAAATGATCCTGATGCAAGCTTTCTTAGAGAAAGCTCTACATGTGGAAAGGATCATGTTCTCACATGAAAACATAAAGGTAACTTCTCATCTGATAACATAAAGATTTGCTAAAGATAAGCAGGGGATCCCACTGTCACCCTATCTTCCATTAAGTCTGTACTTAGAGAATTTTCTGATTTAAAGTGAATGTGAGTGGATAAGTATAACTAAGCTATGTTACTTGTAATTTTTTCTATATCTCCATGACAAATATGCCACTGGTGAGATTCAAAATTGTCACCTAAAGTGAATTTACTCCAGAGCACAGGGAACATCCATGATGATAATCTCAGTCATAGCTACAGCCTTTCTCTTGCAGCTGTGGTTGACAAAGTTGAACAGCAACAATTTCTCTACTCTCAGACTTTTCAAATACATGGGCGACAGCTAAAACTGTCCAGTTGTCCTATGCCTGTTGTCCCAAGCATTTGCCCGAAGATTTAAATAAAAATGTATATTGTGTCCATTAATGTTTAAAAGGTGTATATCATGTATAGCATCTTAAGGTTGAAATGCCAAATTCAAGCATTTGATTTGTCTTGTATGGATTTTCTAAACTCAGGAAATTATTTCAACATCTATAAGTTTAATATTTTTATTTAAGAAAGCACTAACATATCATTCCCACCTGCTTAACAAAGTTTTGCTTTTGAATAAAGTCATATAAAAAAACTCAGGAGTTTACACAAAATACAGCTTCCTATAATATCATCATTGAAGTGATACCCGCTGTTTTATGGACAAACAAAAAGAAGACGACCTGTCTGGACCAACCTAGTTATGTCTTTCTCCTTTGAGGCAGACATCTCTATGTCAATCTACTTCCACCCCACTCTCTTACTTAATCGTCACCTAAGTCTGCTCCACTTAAACACATTTTTGAGACCAGTTCCCTATTTGAATTTCAATTTCTAGCTCTTTAGCTTCCACTGGTATTTATTTCCTCACAATTGAAGTGTCTCAGTCAATGTTAAACTTACAGTTGTCTCTCATTTTATGGCTTTCCCATGCAGTTCTGTTTGTCATGAGCTGTGCATACATCCCTTCTTCAATTCCTAGTTGCTGCTTACCACATACAAGTAAATAAATATGTGCCATATTGTATGTGTGTAGTATATATATATATATGTGTGTGTGTAAAATAAAGCACAATTTATATAATACCCATGCATATATATATGTTTAAATATATTTATGTATATTTAACACATGCATGTATATGTGTTTCACAACATGACTCACACACCATCAGTTTTTTATGAAAATCTGTCCCTTGTACTTTTTAATTAAGTATTCGTTGCCTTAGGTCACACTCATTCTTTCTCTTTTATAGACTAGACCTCCCACAATTCGCTCATTAGAAGAGGACTTTGAATGTCTTCTATCATTAAAGCTTTCTAACCTTCTCTGACTCTGATTCTTTTTAGAAAGTACTAGTAGCCTTCCCTACCAAGTGCAGATCAACGTGGCTATCATCATCAGGATCCAGAAGTGGTGAAGCGCTCCTGCATACACCGGAGCACAAGGCTGACCTTCTCTTTGAAGTACATTCCTAATTAGGAACATAAAATTTCAAAAAAAGCAAAAAACACATTTTGAGTTCTTGTGTAAAATATTTCAGAAATGTGGTTTTATATATCATTCTAGTCACCTTTTCAATTGCTCCAATGAAACTTGCAAACCAAGGCAATTTAGAGAAGGAAGGGTGTATTTGTCTGATGATTCGAGAAAGGTAACAGTTCATGATGGCAGGACTGAGTTGGTGGGTAGAATGTGCAAATCTCAAACCACAAGCAGGATGATAGTGAAGTAATTAGGAATATGTAGAGTCTGTTGAAACTTCAAAGACCCCTCCTGCTGAGACACACTCCTAGTAATATTTCACCTCCTACCTACAAAGCCGCCTAAAGGAGAGCTATATATGGGGACCAAATACTCAAATGTCTGAAACTTATGATGGAAATTTCATTTGAAACACCACATTCCATTCCTTGACCCCCATAGTCTCATGGCTATATCATGATGCACAATGCATTTATTCCAGCCCCAAGAATCCCCTTCATCTTTCAATCTCAATACTATTTAAAATCCAAAGTCTCTTTTCAAATATATATATTTATCTTTGAAATTAAAATATATAATTACATTATTTTGTCCTCCCCTTTCCTCCATCTAGTCTACCTCATGCTCTCTCAGATCCATTGTCTCTATTTTTAATTATATATTCCCATAAAAGTCCTGTGGAGGTCAATACAACCTGATGAGTCCGTATAATGTTACTTATAAGTATGTGATTTTAGGTCTGACTATTTGGAATTAGATAACCATTTGAGGGGAGTCTTCATTGAGGAACCGTATTCCTCTCATTCTTAGCAATCATTGTCTAGGCATGAGATATCCCTCTCCTACATTAGCACATCTATTAAAATGTTTGTTTGTTCAAGCTTGCCTAAACAAGGTCTTTTTTGAGACTGAAGGCAATCTCTTGATTTTAATACCATGTAAAATGAAATATATATATGTATATATATATATATCCACACACTATGGCACAGAATACATACTACCATTTCAAAAGTGGGTATCACAGTTTAGTAAGGAACTAGTGAACCATGGCAGGGCACACCCCAAATACTGTAGCTCTGTATCCAATGTCAAAGGGGTTATCTGGATCTTCCTTTCCAGCTTTGCTGACAGAAACACACTTCTCACTTTAGGGCTGCTTCCATACTTTGTAGGCAGCTCTTCTTGGCAGATATCTCACCAACAAGACAGCACTACATCTTGGGATCTTCATTGAAATTCAAGATAACTTTTCACAACCTTACACACGGACCTTTCAGTGCTGCTTGTCCTCGGAGGGCCTTCACACAGGGACTGGCCTGCTGCTATACATGGCCTAGCACCAGAAGCTCTTATAACTATGGAGGAAGATTCCATGACAACTTTATTCTTTGATCTTCTATGACTTGAAAGCTAGTAGCACTTGGATAGCACCTCCAAGTTAAGCTGCAAGCTTAGGACAGAGCTTGGCCCCATAGAGTCAAGTTTGCCGCAGTTTTGTTTGCTGTTACTTTTCCAAAGCAGAAAAATCCTTAGGTCTTTTGCTTTCATTGGTTGGAAACTTGTCTTGGTGGTATCTTACCTAAGGATACATGACCTGGATGGTTTTGAATGTCAACCTGACATAAACTAGAGTCATCAGAGCAGAAGATGCCTCAGTTGAGGCAATGCCTCCATTGGATCCAGCTGTAAGGCATTTTCTCAATTAGTGATCAATGGGGGAGGGCCAAGTCCATGATGGGTGGTGTTATCCCTGGGCTAGTAGTCCTGGGTTCTATAAGAAAGCAGGCTGGAAAAGCCATGGAAGCTAACCATAAGCGGCTTCCCTCCAAGGTCTCTGTACCTGCTCCTGCCTCCAGATTCCAGACCTGAATTGAGTTTCTGTTCTGACTTTCTCCAATAATGGGCTATAATATGGAAGGGTAAGCCAAATAAACCCTTTCCTCCCCAAGCTACTTTTTGGTCATGGTGTTTTGTTGCAGCAATAGAAACCCTAATTAAGACAACAGCCTTCCTGCTAATGCAGTGCAGATTTGAACTCGCTGTAATGGTGTTAATCTTCTTCACCATCAAAGAATTTCCTCCAGTTCAGTCTTTGGCTCTAATGTTAAACTAGCTAGTGTCTTGCTTTTCCAGACTGTAGACTTCTTCCTGTCACTCTTGTTCCTTTTTGGAGCAGAAATATTAAATTACACAGATTTATGGATGTCCTATGATATTTATTGAAAGAGAAACCACTTACTTGAAAAGCCAAGGAAGCTGAGAACCAAAGGTCTGCACACTGCTCTCCAGGTCAAAACTGAAACCCAAAGAGAGAGTGTCTCCTCCTCCTAGCTCTGTTTACCCTGTACACTCTAGGTACCCTTGAACACACCCACACGGGAGTGGTTAAAGATACCTAAAATCTCTCCCTATACCTTTTCATTGAAGATCCACGTGATTGCTAATACCCACATGACAGGGTAAATATTAGTCTGTCTTGAAATTTCGATATAGGTAGAAGGCAGCCACTTTTATTTCTTGCCAAAGTATCACAAGAACTCTCTTTAGTGGAGTTGCTAATATTGGTCCCCTCTGGAACCTCCTGAGCTGGATCTCTACAGTCCATTGCTCTCAGCATTGTCTTTCAAGCTCCTACTGGAATGCCATTCCTACTTAGAGCGGTCCATTAAGCCCCAATTACAGCATTCAACTGCTTTCTTTTTTCAAGGTCTGGAGTCTTTCATATTGCTTCAAAATATCGCATTGTCTTCTTCTTCAGAGCAACAAATAGCTCATTCATTCCCTGGTACCCATTTTTGTCTTTGTTACTTTGCCATTGATATGGTGAAACACCATGACTAAGGTAACTTAGAGTAGAAAGAGTGTATCTTGGGATTAAGGTTCAATAGGGATAGATAGAGTCCATGATAGTGGAGTGGTGATAGTAGGTGGCAAACTGGTAGAGTACAGCTGAATGCCCATCTTAAACAGCAAGAGGGAAACAGAGACCACTGGATGCAATACAGTTTTGAAAACTTCCTGCAATGGCCTGCTTCTCTTAGCAAGCACACACCTCTTAATACCCACCCAACCAAGGACCAAGTATTCAAATGCCTGGGATTTATGTATGACATCTCACTCAAGCCACACTACACATATTTTATTGTGACATTTACAGCTTATGATAACTATACAGCATTACTGCTCTTTAAGCTCCCTGACTTGAGTTGTTTCTGGGATTTTAATAATGTCTATTTCTAATCGCTTCTCGGCCTTTTGGCTAAGATCAAGTGTAATAATTTCTATTTCTCCTCATCATCATGTTGTTTATCACAAACACATATGCACAGATACATGTGCACACACTGCTGGGTGTTTGTAAAGTTATATAGAATTCTGCATTTAATTGAGATGTATCTTAACACAAAGAGATGGCAGTTTTGCCCTCTTGGAGCTATTGTCAAGATCTAGCACTTTCCCTGATTAAAAGCCCTTTTGTGACTGGAAAGACAGGTTTGGTCTGGCATAATGAAAACTATTAGTGATACCTGGCATTTACAACTCAGAAATACTCTGTAGTGCTATTGCTGAAATCACAGGCTGTGGTTTACACTTCATGGGTTCGAATGCCAGTTGCAATATTCAGATCACTAAAACCTTGGTAAATTTGTATTCTCCAAGAAAGAAATGTGAGTGGACTCTCTATGAGCATGGTTGTGGTACAAGATGTTTCCTGTTATCTGCATAGAGTTTTAACTAAAAATGCACCCAAACCATCTCCTACACGAGGAGTTCAGTTAGAAATGTATATATACTCAAGTTGCATTTCCAGATTAAAAAAACACAAGAAAATTGTCCTTTACTGGAACCAACTGTAATGCAAAATTCATGAGTTTATATTTTATAGACAAGAATGTAAACCACAAATTATTGATCCCTAACTGCTTTTAAAACATTTTTTCTGATTATAAATTGTATATTTTTATTGAAAATTTGTAAATACTAGAGGAACCAGGAAAAGATTGCCACTTGAAATCTCCATTGAAATTTTGTAAACTCATTTTACAGATTTCTTTTCACTATTACAATAACATAATTAAAAAATATTAAACATAGGACTAGTTATATAAAATTATATAATGATTATATCCCACTCAGATGCTTCTGTCTTTATGTACAAATCATTTCCCTTCCAGCAATCCATTTAGCTTGATACTATTATCTTTATTTTGTAAATGAACAGATCTCAGAGAAATTCCCTTGGCCAAGATCTCCAGTACCATTTGTTATGGATTTGCTATTCTCTCAAGACTGGCTGATGGAACAGACCCTTCTGTACAATCATAAGTATTTCACTAAGCTGAAAACAGAGATACCCTGGAAGATATACTGCACAGAAAATTTAAGTTTTATAAGGATGGCTGGAGACAGTCTACACCATTACGGGATTTCCCATGTTCTTTTACTCCTGCTTATTTTAGTAATAAGGAGGAATGTATTTTACTTAATTGGCCATTCCAGAAATTATATTTCCTAGCACAATTGCTAAAACTCCTCGGGAATAAGTGATTTTTGTTGTTGCTATGTTGATGTAGACTTAGGGCTTAGAATTAATGCAACATTTAAAATAACTTAATATTTTCTGTTGTGTAAGGACTGCTAGCAATATATTAGGACAAAACAAGCTTATCTAGTCTCATATTTATCAGCATGTAGTCACATATACAAGTTTCTGTGTTGTTTATTTCAGCTGGTTTTCTATTTTATTCTAGCTGGAAGCAAAATGCTTTCCCATCTTTTAAATCTGTTGTTTTGCAACTGATGATTTAAATGCTCTCTGTGTTACAAAATGTCTTCAGAGAATTCTTCATAATGGTTTTAATATCTTTCTAATAATGCTATAGGGAGTCTTTGGTCATTTTGAGTATACAGGAGGTTAGCAGCGCTGCTAATATGATTGTTTTGGAAATAAGCAATGAATAAAGGAGATGTCTGGAGGAAGAGCATAATGCAGGCACTGCTGATTGACAGCCAGTTCCTTAAGTTATTAGAAATGTGCTGTCATATTCAGGGAAGGGAATTTCATAAACCCAGAGCAATGCATTGATGTTTATAAACTTTTTTTCCTTATTTCTTATGAAATCTTATGACTCCAGTAAACTGCTTCCTTGACTACCATTTTTTATACATACTTGATTACTTTATATTGTAATTTACAACTCAAATGTGCACAATTCAACCACAGGAGCTCAGTTAGAATTTAGTGGGTTTATAGCTTTGTCTGGCCCTCAGCACAAGTAATAAGATCCCAACTTTAAGTACCACTGGGGTTTATAGAATGAAGGCATCTGCATTATTATATTAAAACGTTCCTCCGTGTAATAAATATAACTGACAGTAGTGCATGACTTTCTTTATGAAAAATATGTTGATAGCAATGCAGTCTTAAATACTGAAGAAACTGCCGATTAAATTTTTATGTGCCTATTTACCAGCTAAATGCTGAGCAGATGCCCATATTAACACTTTATTACTGGGTATCCCTATTAAACCTTTTAGTTAAAATTATTTTTAAAAACCATGAAAACAGTGTGTTAACCTCCCATTTTCTTTAATAATGTTTTGTGTTTATTATTTAATGTGCTCTTTGGCATAGTACACATGGTTCCCTGATTGCAACTGTCAGTAAGTTGCTATAAATCTTTCCAGAGCCTCTGAATCCTTCAAATAGTTTCTTGAAGAAAGAGCTTTGCACTGATGTTGGATGGCAAGCTGTGCCCTGCCATTGTATGTTCAGCTGCGCACTGGAGTTGGATGCTCAGATGTGCCCTGCCATTGTATGTTCAGCTGCGCACTGGAGTTGGATGCTCAGATGTGCCCTGCCATTGGATGTTCAGCTGTGCACTGGCATTGGATGCTCAGCTGTGCACTGGCAATGGATGGTAGCTTTGTGCCGAAGTTGGATGTTCTGCTGTGCATTGGAGTTGGATATCCAGCTGTGCACTGACATTGGATGCTAGCTGTGTGCTGGAGATGGACATTCTGCTGTGCACTGGAGTTGGATGTCCAGCTGTGCACTGACATTGGATACTAGCTCTGCACACGAGTTGGATGTCCAGCTGTGCACTAGCATTGGACACTCAGCTATGTGCTGGCATTGGATGCTCAGTTGGGCTCTGGAGTTGGATGTCCAGCTATGCAGTAGAATACCAGAGGCCTGCTCAACTAAGTCTTCTAAACTCAGTCTTATACACAGCTCACCTTGTAAAATTGTCTTAATGTGATAGAATTTGTCCAGACTTCATAGATGCTCAGAAATATGAGTCAGGAGGACCAAGATCTATCCAAGTGTGGAAGTCTGAATGTAATTGGCCCACATGATCTCATAGGGAGTGACACTGTTAGGAGGCATGGCTTTTTGGAGTGGGTATGGATTTGTTGGAGGAAGTGTGTAACTGTGAGGCCAGGATTTGAGGTTTCTTTTGCTTAGGATACAGCCAAGTGTCTGCCACTCTCTGTTGCTGCAAGATGTAAGACTCTCTGCTGCTACACCAGCATCGCATATGCCTACACACCACCAGATACCCTGTCATGATGTCATAATGATAATGGACTAAACTAAAATTGTGAGTGATTCCACTCAATGAAATTTTTTAGAGGTGCTGTGGTCTTGGTGTCTCTTCACAGCAATGGAAACACTAGCCAAGACAGTAGGTAACTTAGACCATGTCTTAGAATAAAAATTGCAGAACAGTTGAGTTAGGTAGTCAGTCAGTCATTGAGAGCTTTTGTATAGGCGCTAGGATAGTGAAATTAAAAAAGTGATATTGTTGTTTTCTTTACTTAGCTCATGTTTAGGTGGTCATATTCATAAGAATATATGGGTATAATTTCTGATGCTCCTGGGAGACACAATCTCAAGGCAAACTCCTCTGGCTTTTACAGTACCTTCATTCCCTCTTTGACAATGATCCCTGAGCTTGAGGTTTGGGATTGTTTTGTAGATGACATCTGCTGCAGACTGGAATCTATAACTTGGTATTTTGATCGGTTGTGTTTTTCAGTAATGACCTCACTCTGCTGCACAGAGAAGTCCCTTGAAGAATACACTTCCCTGTGGGTATAAGGACAACTATGTAACAAGCAGTTATGCATTGTGCTGTTTTAGGAAAGTAGTGGTTATAGTTTCTCCTGTGACAGGAAAAGCCCATAAGGCCTCAGCCCCACACACAAAAAAACTGCAGGTAAGACAGGAATGCTGAGCAAGGGAGAAACAGTTTTCCCCCGGAAATAGTACACCGATTGGCCATCTAATGTCAAATGGTCAGTTCTGGAAACATATACAAGTAACACTACGCTGACTGTATGGAGTATATTTGGGAATACATATTTCTCTATATAGAAGTACATATATATCATGTATGATTTCATGTAATAACAATTAATGAAGAAAAAGGCCATGATTTTGAAAGAGAGCAAGGAGCAATGTATGGGAGGGTTTGGAGAATGGACAGAAAATGAAGAAATGATGTAATTATATTATAATCCCAAAATTAAAATAAATAATTTAAAAACTGATGTATAATCTGGATATATTTAGCTTTATGTTATATAGGATGACAACTATTTGCATATAATTTTGTTCCAGACAAAATACCATTCATCATCTAATAAATAATGATTTAATAGATATTTGATCTTTAATACTCAAGTAAAAATTTTCAGATGACAACAGAAAACTTTAAATAAGTTTCCCTACACATCATTTTTACCATAGACTATAATTTACGTGAGGGAGAAGAGGATTTGTTGCCATCCACAGTTATTCCGTAAACTGGAATTGTACAGAACCCATTTTCTAAGTTTGGTATAGTTATTTTAAAAAATGACGCCATTGTCATCTATTTGTCTCTTTGTGACTGAGAATTTCAGCATATTCCTTAAGACTTTTACAATTTCTTCTTGTATGCATGTTTGCTTTTATGACATTTATTCAAGGATTGTGGAGGATGATAACCATGTGTCAAACACTGCTTGGCATGTGAAATATATGGATTTATACACTCATAATTAGCATGTGTTTTCTATCTTGAAGTTATGTTTTTATCTTTTAAGCCTTTTAATTTTTTAAAGGAAAATGGTATCATTCAGATATTAAAGACAAATCTCTTTGCTACTCTCTAAGATGTATTGTAAGAGTTATTACTTCTTTGAACATTAGCCAGAATTCACCTTCTATTTTCATTGTTCCTGTTTCCTTTGTTGCCTTTAGGATAAGATTTCTCATATTATTTATGTACTGAGTTACAGTTAATCAATTATCTGCTTAACTTGAGCAGAGTGACTTTGTGAAATTCTTCTCTATGTTGAATAAATTAGGTATTCCATACTTGGGTATTAGTCAAGTGGATGATATACAGGATCTAGCACAAACATGGAAAAGAACACAGAGACATTAATTTTGTCTGTGGATTTACAAAATTACTTACGTTATAATCCCATAGTGGCTTCTGAAGATAGTCTGCCCAATACATAAGACATCAACTCTAGAAGTTAATTTTGTGGTAAAATAGAAACAACTTCTATAATTTTCAGGAAATCTATATTTGGCATATTTGAATTCACTGAAAGTCACTATTCATGGATTTCATCCTCAGTTTTGACTTCCTAAGATTTTCCATTGTAGGTATATGTATATGTGCTCATTAATGTACAGGTGACTATGCATGCATCTGCATAAGTGAATGCACATGTGTGTATATGCCTGCAGAACCTTGGAGAGAGATTGCTGACTGTAGGATACTTGCCTAAAATACAGAGGAAATCAAAACTCAGTCCATAACACTGCGAATTGAAAACAATTAAACAAACAAAACTTCTCAAGTAAATAAATTTCCTAATGTTGGGTAATATTATAAATGTATAATTGAAGCAGAGTGAAAATGTTTGGTTGGGTCTTATTTCATCTTTCATAAAAATAACCATCTGGACCTTTGTATATATGTTTGTCTGTGTGTGTGTTTCCATGTATGCTTCACTTTGTTTTACTGTAATCACAAATAGAAAAACTGAACACCAGAATTATACTACTCTGTGGCTGAAAATATTGTCCCTATTTCCATAACTCATTGCACAGTCAATGCCACTGGCCTTAGCAGCCAGGTGACTCCCTCAATCCCACATCTGTATTTGGTTAATTTTGCCTCTACCCATCAGTTCACCTGGCCTTTTTGCAGCTCAGTGGAACCACGAATCTTCCTGTCATCTTATTTCCTGTTATATAATGCATGCTTTGCTGCCTTCTTGACATTTAACATCGGACAAGTAATATTTCCTGGCATTGTGGCTTGCTATGTGTATCAAACAACCCTCCTATAGAATATCTGAATAAGACAATGAATGTTTTGAGTCACGATGCCACAATATTTACTTACTTTATTTACTTTAGGATGAGATAATGGAAAGCAGAGTCTACAACAATTTTCTCAAACCCATCAGTCTGAGGAATGGCTCCAACTTTATGAGCAAATCAAAAAATTCTATCCTGTACCCTGAAAACCTTCCTGAGCTCTCTGTCATTAAGATAAGGCACTGTCATTCTGTATACTATTTCTACAATTACTTATGAGATAAATGCCCACAGCAGACATGCATTCCTTTGTGATACATAATTTTATGTATTTATTGTCTAGGCAATGGGACTCTAGCCAAACATTAATTTAGACATAGTAGTGAGTGAGCTTACATATAAATGTGATTCATGCTTACAGTTATCTAAAAAACACTATTATTGTTGGTGGTGCTCATAGTGGGGATTTGAGTGTGTGTGTTGTGATGTATGTGTCCCAGTTAAGGCGTGTGAATGAAGACCATCAAAGGGAGACTTTTAGAAGGAGATTCTTACCTTCCACCAAGTTGAAGCAACCTTTATTGTTTCTGCTATGCTGCATATTCCAGACTAGATGGACTGTAATCACATTTAAATACTGAACCATCTTGCATATCATACTCCTATGATTTTAAGGGAAAGAAAGAAAGAAGATAAATGAAAAGATTTTTCTGTCACATCTGTAAGCTTTATTCATTGTATAGAAAACCCTCAACAGTAAAAGGACTTCTTGGTTAGCAAGCAGTTCAGCATGAGTTGTAGCAAAACTGATTGCCTGAGCTTTCAGACTGCTGGCTGCTTCATAGAGTTCAGATTCCACACCATGTGAAAGGTCAGGTCAAGGAGCACACAGACACCAAAACAAAGAACAGCAAGGGACTCATATTATTAAGGAAGCAAAGCATAGAGTCTTGGTTCTTGACCTTGTTATATTGTTACAGCTTTGATTACAAAATGCATAGTTCTCTCAGCCTGGACACATGAGGAAGAACCTGGGCCCTTCCTGGGATGATATGACAGACCCTGAAAATCCCTCATGGAGACCCTTGCCCTCCCTGGGGAGCGGGGGGAGGGGGGGTGAAGTGGGGGTAATGGGTTGGGAGGATTGGAGGGTGGGGGAGGAGGGGAGGGAGAGGGAACTTAAAGTGACATGCGTAAAAAGTTAAATAAAAAATATAAAAATACATAGTGTGAAAGACACCAATCTGTAATGCTTGGCTTTTTCTTATCATACAAAGAACAGTTTTTTATTCATTACTAATTGAACCATTTTACAGCAGGTAAATGTGAAGAACAAGACATCTGGTCAAGGAATGGTTGTCAGGGTATGAAGGCAGTCTTCTGTGCTAACTCTGCAAACATTCTCTTGTTTTCAAGGGACTCCTGGCAAGTGAATCATCCTGGCATGACATCAGCACAGAAAATCTCCTTCAACACTGCATCAGAGAGTTGTGTGTAATCTCTGCACTTAGGAGGCTCAAGTCAGTGTATAGCAAGTTTGAGGCCGACTTGGCCTCCATCTTGACAGTATGCCTGATGTCTACTATATGGTAAGTCTCTCTCAGACTTAGAAAGCAAGTTGTGAATGTGGTAACTTGATATAGTGGTTTTCTATCATGAATAAAGTCCTGCATTTTATTCTTGGTTCCATAAAAAGAAAATTGATGTCAGACCTCTACTAAATAAATCATAATTAGTCATCAAATGGAAAAATATTCCACATGGATGACTAGCTTCACATTCCAAAGGACTCCAAGTTTTGTTTCTTCTCTTACTAATTATAGAGTTGGCACATTTTTCATCAGTTTTCTAAAGTGGGTGATCAACATGGTTTAACAAATCAACACTAATCATTCTCATTTTATCTTATAATCAAGCAAAATGGTATACCCCCAGCATAGCCTCTTAAAGCTACAATTAACTGAGTCAAACTCACTGAGAAATAGAGTAGGTGGCAGCTTGTTGAAGGATCAAGAGAACGCAGAGTTTGGTTTCTTTTCTAAGTTGGGCTGCCTAGGGTCAGCTTTCTCTTCTCCAGGGAACAAAGAAGAATATTGATGACTTACCCATGTGTTATCATAACAATGAACATTAGTCTGGGAGGCCCCTCTTACTTACTTGGTGCTAAACAATATTACAAGCATGGGATTATCAGGTTTCTCAAAACCAACCACCAGTCTTAAGAATGTATTTGAAAAATACTTCTAAAAGTTTATTTCAAAGATTAAACTCCGTCTAATGGAAACGTCTCCATTTTATGGGTATGTGTGTGTCATAATTGAATTGTTTTATGAAGCATTTCAGACCTTCATTCAATTACAATTTAGAAAATGCACTGTACATCAAATTATGTTAATAAGTGCTTTAGGTTTTAAAACAACTAAAATCCTTTTGTATGTTTCAAACATTTCTTGTGCAGAATGAACATTGAGGTTGCTAATGCTGTTTATGAGATACATTTAAAGAGAAAGCCTATTTTACATTAGTGTCTTTAATTTAAATAAAACAGCATAAAGAAACCTAAAATAGTTAAACATTACTGTACCTTTAGAATTATAAGAACCAAAGACATTTGACAATACCAAGTTCTGCTAAGAAGGGAGGAATAAGTAAGAGCTGGTGGGATACAAAATGTAGGAATGGCTGTTGGTCTTTTTAAATTACTTTGGTTGGTGTTTGTTGATTATCTGTTTTTGTTTTTCTGGGGGGCAGGGGCTGTTGTGTCAGATTTAGAGAAATGTAGATAGAAGGATCTCTAGGAATCTCTGGGAGTCCTGCCTAGTATAATTAGTGAGCTCCAGGTGAATGGGAGAACCCATACCATAGGAGGTAGAAGAATTTCTAAGAATGACAACTGAGAATATATCTAACACATATACACCTGCAGGCACATACATATATCTGTATACATTTGAACATGTACATAGAAACACCCACACAGACATTATATATATATACACATATATCCTTTATATAATCATATTACATAGAAAGTATAATAAAATATATATTTATATATTATCCGCCCATGAGTAATTATTAGTAACAATGAAACTGTGGTAACAACCAATAATCTATTGTTCAGCAAGTGAATTGGAACACAAACCAATGTAAAGCCAAAGAATGAATCAGTATTTCTCAGTGATTAAAAAATTCCTCTTGTACCCATGAAAAGACATGTTGAAAGATTCAACACACAATAAGAAGCTAATTGGTGGAGGCTATGTATTATAGGATCCAATTATATTACATTCTAGAGACAGAAAAGGTACAGAAAACAAAACCATCCCTGGTTTCCCAGTGTTAGAGGGAAGAAAAGAGTGGTGGGACACAGAAGGTTGTGGGGGTGGTAGAGTACTCCCTGTGTAACTATTGTGGTGGGTATATATATTTATACATTTACCAGCCTCATATATCACACAGCAGAAAGAGCGAACTCAATGTCAAGTGTGCAATTGAGTGATATCAGGATGCCAATGGTAGTTTATCAATTTAACAAATGCACAACTCTGGTGAAAACACATAGAGATGGAAATATTGGAGTCTCTTGGTGAATGTCACTATTAGAGAATGACAAGGTCTATTACTGACATCAGTGTTAGCATTAGCTGATTATTATTATAACCCAAGTTGCTGGGCACCTTTGTTTCTACAGTGAGTGGTTTGATCAAAATCCAGAAACGATATGCAAAGCAAAGCATTGAAAGGCCTGTGCATCCCAAGATACAGTGTCTGGAATAAGGTCTTCCCTTGCCTCTGGATGCTGGTGCACTTGGGTATGACACATGGAACATTTTTTTAAGGAGGTATGTTGCTGGAGGCCTAGATGAAGGTTGAATGAGCTGCCAGGTTCAAAACTTGCACTGCAGTGAGTCAGCAAGTCTCTATAGCATACTACTTTGAATGGGACCTTCCCTCCAGACACAATTTATGAGATAACACTTTTGTTTATTCTCATAAACAAAACTTAGGGGTTGGATTCTTGATCCTTGAAGCAATAGAGTTCCGTAAAATTATACTCCCCTTGACTATACTTGCATTGCCAATTTAGTTATTACTATTTTTTAACATAGGATTATGCTTAAGAAATGTACATGTTGGATAGCTGATTATACTGCAAGGCAACATTATAAAAACTAACAAACTATAATATGTTGACTCATTCATTACTCAAGATGCTGGGAATAATAAAAGCAATTCTTTATTCCAAGTTTAATGCATTCAGACTGTGATCTCAGTGCTTTATGTGAAGTGCCTCATTTAATCCTCATGACAAGAGGAAATAAGTACTCTTACTAATCGAATCATATTCTTGACAAATTAATAGTTAGAAATCTAAATATTATGGTCATATCTGACTTCTGGCTCAGGCTGTCTAGATAAATTACCAAAGCAGACGCACAAGGATATGATAATATTTCATTTCAAATGAAAGTAGTTAAAGTTTGATCATTTACATATTTTCATAGCTAATTATATAATTAGTTATTATAATTTTTATTCTTGTTTGCAAACTAAAGACCTGGCACATACTAGACGCCTTCTTTTTTACTTTGCATTATCAAGTATTGTGTGTTTGTGTGTTTGTGTGTGTGTGTGTGTGTGTGTGTGTGTTTAGGCAAATACGTGGAATTCTAGAGGAGTTCACAAGATAATTTAGCGGCTGGGTTTTCTTTTACAATTGAATCCAAGGATCTCTAGCCATCAGGTTTATGAAGGAAACCCCTTTACCTGCCAGTCTTCTTGATGGCCCATGTTTTAACTTTTAAAGCAATCAGATGTTTACACTTCTAAAATGAATTATTGGCTTTTAACCATGGGACATTGTTTGGAATCATTCAGTACTAGCAATTGAAATTGTCTATAAACAAGCAACAACTGATTGTGTGACAATACCATTAGATAGTGTTGCTAGAGGCCTGTGCTTTTGGGACTCTGTTCTGTGAATGACATATATCCTTGCTAATCTGATGTCCAAAAGACACCTTGAGGGATGTGACACCATGTCACATTCCCTTTGAGGTAGATGTGGTCCTGACAAAGTGGGGAATGTAAAATGTGTTATTACATGGCCAAATCTAACTTTCCATGAGATGCATTCCTCCACAAGAAGTACAGACCCAGTTGGATCCTCTAACTGTTGTTTTTATACAAGAGAATGAATAGCTACTAATCTCTAAATCCATCATGTTCTTTGTTTCTTAAACTGATAATTTGTGAATATACTCTTATGCTAAAATTTAAGTGTGAAATAACTTCATCACATTTTACTTAATCACTTTGTAAAGGACATGTAAAGTTTAAAATGTCCTAGTGAGAAACTGAGCTATATTCTGTTATATTTTTCAGTCTCCAAAGACTCAGTGAGTTTATTTCACTGAGAAGTTGTGGTGGTCTATTATACATAGACAGGGTACTTGAGAGCCTACAGACTTGATGTATTGTCTATAGAGCCATGCCTGATGTGTGCTATACAATGTCACACTTTAAAAACATGACTAATACTGAAACATTATACAACTGTAGGAGCCGATAGTGCTTGCATTTCTTATACTGCATCAAAGATGTCTGTTTAATTGAAGACAAAATAATAAGGACATCTTTCCTATGCCCAACTTCTGCATGGCTTTCATGCCAATGCCTCCTTCTATATCATTAGGGGGAAGAGTTCATTTGAATGAGTATGGATATCTTCTGTACAGTTTCACAATAAATTAAGGGCATGCTAGTTTGTTACTTACATAAATATTTCATAAAAGTCAGTATAGTACATAAATACCATAGAATAGTATTAATTGTGCCAAGTTGGTCTGTGGGGTATTTGTAAGCTCAGCAGATTTTTTTTATGAAGCCAAGATTGAGTCACATGGAATCTATGGATACCATGGGCTCACCTCAAAGAGACTAGCCACTATGCTTTAAATAACACTCAGAAAAATTTAAAAATCACTAAAGTAATATTGCTATCAAGTCAAATCTTCGATTAAGTAAATTGTGTAGGATTTATAACATAGGAAAACTAAACCACACAATTTTTGAGGTTTCTTACAAGATTCACAGACAAATGTAAAAGTAGGACATTTAATGAAAAACAATCTAATTAATAAAAAGGAAAATATAAGAACTGGAATGACTTCAGTGTCCCTTTTCAGGGTGATGATTAACTTAGGATTTTTAGGGTCCAGTCACTGTAGAAGAACTGTTTGCCCTTACATTGCCCTGCTGCGGAGTAATGGCATCAAGATGGTTTCCAGGTCTAGCCTTCTTCCATACAGTATCCGAGAACACATCCTGAGTGTTGATCTTTCTACCTCTTCCTCCTCTTCTTCAGAAAGACAGTTCTGGAGGAAATGTGCTAGAAGCTGAGACACACGGACCTCAACAGATAGGCCTCTGAGGAAGGAGTTCATGGACTCTCCATGTGTTTACACACACACACACACACACACACGCACGCACACACACACTCATGCACTCATTCACACACTCATGCACTCACGCACACACATACACACACACACAAAATACAATGAGATATACTTCCAAGTAGATTTGAGAATTACTTTCTGTAGATAGTGCTTCATCTGTGAAGATGTCTTAGAAGCCTAGAGTCTGCTTCTCTGTGCTGTCTTCCTTGAGTGTTTTCACTATAGCAGCAAAAGTAAGAATAGGCACCCTTGTCACAGTAAGTTCAGCTTGACTCTGATACCCCCAATTCAGGCCTCCCTGTACATTTTTGTTGATGTGAGCTACATCTGGAACACAAAATTTCCTGCCATAGCCCTTGGAACACATGCTTCCCTTTATGTTTTTCCACTAGAAAAGTGGCTTGTGCATGTTGCTGTTTGGTGGTGATCCACTTCTTGTGTAGTTACTTAGTAGCAATCTGTTTGGGTTCATCTGGACAACAACACTTTCTTTTTGTTGACTTTTATATTCACATGACTTTACAACTTCCAAATGGTGTTCATATTGTTTCTGGCATCATATGTGGTTTTGTGTTTCTACAAATCTCAACATTCATCTTCTTCCAAATAGATTATTAGCATCTTCAGTTCAGAAAGAAAATACAGACTATATTGGTGTTACTGTCAACACTCCTAAAACCCCATTATCACTTTACATAAACATGTGGGATATTAAGTAGAGAAAAAAACCGAGAATCTTATCCATAAACTTATGAACAAGAAGAGAGCCCAAATAAATCATTAGAGTTGAAATTTGGAACAAGGAATTATATTCTGGCTACTTAGCGACCCACAAATTAAGAATCATGGAGAGATATCAGATCTGAAGAGATGGAACCCAACATCTAGATTAAGGGGGCTTCACAGTGTATGAGAAATAAGACATTTCACCATTCCTAATGAGATCAGATGCTAAGGTGTGACAGCTGCACAATGAAGTCACAGCACATCCACTGCAGCTCTCTGTGCTGGAGTTGGATTTGAGGGTAATGGACGCAGCACTCTGCTATAAATCCTGCTGGTGCTGCTCAGCATCCCTCTGTGAAGGGGGTTCTGGTTTTGAGCTGACATCCAGTCCCTTTTATGGATGTTGACTGTTAAGTTCAGCCTTTAGTTAATTTCAACAAGTCAGCTCTGTTGTTTTTCTGTTGGTTTAGTGGCTGCACATGAATGTACTGATATTTTAATTATCACCTGTGGCCCCGCAGCCCTGTAGTCAGTGCTCTGCTGGCCACTCAAGTAAAGGCCTGTTAGGGGCTTCTGGTCCCATGGCCCTGGTTCTTCCACAGTCTTGATAAAGTCGCTATTGTTCTATTTATCAATAACACTTGGTGGTCAAAGACTGGGGTGGAAACCTCCTGAATCAGAGAGGTTGAGTGGCAGCCAGCTGACCTTTTCTGCTGGCATTTCCAATAGAGAGCCACACTCCTTCCACTCAGCCAAAAAAAAAAAAAAAAAAGAACCCATGCCACACTAATTCCCTGCCTACTACTTCCTGTGCGTTTCTCTATCCATCTTCCAGACTACCTCTGACTCTCTAGGACTAATTTCTCTCAACTAGTTGCTAACTCAGTCTCCCGACTCAAGTTTGATTTTAGTTGATAATTGCAAATGCAAAGTTGGGGTTCACTGTGTGATCGATTATTCCATAACACAACTACCTATCCCATCTGTAGGCCATGAGGATCAGGTTCTCAAAAATACAGCTTCTCTCACATTCATTATTAGCCATATGAAAATGCTGATGTTTGACTTTACTTTTTTTGCTTATACAACTCAGTCCTGTAAGGTTCAGTCTAATTGTTATAGGCAGAATGCACATGCATATGTGTTCAGAAAACTGTTAAGAAAATTAGAGGACAATTAGAGAGTTACTGGAAATAAGTTATTGGCATAATTTGAAACTTGTAAAAAGATAGTCTCTAGGGTGCTTGAAGCAAACTGAATATGTCTCAAAAGCACTCATATGTATTTTGATTAATTTTCACTTCAATATTTTTTTCTTTTCAGACTTTAAAAAATATATCTAAGCTCTCTGAAATGTCCTCAGTTTTATCCTCAAGGACATGGACATAAAATTCTGGGAAATGTAAAGATCATACACAGACTACTCTTTTGTTCGCATGCCTAAAAAACCCACAGTAGTCCTCTAATAAAATTCTGGTATTAGGCCTGACCATTTCCCAACACAGGTACATTAAAAACCACAGCTCATAGCTGGAAGCTAAACTACCTTTGAGAAAACCATACAGAGCTGAGTCCTTACTACAGAACTTTCTCTTCATCTACTCTTTCTGTGTAGTCAGGATAAAGGAAAAGAGAAAAAGAAAAAAAAAACTACCAACCAACAGGGACTTTCAGAATGACAGTCTAGAGGGAAATTCACTATCAGTTTGAATAGTCTTTCCCTGATTAGACTAGATTGGATTTAAAAATGGTTAACTGAATATTTCCTTGATGTTTTCAGAGATACTAGGCTTAGGTGAGAAATAAGGCCAAGTAAGTGGTTGAGTTTGATCTCTTGAGTAGGTAGCTTAGCATGTGGGTTATATACCATGTAATTCAATATTGAGGTGTAAAGTGTTCCTTAATTAAGCCAGCAAGGTAGGACATGCAAGACCTCACTCAGGCAAAACAGCAAGAGTTTACTTTTTATTATATGAGTTCTCATTTTTTCATGCATGTGCATAATATTAATTATGTAAAAGGCATTTGAGTTCCTCTTTCTTTCCATGAGGTTCCCAAAAGCCTTAAGTACCTCAGATTTCTGATTCTTGTTTCAAATCAAGTCTTTGTTTTTGTGCAAAATATGGATTCTCTCATAGTCAGGATAGAACCATGCTATATTGTGGTAATAAATTTAGTTATATGCAGTTACATCCTTTTCCCAGAAAAAAAACATATTCTTATAAGTTAAATTAGCTTCTCAAATGATCTGAGAATAAATTTACAGTCAAAATGTACTTAGCTATAATAAAACTTCCCCCAAGTAGTGATCTTAAAAGCCACATTTGCAAACCACTGTGAAACAAAATTACATATTAACAATACCAGGAACAACTAAAACTTCTAAATATTTTTAAGTGTACGGTAAAGAAAATCTGATTAACAACTTACAAATCTCTGAAATAAGTCGCCTACATAATGGTGATAAAATACTATTTCAAATATTTTATTGTTTAGGAAACACAAGCAAAGGATAAATGAGAACACAGTTTCATTAAAAGAGAAAAAACATGATATACATTATAGCTCCAAACAGCAAATTAAAATTAAAAATCATATTATGACTAATTTAAAGTTGGCTATTTGAAAGTAGAAAGGAAAGCTAGTAGCCAACATGAGAAATACAAATTCAACAGTAGTAGTAAAAAATAATGTAGACAGATATATTACTAGAAAGAATGACATAGTGAAATAGATGTCCTCATAATAATTCACTTCTAATTCCAATGGAAACATGATTCCCACAAATTGTTCAAATGAATCACATAAAAATATAACACTTTAAAATATTCTATACAAATGTTGTGGAATGTACATTATAAAATGTGGGACCATGTGGCTTCATTGGGAAATATTAACATTTAAGTAACAGATGGTTGCTTTTTACTTTTCTTTTACCATGATGACAGAGAAATCCATTTCAATTTAAGAATTTTTAATTAATAAGCACATAATTATTATTTATAAGGACAAAGATAAAATTGTATATCAGTATAAACAAATCAGTTGTAGAAAAGATTATCAAGTATTTAAAAATAATTATGAATTTATTAAGATAAAGTGGGGATCAATCCATGAGAGCAGGAAAGGTTCAATTTTACTTCATTATCAAGTAATCATTTTATTGACAATTTAGGTGGACAATTATAGGTAGTCTATTGTGGAGCTCCTTTTTCTCATCTGTCTGAGATGGGAATGAGGTAGAATGGGCAACAGAAAGCTTTGTATATAACTATGAACACTACTGGAGACAGCCCTCCAGTGAATCATCTCAATTCTATTCCACAGTATAAGGAATCTATAGGATTTGGAAGCCTGGGGAGACACCCTAATTTGCATTAACAGTATGCTCATATCATAAGGCTCCTAGCACAAATCTTATTTATCATAATTGTAGCAAGGGAGCCTTATAACAGGGATCTGTGCCAGGGTTCAAGCTAAAGATAAGTCAGGCTTCTGGTTTAGAGACAGGTATCTGGTTTCGAAGCAAATTTTAGATATAGCCAGTCTTCCAGGGTCAGGGGCATTCTCCAGATAAAGCCAGGTAGGAAGTTCTGCTGGAGGGAGAGAATGCCATGGTGCCCAGCTACTGAGAAAAGCTGCTTGGCCATGGGAAGGCTGCAACCTTTATGAATCAGCAAAAACCTTCCCAAAATATACCAGTAGATATTAAGAATATAAATTACTGGTGTTGGTCTATAAGCACTAAACAAGGAGAAACAGCACGAACTACATACAGAATACCAGAAATGTAACCCGAGTCTCTAGCCAACATGTATAATGACAGAGGCCAAGCCACATGCCAGGACTTGGCAGAAGAAACTTAAAGAACAGATGGGCAATGTGGCTTGATTTACTGGATACATGGAAGTTTATGTGAGCTTTGGGGTAGACCCACAGCCTCTCTTGGAGAGTGTGATTGTAACACCTTCCACCTGAGTGTTTATGTAGAAGAGTGCTGTTGTCAGAAACAACTGCCAGAGTCCTTTGGACAATGTGAATAACTAAAATGAGTAATTGTCAGTCTAGGGTGTTTGCTGAGTTGCAGTTGAAAATGAAGGTGTTTCTGAGTGATGTAAATGTGAAATGAAGAGAATTTTCAAGTAAGTATTTTAGGACCTGCCCCTGAGAATTTTTTAAGTTAAAAACTATGAAATTTCTTTTATATGATAATTCAAAGAGTTCGCACTGATCATTATTTTTGGTGTTTTGGATCAGTTGTTTTAGGATTTTGTCTATCAGCTGTAATCAACTATCTATCTATCTGTCTGTCTATCATCTATCTATCAACTACATTGTAAAGGGAAGCTTTTTCTTTGAGAGAAGCTTTCCCGCCAGCCTGGTTCTAGAGCCGCATCAGTCCCAAATAAACACACAGGAGGCTATATTAATTATGAAGCTGTTGGCCTTGCTTGTTTCTTACTGGCTAGCTCTGACTTAAGTAATTACTCCATAGTTGTTAATCTAAGTATTTCTGTTACCAGAGAATAGTTCTGGGCTTCCTACCCCATGGCGTTACATCTTGACTCTTTTTGTTTCTCCTTCCCAGAGTCCTTCTGGACTCCTACTCCCACCTATCTTGATTACCTATTGGCCAGCAGTGCTTTATTGACAAAATCACAGGACTTCCCACATCATCTCCTCTTTTATGTCTAAACAAAAAGAAAAGTCTTAACTTTAACATAGTCAAAGTATATATAAAAGAACAGTTATCAAGTAAGAACATAGTTACAATATTTTGTCTATCAACATTTAGCAAGATTTAAAGAAAATATCTATCTCATTCTTGTGAGTCCAAAGTCCTAGATGTAGCTTATCTCTTATCATAACTAGGAAAACTATAATATAACTATCTATCTTCAACTCCATCAAAGACCACAGAAGGATAATATATAAACACTAGGATTGACAGAGACAACTTACTGCCTGGACAGTCACCCGAAGTTCCTCTGTAATGTTGGGGCATCCATCTTCAGCCCATAGGCCACAGTGTGTCTAGAAGATTTCTCAGCAAAGCAGGAAATTTCAAACTGTCCATCTGCATCAGCAGTCTGTCAGTCATTTTTATGTGTCCTGCAGAAAGCCTTGTAGATACTTCCACAAATCAGGAACCCTGTAGGACTGTGTGAGTTCAGCAGTCACTTTCCTGTGGGTCCTGCATATCCAGATTATACAACAACAGTCAAGCATTCCAGGCAAAAGCAGTTTTTTTGCCCAAATGGCTATCTATAATCTGTAGTTAATTACGCATTACATTTTAAAAGATCAGTATAAGCACAATACTTAATCAAGAGGAGAAATATACATATCACAAAATTGACCTTGAATTTGTATCAATAAATGAAAAACCATACCCATACCATAATTCCCCTTTTTTCCATTAATAAGAGATCGGCTGTGATCATTAGCCAATTATAAACAACCCCATTTAAATGAAAGCAAAGATTAATAAACAAGATGGGAATTAGGATGTCGCTCATTCCAAACTACTTTGTGCTGGAAGGGGGTGCTGTTCACACCATGGGGATCATGACAAAACTCAGAAACCTGTATAAGTCCTTATTTTCGTGGTCTGTAAAGCTCCATCATCTTAGCTGTTTCAGTTGTTGGAACACCTGGTCCACTGCTTCCGGGGGTCTTGGTTCTTCAAACCACAGAAGCCTGGAAGGAATCCTCAGCTTTTCATTTTCTGTAGAAACATAAATAAAAACTCCTTTCCCAAGTAACTTATTTTTATACTTAAATTTTGAAGTCAAGGCATTTTCAAAAGATATAAGTTAATTGATTTAGCAGCATTTATAATCAAGTGTATTTTAGCAGTTGTTCCTTCCTGAGCAATCAAAAAACTGAAAAACACAATAGCGTACAGTATCCAGACTCTCTGTGTATTTTCCATCTTTACGTGTCTTATTTATTGATCTATTATTACTTTATTGCTTTTACTTTTATTTATTTTTCTCTGAGACAGGGTTTCTCTTTGGAAATCTGCCTGCCTCTGCCTCTGCAGCAAATCCTACCGGTGTTTGCCACCACAGCCAGCTTCTCTATTATTTACTACTTTGCCGTTTCATTTTGTCTCTCAATCTTACATATATTTTTAAACACACTGTAAACCTTTAGAAGTCTTGTTCATCCAAGTCTGACTTTACTGTAAATCTTTATGTTTTTCTGGCCATGTGTATTATCTGTTAAAACCGCGTCTGTTTTAAACTGCTGTTTTTCCAAGATGGCGGGCATAAGCGTGATTCCAGCTTACTGTCTCAGTATGACATCCAGCAAAAGCTGCCGGCTCAGAGATGAGGTCACTGCCACTTCCAGCTGTACATATAACTTTTCAATTGTTAGCAGAGTCTCTTAAAAGAACCTTGCTGGGTTTTTTTTTCTTTTTATGCCGAGTCAGGAGGCGTGTGAATCTCAGCTTGGGGCTAGCAAAACAGAGCCCACCTGAGAAAAATGCTATCAAAAATCTGTGCTTCTCTCCATTCTCCTGTTTCTAAAATTCCTTCAAAGCTTTTGTCATTCTACGTGGAAATTCATCATCACACTTCTGACACCATTATGTAAAGGGAAGCTTTTTCTTTGAGAGAAGCTTTCCCGCCAGCCTGGTTCTAGAGCCGCATCAGTCCCAAATAAACACACAGGAGGCTATATTAATTATGAAGCTGTTGGCCTTGCTTGTTTCTTACTGGCTAGCTCTGACTTAAGTAATTACCCCATAATTGTTAATCTAAGTATTTCTGTTACCAGAGAATAGTTCCGGGCTTCCTACCCCATGGCGTTACATCTTGACTCTTTTTGTTTCTCCTTCCCAGAGTCCTCCTGGACTTCTAGTCCCACCTATCTTGATTCCCTATTGGCCATCAGTGCTTTATTGACAAAAATCACAGGACTTCCCACATCACTACATAATACATTTATTTACCTAATCTATGTATGAAGAACTTTCCCTTACATTTGCACTATTTATTCTCAATATTTCCAAAAAGAACATGCTTCAAATGAAATAGTTTTGCAACAAATAGTTGCTGCACCAAAATATGGAAACAAAACGTTTCATTGAAAGAGACTAAGGAAAGGAGGACTTTTGTGACTTCTTTACTTTTTCTCAAGCAGGCTCCAAACAGTGGCCATAGACTTACAGTGTGTAAGACGTGGTCTCATCTGCTGCAAAGACTGTTGTTAATAACATGGCTTCTTATACTATTTCTGAGCCCAATGACCAAATGTTAAATCAATGATAATATTCAATTTTGTGAAAGATAGTGTAGATTTTGGTGTGCCCATTCTGGAAAAGAATATTTCTAATTTGACAAGTTTACTGGCCACAGGAATTTGTGCTAGAAACTTCCATACCCCCCTTTATTTCTAAATTGAATTCTAGTCAGTAATACAAATGAAGGTATATTTGAATTTCTAAAGCTGGGGTTTTACCATTTTTGTCCTATGTCTTCTAGATGCCCCATTGAAGACATGAACTCAAGCTCATAGATTCAGCCTTAGAGCCAAACAGAATGTGGTTGGTCACTCCCATGACATCTGTGCTACAATAGCACCAGTGGTGTATCTTGCCAGAACATTTTTTGTTATAGCTTGTTGGGTTCACAGCTGGGTGAGGTTGTAAATTTCTTTTCTTCTTTGGCAACATGCATAGCACTTTCCAGCACTAGCTAGCCATCAGAGACAAAGCTGGAGGTGAGTGTGAAACAATTTCTGTATTTTCTGTGACTCAAGATGCTTTCAGCAATGGGATATGATCTTACTGTCAAGTTCTAAAAGGTAGCCAAGAGGAGTGGCAATAACTCCAAGGTCTGTGTGAATCATTATTTACCCAACAACTCTACAAAAGCTAAAAATGTTTTGTTTTGTTATCGTGAAATTTCTGATTGGGGTATTGTTCTTCCTTTGTAAGAAGAATATTTAACGTGTGTGTGTGTATGTGTGCGTGTGTGTGTGTGTGTGTGTGTGTGTGTGTAAGTTTCTAAGTTTCTGCAGTAGTGTGTTTTCATGTATCTTTTGAAAAGGTCTTTAGAATTAGCTGTCTCTCTTCATAGTCTTTTCTGTAATATTCTTTCCCCTTACCTCACTCCAACTCAGTTTAACTGTTCCTGTCCCATTATTCCCTTTAAACCCTTTATATCAACTTGTCTTTTCCCCCTCCTTCAAAAGTCTCTTCTTCTGTTTAACTCTTACTAAACTGCTGATCTCTGTTGGTATTCCACAGTGAATACATGCATCTGTAGATTCAAAGCTAACATCCAGAAATGAGGGAAAATGTAGAATTTTTCTTTCTGCATCCGGACTACTTCATTGAGAATGACTGATTCTGCCTCCATCCATTTAGCTGTGGATTTCATAATTTTGTTTTTCATAAAAGCTGTGTAAATATATAACGCTTTTATTGTGCATTCATCAGTTGATGGGCATCTAGGCTGTTTTCATTTCCTGGTTTGTGTGGATAGGGCAGGAATCTCAGTGGATACATAGTGCTCTAAGTATATGTCTAAGAGAGGTTTGACTCAATCATGTGGATCAGGTGTTTTCAGCATTTTAGGAACCTCCCATTGATTTCCCTAGTGGTGGTACCAGTTTGTACTTTCATCATCTGTGAATAAGTGTTCTCTTTTTCCCCACTGCCTCTCTAACACCTTTTGTCATTTGTTTCTTTAACCTTGAAAATTCTGAATAAGATGAACTCTCAAAGAGTTGTGCTGGTTAGGAAAGTTATTCTTTCTATGGTTACAGCCAGTTGTCGAATAAATGAAGGGATGACAATGAAGAGAAAGACTTTTTATCTGTTTGATTTAATAGAAGATAAAATATAAGCAATCAGGGGCAAATTCACTTGAAGAGCAACACAGATTTGTCTTATTTTCTTTAATTTTAATTGCCTGAGATGATTGATTTAACCCTAGACTTCACATTTCCCCCCCCAGGTCAAGTGTCACACTCACAAAATACATGTCATTTATTCCATCCCACGTTCATTTTGCAGGATAATTGTACAGTTCTTTTGTTCACACATGTTGATACAACAATGAAATTAGCCCTTCAGTTGCTTCCTTCTTATAGCAATTTGCATAGCATTAACAATAAAATGACTTCACTTTTAGAGCAATCTCTTTGGCAGTCAAATCAATGTAATTAGATTTCTCCCCGAGGAAAACTGTCAGTCTTTATTACTAAGTAATTAGCTTACAATATAATATTAAATGCTAAAAAAATCAACCACATGATTTCCTGTTTAGAAACTTAAGTTAAAATTCATAATACTCAGAAATGAAATGTGTAAGGCACACATAGTCCCAATCGAAATGTGATATCAGCTTTTATTTTTTTTGCCAAGAGTGCATTTTGCATTTATTACAAAAGAGAATGCATATTGTTCTTTTAGAAGTGTATATAACTCCCATGAGAGTCATTTATAAAATCTAATAAACTCCTCTGTAGTACTTGTAAATCACTGGAAACTTGATGTTACTCCAAAGATGGATACAATTTAGCATAACTTAAGAATCCTGACATCATTCAGCATTGTTTGATTGTATTGAAAATGGTCTATGGGCATATGAAATTAATATTGCTAATAAATTCTAAAGAATGCACTTTTCCAGACTATATGGCTTCCATTTCTTATTTTTAAATTTATTATATAATATTTATTACTAAATCACTTAAACACCTTGCCAATTCAATAGGAAAATGACCTTAATTTGTATTTCATTCTTTAATTATAAAATTAGATAAATGATATTTGAGTTCTCATCAATTATTTTGTAAAGAGGCTGAATGGTATCATTAACTGAGACTGACTCTAAGCCTAAAGAACAGAGGCTGTTAGAACCAGAAGTAAACAAATCCAGAGGAAATTTTGTTTGTTTGTTTTTTGTTTTTCAATGCAAGCTTTCTCTGTGGCTTCGGAGGCTTGAACTCACAGAGATCTGCCTGCCTCTGCCTGCCGAGTGCTGGGATTAAAGGTGTGAGCCACCACCGCCTGGCCAGAGGAATGTTTAATGAAGCTGCAGTGAGAGGGAAAGGCTAAGGCCGGATGGAATTAGAAGATCATGAATGATATCCTGAAGATGTGTATCCCTTGGTCAGTATAAAATGGTATAGCTGAGGCATGCCTGAGTGTAAAGCCTCCTCAAGCCAACATAGCCAAAGACAAAATGCTTTGACTGAACCAACTTCCTAAATTTGATGTTTATCTATCTACTAATATTGTCCTTAAAGTCTACCATACAGCAAACCCTCAGCAACTCTCAATAGATTTCTCTGGTTCAGATATGGTAGAATCTGAACCCTTGTCTGTTGATATCATGAGAAGAAAGTGGGCATAATTATGACTTGGCATACAGAAATTTATCTCAGCATGTCTTTGTTGATGCCAAGAATCCTGAAATTTCTGTTGATGAGAGGAAAATTGCAGGTGTTTGCCATGTTTAAGGCTTCCTGACTATCTGTGAGATGGCTGTCCTTGAGTGTAAACTGTGACTTTCTGTCCATCAGTTTATAAGTTAAATGACTTAACAAATTACCAAACACTGTAGTATGTCAGTATTTATGCATAGCCTTGGTCACTAACTTCAAGTTTGTCATTTATTAGCCAATACCAGAAATTTCAATTTAAGAATCAGAAAGCCCATGAAAACTCACTCATAAAATACAAGCAGTTAATAAATACTAAAATCATTGTCCCTAGAGTCTCAGAAACATCTTTTCCAATCACTTCATTTTATTGTCTCAACATCCTGTTGCTTTCCTTACCTGGTAAAATTGACAGTCTGCTTTTTTTTGTCTTCACTGTGTCTAGAAGATAGAACTGAACAGTACTGAAAAAGAAGGTTATTGAATGAGGCACCCAAGGTGCCACCATCTATACCTGCCTTCTGGTTACTGGCTGTTAGAGGTCTGACTCAATAAAGATCTCAGTTAATTCATATATTAAAATAGGAATAACAAATTGGTGTTCCCTTCCTTGGGAAGATTATTTTTGGTGTGCTCAGCATTCCTTAGTTGCCTGTAGCCCTCTGTCTATGACTGAGGTTTCTTGAGCTTTCCCCCTTCTACATTAACATATTTATTGGTGTTGCCCTCATTCAGGTGATGTTTAGTCAGACTTTTGTCACATTCCTATGGTTGTATTTTCTGATATGTTTTGGAAACATAATCTCATAGATGATTTCCTCTTTTTGTGGCTCTTTTAGTCTCTCTGTCCTCTCTTATGCAGTGATCCTTTAGCCTTAGGTACAGGACTGTGTTGTAGATGTATCAGTTGAGACTGGTCTCCACAGCTGTGTATTTTAGTTGAATTTTGTTTGCTTTTATCTGTTCCAAAGATCAATTTCCTTGGTGAGAGATGGTAATTACATTTTTCTGTGGGTATAAGAACAAATGATTGGCATGTAGCTAGGAATTATACTTCATTATTGAAGTAACATTTGTGGGTTGCATTGAGTGAAATTTCAAGTTTAGGAGCATTGATGTCTCATCTACCTGCTGGTCTGATCAAGGAACAAGCATTCATAATATGTCCAAGACAACCATGATTATATCATTCATACCTCTCAGGTCTATGTAATGTATTATTTTTACTCTTGTAACTGATAGTGCAGCTGTGCCAAAAGATATGGTCATAAAGAGAATACAGTCCTACCTGTGATAATAACTGGCTTATAGATATAAATAATATTCAGAACATGGAAATTCTCCCAAATAGTTGTCTCATTCAAGTTGAATCCTACTCAGAAATCAATTCAGAGAACATGGAATTAGTAATTTTGTGTAGTTGGAGTTGTCTGTCCACTCTCCCTTCTTTGAATAATTATAGCCACTTCATTGTCAAACTACCAATAATAATGACTTTTGTTTCCAAAATTAAAAAAATACATGTCAGATTACTTGCTTAATGTGTTGCGGAAATGAAATAAAATAATATTTTACCTCTTAAGAAGATAGTTGATATTGCTAAAAACAGTAAGACAAAACACAAAATCAGAAATGATAACCCAGCTGAAACTCTATCCATCTTAAGTTAAGAACCATGACAGTGGCTTTCTTAGTTCTTGTGTGGGTGAGAAGTTGGCGAATGGAACAAAAGGATGATATTCTTTTTTTATTATTTTTTATTTTAATTTTAAATAGCTTGTTTTACATGTCAATCCCAGTTCCCTCTCCCTCCCCTCCTCCAGCACTCCCCTTCCCCCCCACCCTCCCACCCTATTGCCAAATCCTTCCACATAGGGGATATCTAGAGTCTGTCATTTCACTCTGGGTAGGGTCCAGGCACTCCCCTAAGAGTCCAGGCTGAGAGAGCATCCCTCTTTGTGCTATAGGCACACGAAGACTGTTTGTATTCCAGGGATAGACACTGATCCACAGCTCAGGGCCCCATAGGTTGCCCAGGCCTTCTCGCTGACACTCACATTTGGGGGTCCAGATCAGTCCCATGCTGGCCTCCCCACTGTCGCTCTGGGGTCCAAGAGCTCTCCCCTGTTCAGATCAGATGTCTCTGCTGGTTTTGCCAGCTCATTCTTTGCCAATTTGCTCATCACTCCTCTCTCTCTGTCACTGGGTTCCTTGGGTTCAGTTCAGTGATTAATTGTGTGTTTGCCTCTGCTTCCATCAGTCACAGGATGAAGGCTCCCGGATGGTTATAGACATCAAGTTCATTATCAGGAATGGGCATTCGAGGTGGTCTCTCCACTATTGCTTAGCTTGCCAATTGGTGTTATCCCTTTAGATCACTCGAGGTCACTCTGGTGCCTGATCTGTATTCGAGCTTCTGTAAGGCAAAGGACACAGTCAAAAAGACAAAAAGGCAGGCCATAGAATGGGAAAAGATATTCACTAACCCTACATCTGACAGAGGGCTAATCTCCAAAATTTACAAAGAACTCAAGAAACAAGTCTCCAAAACACCAAAGGATCCAATTAAAAGGTGGGGTACAGAGCTAAATAGAGAATTCTCAGTAGAGGAGGCTAAAATGGCCAAGAGACACTTAAGAAAGTGCTCAACATCCTTAGCCATCAGGGAAATGCAAATCAAAGCAACTCTGAGATACCATCTTACTCCTGTCAGAATGGCTAAAATCAAAAACACCAAAGACAATTTATGCTGGAGAGGATGTGGAGAGAGAGGAACACTCCTCCACTGCTGGTGGGAGTGCTGACTCATACAGCCTCTTTGGAAATCAGTAGGGAGATTCCTCAGGAAAATGGGAATAAATCTACCACTAGACCCAGCAATTCCACTCTTAGGCATATATCCAAATGAGGCAAGTTCATATAACAAGGGCATCTGTTCCACTATGTTCATAGCAGCATTATTTGTAATAGCCAGAACCTGGAAGCAACCTAGATGCCCCTCAACTGAAGAGTGGATATAGAAAATGTGGTACATTTACACAATGGAGTATTACTCAGCAGAAAAAAACAATGGAATCTTGAAATTTGCAGGTAAATGGATAGCACTGGAAGAAACCATCCTGAGTGAGGTAACCCAGTCGCAAAAAGACAAACATGGTATGTACTCACTCATATATGGATTTTAGACATGGTTCAGGATAGTGCCAGTCTGCACTTCCACTGATAGAGAGTCTGGGAAACAGGAAAGAACCTAAAAGATATGCATATATGCATAGTACCCAAGAGAAGAGGATTGAGACAAAATCCTCTGAATGAATGGGGAACACGGCGAGGGGTGGGGGGGAGTTGGACCTGGGAAGAACAGAGGGGGTGGGGGTAGAATAGGGGGAAGGATGATATTCTTATTTCTAATCCTATAATGATAGACAGATATGGGCTATGGAAGTGCAGGAAGATCAAGGAATGCCCATTGAGCAAGATTCTTGAATTACCCAGGGTATTCTACTACAGGGGCCACCAAAAGGCTTTTAAATTAATCACTCTCCTTGGTAGGTATCAAAAGTCTCCCAGCCAACACACATACACACACACACACACACACACACACACCAATTATTGGTGTAGGAGAAGTACAAAAATTATATATGATTAATGCTAGTTAATTTTCTCTATAATTAAACTGAATTTTAAGAGAAAATAGGTGTTAAGATCAAAGATCTAGGTTTAACAGTAAACCATGTTAAATGCTAGACAGAATTCACTCTGAGTTCCTTTAAAGTTGATGATGAGATAACATTTTAGAAGCAATAAGAACAAAATTTTCACCAATCTTCAGTTACATGACAAATAAGCTGCCGGGGGAGGGCGGGAGATAATCATTAAAAAGTTCACAATAATACCTGCTTAAGATTTTGCATGTGGGAATATCCTAAAAAAAATGTCTTGTATGATTTGCAGATTTTGTGGAAATACTGAAAATATTGAAATAAACAGAATCACATGGTAAGTTGTATGCATGAATCTATAGAGATACATTGCTTTTCATAAACTTCAGAAGATTTTTACTCATTTTTCCCAATAAATAGCTCAGAAGAAGACAGCAGTTGGCTCTGTGAGAACTGAGGACATAGTGGTCCTGTGGTCTGACATATTCAGATGCATTACTGCCTGGACATCCTATCTCAGATTATTCTGGGATCATCACAGTTGAACTTTCCTCTATTTCTCACCTTGTACGACGCTCAGCCAAAGTGGATGCCACTCCTCATTCTCAATCTTGGCTGAGCGGCTTAAGCTCATCATGGGAGCTTCAGAATAGCAACGCCAGTCTTTAACGGTATACTAGATATACCAAATAATGAATTTCATAGTTGTCTTGTGAAGGAGGCACTTAGTAGAAGCTAGGTATTGTTGGCTGATTTCAAACGTCACTAGCAGGGGCTAGAGGGATGGCTCATTTCTAAGCATATGATGCTCTCTTGGGGATTGTTTCCCATCACACATCAGGCTGCTTACCACCATGTGCCACTTCAGTTCCAGGGCTTGATTGTATCTAACCTCCAAATGCACCTGGGCTCACATTCAAATATCCACACGCAGGGAAACAAGCACAGTCATTGTATATCTTCTCACAAATAAAAATAACCCTTGCAAACTGATTGATATAGAAGAGTTAGAATTAACTGGTTCCCCACTTTATGCTATCTGATGCTATGTGTGTGTCAGAATTGTATAAGTTATTTGCAACATAAAAAAAAAATGACCCAGAGCCTGATAATGGGGTTCAAGCTTTGTAGGTAGAGATCTCACATACTCACAGCACTGACCATGCCCAGTTGGGCATAGTCACAGGTTACATGGGGGGAGGCAGAGATAAAGGTCAAGGAAGGAAGGATCAGACACTCTCTTGGGGTTCCCATAGAGGTTAGAGTCTAGCAGAGCACTGACCTCAGTTCTCGGCTTCTCATGTAAGTGACTTTTCTCAGTCTACACACAGACAAACACTGAACTGAATTAGAATCCAGTGTCAGAAAGAGAGAACTGATGGGCAAAGGAGTTAAGACTGGGCTGGTTTAACCCACAGAAACAGTTTTCCTGAATGAGGGGGAGCTCTTGGACTCCAGATTGATGGCTGTGTGGAAAGCATAGGACTGACCCAGACCTCCTGAATGTGGGTGTTAGTGAGGAGGCCTAGGTAATCTATGGGGCCTTGGGTAGTATTTACCACTGGCATACAAATAGACTTTGAGTGCCCATGTGTCTCTCTGATAAAGTATCATACCACTTCCCTTCCCTGTATACTTGGTGTGGCTTGATAGCACACATCAAAGCTTCAAGCTGAATATCAGAAAAACAGAGCAGCTGCCACTAGCTCTTACTCTACCTCAGACTGAAAGGTGATGCTGGCTCCACCAAACCTCAGACTGCAATCCTAGACTGCTGCTATGCTCTCCTCATCATGGGTGGAGAGTCCTGAGACTGAATGCCAGCTCTGAGACCTTGCTCCTATCTTTTATACCCACCCCCAATACTGGGATTAAAGGCATGGGATCCCAGGTGCTGGGATCAAAGGCACGAGCTCTGTTTTCTTCACTCTTGCATAAGCCATGGTGGCCTTGAACTAACACAGATCTGTCTACCTCTTAACCCTGAGCCCTGGGATTAAAGGTGTATACCACCATTATCTGATCTCTATAGCTAAAGGCTGACTTTGCTTTCTGAATCCTCAGGCAAGCATTGATAAATCATAAATATTAATTATTAAATTATTGTATGTTGATATTATAAATTATGCAATTCGTGATGTCTGAAAAAATACAAAGAAAGCACTATAATGTCATGCTCTTCAGTAAGCAGATTTCTTTTTCCTTAAAAATTAAGGAATCAACCTAGTATCTTACTATCAGTTAAGTTATAAATCTTGATTTCATTTTTATTTTCCCCACTAATATTTTCTCTATTGTAATAGTCAATTGAACTCAAAATCCCAAGTGGCATTTAATCTTGTCTCTTTTCTCTGAAAATCCTTCACAGCTTTTTAAAAGTGGTGTTTATTCTGTTAATAGAATTATAACATTATTTTGATAATTTAAAAAGAGGTCATGGACTTGAAAGGAGACAGGGGAGCACAAGAGAAGGTGGGCATGGGAGGAGAATGGTGACAAATGATGTAAACACAGCAATCATGTGTGAAGTTCTCAAAATAATGATACAATATAATACACATACACATATATTTGTCTCTAAGTCCAGTGTAAATTTAGGGAACTAAGAAGTGGAGAAAGTTTCATTTCTTCAGAGGAATATAAAAGTCTATGTGTGTATGTATAAGATGCCATCCCAGGAATCAGACACTTTGAAACCTCATGGTCTTAAATGTCGCCTCTCTTTGCTGGGGATGTACTGTAGTTGGTGGGGTCCTTACCTAATGTTCACAAAGGTTCATGTTGTGTACAAACACCGCATTGAAAAACAGGCATTTTGGTGCATGCCTGTGATCCAGCACCTAGATCAAAAGTTCAAGGCTGTCATGAGCTACATGGCAGTTTAAGGTCAATTTGGACTACGTGAGACTTGTATCAAAAAATAAAGAATCCCTTTCACCTTAAAGTTTCTCTCACTAATGTCAGTGTTTATCAATAGACTTTTCTGTTACATCAGGTATATAATTGACTGTAGTTTCTAGCCACAGGAAATATGACCTTTCTGTAGACCTCAAGTTCCCCAGACAATCAAAGGACCTGGCCATTACTTAAATTTGCTTTTGAGGGGTTTGTGGAGGAGAGTTGCAGTGTGAACACTGCTGATATATGTGTAACTAACACCCATTTCTACCCTGTACACATGCATGCCTTTATTTCACTATGTCCTCTAGAAGGAGGTGCTTTTCAAGTTAATATAGGACACAGTGCACTTCGTTTATACACATTAAATATTCATCATTCTGAGCTCATTTAAAAATCTATGACTTGACTGAGTAGTAAATGGAGGATTTTAAAACAAAGGATAGACATTCTAGTACAAATAGCTCCTTACTTTTTCCTGTGTGACTTAGTTGTGTGGGGAGGTATATACTTATATGTTAGGAATGTTTATAATTCAAATTAATTTTGTGAAATGATAGCAATTACAAAGACATCCATTTCTACCTTGTAAAACCATTTACCTCCCTGATAACACGTTCATTAGGTAGCAAAACTGAATATTTCATAGTTAAGGACTCTGAATAAGAACACCACTAAAACTGGTAAGCACTGACTGAAGATTATTTTAGTGGATTTATTAGCGCTAAATGAAACTTAAGAACTTTGGGGACATTTCCAAACTTTTATAACCACCATGATCATTTAAATTAGCTTTTTATTGTCAAAATATTAGGAAAGTAAATACTGAAGGGACAGGATAGCTTTATTCTAGTTCTGAAATCATCCTCCTTTCCCATTTCATCTTGGATAAAAAAGCCAAGGTGAACTTGGACACTTGCATACTGAACTTATCAGAAAGAGCTGTGGGAATTGACCAGAAAATCATTCCCAATCTTTTCCTGTCCCCGCCGAATCAGCTATGCACGTGTCACCTTTGCATATAATCTCTCTTGTTGAAATCAATACTTGCAGACTGCATTAATGAGGTAAGTTATAGGTGGATATACTGTGGATCAACAATGGATGTCACTTTTCATTGCAACCTCAAAAGCTAGCACAATATTGTGGCTATAACCCAGCTGTTAATGGTGTCTTAGATCATTACTTTTTTGTCAGAAAACTACGTATTTATTTTGATTTTGAGTATTACTTGATTTTCAATATTACCAAGGATACATGGTAAATGTTAAAACATATCTAGACTGGAATAACAGTAGAAGAACCTAAAATGTTCCTGTTACTTTAAGAGCAGAAACTGAATCTTTTTTGTAGTATAATACACGGTTATTTTATGAGGCCCAAACTACTGAAAGATATTGAATAATGTGAATTAATGAGAATAAAGGGTCTTCTAAGTGTTGTACCTAACTCGAGCTTCAATAACTGCAGAATCAAGGCATGTGTAGACAGGTAACCATAGTAAGAAACTGTCCATATTATATAGTTAGCGTGTGATGGACAGATTTAAAGTATAAAAATTAAATCTACAAACACAGCAGTCTAGCACATATGCTTTCCACTGGAGGCTCTACTCTATGGTCAGATTTTTCTACCTCTGCTATTATCCTCTTGGTGATGGAATTATTGTCACTGTTATTTAGTATGTTCTACATTGTAGGTCATTCCTTCCCATGTGCTACTTTAAATATTATATTCAACTGTATGCACCTTTTAAAATCTAATCCAGAGGTAAATGTCCACTCAAGAATGTTTTCCCTGGAAATGTAGCTTAGAGGGAGAGAGTTTGTCAGGTATGTGTAATGCTTTCATATTAATGTTCACCATGGTAAGAACAGTGATTGGTCAGTCCATCAATGTTTTACTTATCACCAAGGTAAAAATGCATGTCAGAGGCTTTAATGAGATAAATATATAATCTTAAATTGCTCAATATTATAAACCAAAGACTAGTAAGCTGGGCCTGATACTTGTGGACTCCAGAGGAGACCCATAACCTTGCCACTTCTATATCTAGAGAACTGCTTTTACTGTCTGTTGGTCCTCCACTACCATGATCTATGCTTTCTTTCTTACAGCTTCCTGTCTCCCTCTTTCACTAAGACCTTGGAACCATCCAGAGACTAGACAAGTCCTCATTCACCCTAATAAGGTTATGTGGTCAGCAACTTTAGCTTAATTTGAAAGGTTAACTTGTCATGTCTTAGTACGAAGCAAAGTCAAAGGACACTGAGATTCAGAAAAGCATAGGTTTAGGATTTGTTATTTTGATTAGCTTAGTTTCCTTGAAATATGATTGAGTTCCTGAGACTACACAGAATCATGAGTTCAGAGTTTGAATCCCAGTGCTAATGCATAGAGATGTGTGCCACTCAGTATATTCATACCACTCACTGTTTCTTAACTTCTGTCCAATGAACATAAAAGCAAACGTCGTTGGTGTCAATAGGAGTAAATGTGATAATCTTTATAAACACTGCCTCCTGTTTAATATTATTATATAATTCTCACCTAAAAATAAGAATTCTTTTTCTTTTTATGAGATATAAATTTCAAAGTTTAATATTATATAAATCATATAAATATTTGATGGTGTTGGTCTAAGGTACATCATTATTCAGTTTTGATAAGCTATGCATCACTTTTAATTCTGAATTAAATCTTGTATGTTGGTCTAAGGTACATCATTATTCAGTTTTGATAAGCTATGCATCACTTTTAATTCTGAATTAAATCTTGTACTTAAGAAGAAGCAGTGTCTTCATAAAAATATTTATAACTGTTTTGCCTGCTTTTCAAAGGGAAGTAAAGAGATTTAGAAATATGAAACAAAACTTTTATGTACACACATACACACACACAAACATGTGAACGCATATGTATACACACAAAGGAGAAAGAGTTCATAAAGAAACACTAATTGTTAGGAGGACCAGGAGTGGGAGAGCTAATGAGAGTTCTAGCCTGGAACAAGACTACTACATTGAAAATATGGATCACCCCCTAAGTACAGACACCAGCTGTGGGTATAAATCATGTACTGACATGTACACAAGAGTTGCTTTCTTACAGAACAACACAAAGTTGTTTTATATGGGAAGTTGGGGCTATACAAAGGCTAGCATACATTGTGGACTTACGATTTAGGTAAACTGCCAATCATTGAGCCATCTTATATTTTTAGATCTGTGGTTTAAAGAGTCCACTCTCATCCTCTTACTGTATATATGGGACAATGAATGGCTAGACTGAAATGCACACAGATGCCCATTCCTGATCCCAAAACTACTTTCCGGAGGCCTGCCAAATAGTTGTCGTAACAAACTGGTTTCATTCAAATTGTTCCTTTTAGTGGGAATTCACACTGTAGAGAAGAGATATCTCTTTGTCAGACTAACCCCAGATCATGACCTGGTTGTCACAGTACAACATGATAACTTTAGACAAGGAAAATTGTTGAAAATCTTCCAGCCTGAGTTTCCTATGTGTGCCAGGGTCAACGATGTCCATGTGGCTGAGAATTACAGGTTTGTAGTCCATCTGTGTAAAACATCCAAGGTACCAGACTATGAAGACCTCAAACATGTCATCTTCTCTGTATTTTTTTTAAATTAGGATAGTTGAAAAAAATTCCCAAGTAGTAGGTAGACCAGTCTCTTCCATTGTAATGAACCTGAGTATGTATATAATTGTGTACAAATTGTAAGAAATAATTTTGAGTGATATATACATATATAATTTATTCACATATTTATTTATATATTTATGTAGCTATATAAAGGGTCTATTCATGTATAGTAGCTCCTAAAAGTTTTCCCATAATACTGCAAGCCATACTAGTATACTACAAGAATTTTCTGTTGGATTTCATTTGCCTGTAAGGCTCTACCTAATGAATTTCTAGGAATTTATAAATCCATAAAATGATAGGCAAGATCTTTGAGTCAAATATTTTAATCTCCATTCTATATAAATTGTCTACTATGTAGCATTATACATTTATACATATATACACATATATATGTCATAGAAGCATCTACATCTTTTTTTCCTATTGAATTCTCAATTTGACTCTGAAATCCTTGTGCAATTTTAAAGAGTTCTGGTTATCAGGTTTTTACATATCAAACATAGAAATTGTTTTATAGATAAATGCTAAAGCTAAGTGTAGTAGTGCAAGCCTGGAATACCTAGGATCTGGGTGTTTGTTTAAGGGCAAATTAGTCTATATGAGTTGTGTCAAAGGAGAAACAGATGCCAGGAAAATACCCAAAGCTGATTCTGAGCCAAAGCTGTCTTCAGAATAAAATCTCAGCATATAGTTAGAGAAAGCTCAGGGTGTCTCCTATTCTCAAGGAGTAATGCACTTAAGTTCAGTGTGTGAATATGAGTTATCCAGATGATCACAATGGTGTCATAGCTATCAGACTCTTGGTTCCCATGTCCTCTCCTTTCAACTTCCTCTTTGTGAATATCTTCAAATATGCACCCAGACACTTATGAAAAGTTGTTGTGATCTTAAAGCAATATATGCTAACATAGTTTTAGATTCACATGTATAAATACAGCTACAGTAGTGTGGAAAGCAGAAGGAAGTTTGTGAATGTCTCACAAATTAGCAGTTGACAATGCAAAGTGCCAACTACTGCTAGTTTCATTTACTGTAGTATTGTGAATGATGTATATATTTGGCAGGCTATGACTTACCATCTGGCTTGAGAAACACATCCTTCATTCATACAACTAGACTTTTTAAAGTTTTATGTTGCTTTTGGCTTAGAATGTCTTGGAAAACTGTTTGGGGTTTGGAGAGGGGTCATCTGAAGCTCTTCACTCTGAACAATTGAATCTGGACAGATTCTGCAGCTGGACATTTGTTACGGGGATTCTGTTAAAGTCTGCTATCCAATTGAAAACAGGATTTTAGACTGAAAAGTGGGGTTTGCTCTGGGAATGGACATCACTGAGAGAGGGGCAGTACTTTACAACAAGGAGCAAGCGATAGCTGGTGTAAGTAGTAGCTTGGCACTGGGTTTGTTCTTTAATATTTTCGCATGTATTTTGTTTGTTAATGAAGGATAAAGAAATCATATATAGACATTGCCTCTGGAAACTGATATGAAGTCCATATTCTTTTTTTTTAATTTGGTTTTACAAGGCAGGGTTTCTCTGTATTGTTTTGGAGGCTGTCCATTCAGCCCGGCCTCGAACTCACAAAGATCCGCCTGCCTCTGCCTCCCGAGTGCTGGGATTAAAGGCATGTGCCACCACCACCTGGCGAAGTCCATATTCTTAAGAACTAATATTTTAAATAACAAATTAGAATTTTTGAATTTTGGCTAAGGAGAACAAAGTGGAGGTTAGGCTATTTGGGCAAGGAAAGGGACCAGCAAGAGAGGGCTGTTGGGGACAGAGGAAAGCAGTATGTGGGGTGAATAAGAACAAGATTTAGCAATAAATGCATGTGATAAATGTCAATAAAATGAACTATGTCCCCCTCTTTCTTTTCCTTGACTACAGAAATTTTTGAATTCATGACGCATGCCACTGGACAGGTGAGACTAAGATGGGTTCATTGCTGGCATTAACTGTAGTCCTGTGTGTGGGTAGATACATGCTTTTCAATGTCACACTCAGATACAGAATGGTAAGATAGGAATGTTAATGCCACACTTTGCAGCGGGAGAGAGGTGAGTGTGCTTGGGTTCCCATGGGACGATGTGATGTGCTGGTCTGAATGACTATGTGTGCAGATGAGAAACTGAAGACTCACAATTAATACAGATATGGAAACAGATGTGATAGGAAAAAGTGGTGTTGGGCACGAGTTTATAATCAGGGAATTTAGGAATTCACAGAATCACCTTTTCCCCCAGATAACCAGGAACACATAATAGTGAAGCATAGTTTAGGTCTCATGCAACCTTGTGCCATAGGAATATTCATCTTCATACACAATTCACACCTGTTAGCAAGTCACAGTACCTGCCATTGTATTCTGTCATGATACAATTGGTTATTAAGGCTTTTGTTAAACCACACAAAGCTCTTGTTTCCAGACTGTTCTACCTTTGTACATCTCATGTCATCTTAAGCATTTACTCAAACTTAATGTGAAGTGGGACAAAAAGAATTTACTAGATATTTTCATTATTTCACATACCTCTGCAGTTAAATTTCAACTTGATGAATTACCCAGGAGGACTAGTAAGATATTGTAAGACGTTTATGAACATTATTTTGTTCATGAAAAACTTTGGAGGATATTTCCTTGCAATGTTGACACAAAGGTTAAGGAACAGGCAGAGGCCAAATGCCACAGAAAACCCCACAGAGCATCAGGGGCTCATCCCACAGCTAGGAAGAAAACACAAATTTGAACTAATCCTGCATCTCAAGATTACAAAGGAATAGATATTTAGCTATGAACTGCAAGCATCTCCCATTATCTAACCTATATATCAATCTGCAGAGTGTCAAATGGCATTTTTAGAAATATACATCACTATCAATCTTGACACTTATTTCCAGGATGTAGACACATAGGAAAAGGGAGAAGTGAGCACCTGAGGGATTTTCTCAGCTGTAGCTGTGGGCAAGCATAAAATATGCTGCCCTCTCCAGCATAGAAGAGGCTGCAAGAGGAACAGTTCATCATAATTGTGAGAAGATAAAGTCAAAAGAATAAAACCAAGAAACAGTGTATCAGCCCGTGCTTCAGCTGGAACCCTGTCCTGGGGACTTCAGTGTTGACATCTGATTGTATGCAGAGCATTCCACTAATTACTGGCTAGACCATGCAGCCTAACCTACAATACAGAGGTAAAACCCTGATTAAAAATGAGTGCCCTGAAGGCAACCCAGATAATACACTTGGGACCGGGAAATAAAATGTGAGAAGTGTCACTCCAGGTGCCATTCTATTGAAACATTTCTAACTTATTATAATTGAAATACAGAAATTGACCATCTAGGGCAGAGGAAAAACAGCCAATTCCTGAGAATAGAATCTCAACGAAGAGGCGTTGGTAAAATCCTGCATCAGGATTCTTCTCCCTGCCTGGTCTTGCACCCTTGGAGAAGCTTTAGGGTATGTGTGGACTGCTATCACACATGAGTTAAGTTCCCAAAGCCTGCTAAAGGGAGTCTTTCTGAACACCCCAGCCAGTGTCAATTCTGACCAAAACAGATGAGAAGAATGTAATCTCTGTAAATGTTTTATTCATCTCCTGGGGCCTCCTCGAAACCCAGAATGGTGTAAGCTTCTTTAAGAAGTAAATAATGCCATGTAAATTTCATGACTTGCTAACAAGCAATGAAATAAAGGGAATGCCAACTGAAGTGTAAACTGAAGGGGGTTGAGATGGAAAAGGATGCTAGAAAAAGAGAAGTAGACAACAGTTGGTGCTGAGATTTCTTGTGGTTAGAGTGTTCGTTATTCAGGGTGTGGACCATGTTCAAATCCCCAGCAACCACAGACCATTAAATGTGGCAATGCCTTATAAACTCATCACTCAGAAGGCAGAGATAGTACCCTCAGGTTGAGCTGGATAGCTAGCCTATTTTGTATCTGCCAGTTCAATTCAGGGAAGTGCCACCTCAGCAAGAGACTCCTAAATAAAGCAGATTGAGATTAAGGGAAGGGTCCCATGTCAGTCTGTTCCCTCCAGATGCATATATGTACTCAAATAGTCACACACATGCATGAATCTGCACAGATTCAAACAAACATGCACACATGCAAACCACATACACATGAAAACAGTGAAAAATAAAACAGCAATGGGATGAATATCTAGGGGGAACAGAGGGTCACTTATGAACTTTAAACATTGTTTAGTAATAGTGGTTGTTGCATGTTTTTATTCATTTTTTTAAGAATGTATTGGTAAGCCTCTATTGGGTTCCATTACTCTGTTGCTGTAGTTTTAAAGATTTTTCACTACAGGCATGATTTTTATGCAGGTGTCTTTCAGAGTTTTAGCTTTTCTTTCTTCTTTTCCATTTTTAGTCTTCATTATTTTTGAGAGGTCTTACAATGTGTTTCAAGTTGACCTAAAATCCATTGACCCCCGGCTTCATCTTCCTCAGTTTTTGGACTACTGGCAAACGCTACCACACGTGGTCTTAGCTTTTTATTCTATACATTTAAGTTATAGAACTAGGTGAGTGTGTATGTGTTTGTCTATGCTTTGAAATAATAACCATATTGGAGATAGAGTAAAATATCCAGAACTCTACCCAGAATACTTGGTCTTTATGCTTTTGTTTTTGATGCTGAGCACACCTGGTGCCTACCCTTTAAATAAGTCTCATTTACATAGTGCAATATTATTACCCACAGTCAGCTCATTCAGAAATATTCATCATGCATGCTGACCTTCTTTGCTATTTGAGTAATCATTCCACTCCTCAAATGCTAGGCACTGGTAGCTATCTTTCCATTATTTACTTCTGTGAGATTTATTGTTTATAGGTGGTAAACTCACACAGTGTTTCCCTTTCTGTATCTGGATTGTTGTACTGAGAAGAATGTCTTTTGTGTTTTTCCAATGGCAAAGGGCAGGCTTACCTGCTTTCAGATTGAAAGCTGAACTTAAAATTAAATAGATATGCACTTGTAGCATCATGTGTGCCATTGTCTGTATGCTTTCTATATATTCATATCTTGACTAATGTAAATAAATGTTGCAATGAAACTGAAAGCAAAATCCATACCTAGAGATCCAAGGATTCAGGTTTTATTTCTTTTTGATGTGGTCTTTCTGGGTCAGAGACCACACTGTAAAGAATGTTTGACCCCAGAGTGCATGCACTGGAAATTCGGTCACCAAACTCAAATTCATGTGTTACTAACAGTTAGAGATAGGAACTTTGTAAAGTAATTCATGCTGTATACAGTCATTGTGGTGGAGATGCCAAAGCAGTATCATAAGAAAAGGAAGAATGATCTAAGCTGACCCACTCCTCTTCTTTCTGTGGATGATTCCCAGGGCAACAATGTGAGACAGCAATAAGTCCTTTGTTAGGTGCCAGAAACTTGAAAATATAATTCACAGCTTCTAGATATGTGAGAAATAAATTTATTTTCTTTATTAATTACCCAGTCTGTTGCTTTTTTTCATAGCAGAAAACAGACTAAGATATATGGTTGATCTGTTTTAATTATTTTCAGCAGCATACAGATAAAATCTCCAATGTCTGCACTCAGGATCTTACATTTCACCAAGAATGGACAAAGATTCTGGATCCTCCATATGCTCATTAATTTTAGTTTTTTAATATATTCATTAAGGATAGCTTTTTTAAATCAAAACTTATTGCAATGGATTAACATCTTTAAGTAAAGATCTGAAACTGTAATTCATAAGAGAAAACATGATAGAAAAATCTGTTACAGAGGTGCTACCAATAGGTATAGCAAGAACTTTAGCAACATAACAAAAATGAGTTAGACTACAGGAAAGAAATTAGTTAAAAATAGACAGTTGTGGAATCTGAGGAAACATTTGAAGAACATATGTATGACAAGGGTGAAATATGTATGTAAAACTCTACAGCTCACTGGTGAGAGGGGAAATAATTACAAGCCAAGCAGTCAAATAACTTGAATTAAAGATGGACAACTGTCAACTTCTCAACTTAGGGAGTTGTATGCTCAAGGGGAAGCTCACTGCTGCTGTTTAATTAAAATGACATGTTATCACCTGCCTTTTAAGTATCTATGTTTCTAGCCATGGACAAAAGCTTCTGGGAACCTTCATCAGTGAAGCCTCTCTTTGTAGCTAATAGTGGATTCATGTAGACTTCTGACTAAGAAATACAGAGAAACTCTAACCTTAAGTCATCCATAACCAAGACATTTATATCACTCTCTCCAAGGATCAGTGTACACTGCAGAAGGGGGCAGGGATAATGTAAGAGCTAGAAGGTAATTTGAATGACTGCAAAATGCTACCCTCTAGGTATGTCATAGTCATTGGAATCATGAAAGCAATTACTTGAATGAGCCTCAAAAAAGACAGTCTCTGTCATCTGTCTAGGAGCAAGGACCTGTGGGGTTCTTTCTATTACTGCTGAACCTTTGGATATGCATAGATTCTAGGAATTAAGGGTTCATTTTCTTCTGTGTTCCCACCACTGAGCACCAGTGATACATCTAAACCTATTGTCAACTCTGTCACAAACCAAAACCAATGTGAGAAAGAGATTTATAGTGAAGGGAGTGGATAGATAGAGATGGGGGAGGGATTAGTTGTTGAGAGTAGTCAGTACAAACTTCATACATTTGTGAACATTTCAAAGAAAAAATTAATTAGGAAAAAAGGTGGGCAAGGTAATCTTTCAAGGATGACATAAAAATGACTAACAGATACATGAAAAGGTTTTTGGCTTTGCTCACTTTCAAAATAATGTTAATTAAAATTGCAATGACAGATATGTTTATTTTGATATAAAATTTAATCTACATGTTCATACATATCTATGTGTATCAGTGTACATGCACATGTGTACATTAATTTGGAGAACAGAATTCAGTGTTGGTATTTTTGTCAATTACTCCCCACCTTATATTTTGAGACAGGGTGTCTTGCTGTTGATGGAGCTCAATGTCTTGGCTGAATAAACTAGCCAGTGAACCTAAAGGGATACATGCATACATGCATACACACACACACACAATATATATATATATATATATATATATATATATATATATATATTTCCAGGATTATAGGCCAGGCTTGTGCTCAGAGTGTTTGTAGCCATATCGAGGATGACACTTAAGCTCTCATTCTTGTGAGCCAAGAAATTTTTTGAATGACACATCTCCTTAGTCCCAGAGCTATGCATTTCTTAAGAGTTACTGGCTTAGGATATGGGGGAAGAAATCTTTGATCTCGAATCAAATAATTATGCTAATAATAATAATATTTTGGGTTTTTTTGAGACAGGGCTTCTTTGGATAGTCTTTGCTGTTCTAGAACTTGCACTGTAAACTGAACTGACCTCAAACTAAAGGAGATCTGCCTGCCTCTGGCTTCTGATAAAGTTAAAGGTGTGAGTCACCACCACCTGACATGATATTTTATTTTCAACAAAGAGAAACACTTCTATTGCTACTTCCCATTTGGATATTTCAAAAGTAAATGGGGGAAAGAACTTAAAAACTTGAGTATGAGCAAATAAAGGACAGAGAGATTCAAACATCTTAAGACTTACTTTCCAGGACAAAGATATCTGAGTCCTAACCTATATATATAAGGAAAATCACTACTTCAGTCACTGTGTAAATGAGTAATCATGAAATTTGGAAACATGAGAGCTGGATTAAAAGTGTTTCAGAAACTTGCTATGGTAACACAGATATAAATAAATCATTATTGTTAACACTGACAAGATAGTATTCAATGGGCCTGGTTCTAGTTTCTATTTTATTAGCTGTTATTTCTGTCACTTTTGTTGATGTGTCACCTGAATTACCTTTAAGTAAAATCAGAAATGAAAATAAACCATACAATTATAGAAAATAGAAAACATATAAAAGAATATAAAATTGGCCTTTGATAGGTATAGAATGTAGTCTCAGCTGTTGCATGTTGGAATTGTGATGTTCCCAAGAGCTGTTCTAAATGAAACTGGAGATGTAGGAAAGCTTGCTGCAGCCTTACTGAGAGCAGCTGCTCTGCATGCAAAGGAAGGAATCACATTTTATGAACCGTAACACACACTGATAAATTCAGCGTTTGCCAACTTCAGCATAAGCAAGAGATACTCATATGCCAGGAATCCATTTTTAATTTCCAGTCTTCAGAGGTAAGTCCACTTTCATCATTTGTAGACCCAGTGGCAGAATAACATCACATTTATTTCTTTTTGCTTCCAGAATGTCTTGAGTTCCCTCAGTCCATTCCCTTTTTGTTGCAGTGAGGTTTAAAAGTTCTTTTACCTGCCTGGGGTCTAAATGTTACATATCTTGTTTCTTCTTCTATTTATTGAACACAAAAAGGGCATCACATTGACTTGTAAGTCTTCTCAAAAATATTGTATCTATAAGATGTTGGAATAAACATAACAATTTAAATTAGTATTCAATGAATTTTAGATACTATTTAATAAATAGGAGAAAAGTTGATGTTGGGTTTTGGTATGGGGATTAATTATATTTTGTTTTACTAACACAACTAAAAAACACCATTTCACATTACTTCTGACTTTTTAAATTCAGGAAATAGTCATGGAAATCTCCTCATGTGCTGCACAGTGTTCTATGCACAGGTGTCTGGTATCTAGTAGAGAGATACATCCCTGATGCTCACGTTTCCACTTGGAATGACAGACAATGAACAGATAAACAAAAGCACAAACAAGAGCTTACCTTTAGTGACATATGAAAAATAACATGCAGAGTAAGATGATAGTGAAGGGTTGCTGTCTAAATAAGGCAGCTACACACCTTTGAAAAAAGAAATGGAAATAATGAAAAGGCACAAGCCAGCTAAAATACATTGAAAGTGTCCAGGCAGGAGGAACAGAACTATGAGGTTTCTGATTTGTGACACCTGGAATCCATGAAGAACCAGAAACAGAACAGTATTGCCAGAAATGAAGAAATATACTGTATGGGGCCCTGGGCAGTAGATCAGTGTTTATCCATGGCATACAAATAGTTTTCATGTGTCCATAACACAAATAGGGATGCTCTTTCAGCCTGGACTCTTAGGGGAGTGCCTGGACCCTTCCCTGTATGAAATGACATACTCTAGATATCCCCTATGTGGAAGAAAGGGGGGATAGGGTGGGAGGTGTGGGAGGAGGGGAGGGAGAGGGAACTGGGATTGACATGTGAAGCAAGCTATTTAAAGTTAAAATAATAAAAAAGGAAAAAATAAATGAAGAAATATGTGTGGGCCTTGTTTTACAGAATATTGTGAGCTGGGTCAAGGAGTTTGAATCTGATTCAGAATGTGATATGAACACATGGAGTAAGAATACAATGAGTGAGGAATTATCAATATTGATTGGGTGGTCTACCACTCTAACACAGAATAGAACAAAACAAACAAAAGGAAAAGAGCCTAAGAAATAGCACAAGAAACAGATATAGATGAAGATATATAATTCATTCATACACTGAAGAATCACATAAAAACACTAAGTGGGATGCCATAATATATAAATATAAAGGTCTTGAAGGGTAAGAAGAGAGAAAATATGTAAATAAATGAAATAAAATGAAAAACTAAGATAAAGTAAAAAATAAAAACAAAACCAAAACAAAACAAAAATCCAAAGCCCAGACAGGATGTTATCAGACAAGGAGCATCCAAAGATGGAGTATGGTGGGATAAGGGTGGCTCAGAGATTATGGGAGTGACCAGGCAACGATTAGTCCAGCCTCATGATTTGAGAGTAAACCCACTCCTCTGAATGTCTGGAGCACCGTGACCCAAAGGCACAACTGGAGGAAAATAATGCCAATGTAATGATACCTAATGATGTTCTGCTATACTCGATTGGTGAATAACCCAATACTCATCAGAGAGGCTTCATCCATCAACTGGTGGAAACAAATAAAGAGACCCACAGTCAATCATTAGAATGAGCTCTGGGAATTCTGATGAAGAGAGGGAGGAAGGCTTGTAGGAGACAGAGAGGTCGAAGACATCATAAGAAAATCCATGGAACCAACTAACCTGGGCTAATAGGAACTAACAGTCAGTGAATCAACAACCAGGGAGCTTGCATGGGACTAACCAGGGCTTCTGCATATATGTGTGAGTTGTGTAGCTTGGTCTTCTTGTGGAACTCCTAATAGTGGGGACACAGGCTGCCTCTGACCCCTGTATGGCTTTTAGGGCCCTATTTCCCAGTCCTAATACAAAGTGAGGTGCTTAGTCTTTCTACAACTTGCTGTGCCATGTTTTGCTTATGTCCATGGAAGGCCTTCCCTTTTCTGAGTAGAAATGGAGGAGGAGTGAATTGGGTAAAGAGTCAGAGGGTAGGTGTGGGGAATGAACTGGGAGGTGAGGAGGGATGAGAAATTGCATTTAGGATATATATAGTAAATGAATGAATGAAGAAATAAAGTAAATGTAATGCTTAAAAAATGTATCTCCCATAGTACACACTTCATTTATTGTCTCTGAATTGTATGTATGGTAATTATATTGTTGTTTTTTAAGTAAGAGAATTATTAACATATTAATATTAAAAATATATATAATTAATATTTAATACCTAGTCATGCTTCCACTCCATGAAATTTGATTATCTAGAGACAAAAGTAGGAATATTTGATTTTTTGACAGTTAATTATACCAGTCAAGATGCTGACCAAATCAAACTCTGAGACTTAAATTTTAAATGTTTTCACTTTCATATTTTTCAGTAAACAAAACATTAATTACTATCATAACAAGTGTTAAAATGTTTAAATTAGTTTAATTAAATTATGCAATTTGGCTTTGCTTTCTCGAATATTTTTGTTACTATGGCTTAGGGCCATTTGCACTAAGTAAAATACAGTCTTTATGAGATTTGTTAATTGTTAGGAGAGAGTTAATTATCATCAAAACTAAAACTAGTGATAGACATCAAGGCCTTGAAATTAACATTCCAGCTTGTTATTTTGTGGCATTTATTTAGAGTGCAATATACAAATCATCATAAGGAAGTCCTGTTAACATTCTTTTTTTTAAGTTTTCATTTATTTTTTAAAATGTATTTATTTAAATTAGAAACAATTTTATTTTACATATCAACCTCAGTTTCCTCTTCCTCCCATCCTCCCATGTACCCCACTAACTCCCCATTCCACCACTATCTACTCTCCAGGGAGGATGAGGTTTACCATGGGGGATCATCAAAGTCTATCACATCTTTTGGGGGAGGGCCTAGGCCCTCCTCTATGTGTCCCCCATGGAGGGATACTCTCTCAGTATTGTAAACACTCTATTAAGATTGTTATTTGAAAAAGGTGTCTCAGGGTTTTATCCCCGATTAGCCTACTAATGATCAATGATCAATGTATAATTGTTGCTCTTTATGATGGAAAATCTTATCTTTTTAAAAATATTTTTTAAGTTTATTTTTTGTATTCAATTTGGTTTGATCTTTTTCTTTACTCTTCCCCAACTCCTGCCCCTTACCTCCTCACCCACATCTTTAGTTTATTTCCAACCTAGTTTCATTGATGAATGTTCTTAGTTTTTAAATTTCTGACTTTTAGAAAATTACCAACATTTCTGAACTTTAATAAATAAATATAGGTGGGGAGATACATTTTGAATCATTTATTGTTGTTAAAGGCAATACAACCACAATTATGTGAAACCCAAAATGTACTTGGAAACTCTGCAGACATTAGTTAGGAGGAATGGGAAGGAGGAATCCTGTCCTCGTGGGCTTGCCTGATTGTGGCTGAGCACCAAGTGTGATGGTTAACCCAGGTGGTCAGGTTGGATGAATGAGAATAACCAAGGGACCAGCCCTCTGAATGTGCCTGTGAGGAATTCTTGTTAGTTCATTGAGTTGGGAACAACAACTCTTTTTTTTTTTTTTGTTTTGTTTTTCGAGACAGGGTTTCTCTGTATTGCTTTGGAGGCTGTCGGTCCAGCCTGGCCTCAAACTCACAGAGATCAGCCTGCCTCTGCCTCCCGAGTGCTGGGATTAAAGGCGTGCGAGCCCGGCGGGAACAACAACTCTTAATATGGGCAGTATCCTCTATGGGCTTGAGTTCTTGACTGCATGGTAACAGCAAGTGAAACCAGCCTAATAAGCATTCATCACTCACAAATTGTTGACCTAGGACACAAGTGACTTGCCACCTCAATCTCATGCCACCAGGACTTCCAGCACAATGTACTTGAACTGTAAGCTCAAATAAATCCTTAACCTTTTAGCTTCCATTGTCAGAGCATTTTATCATCTCAACATAAAATGGACTTAATATAGCGTACATGACTGAGCCCTAGCTCTGTCATGTGACTAGCCCTTGGGCTGCAACCAAAGCAGACCCATACTACCACATTTATAATGAGATTTATATTCCAATCCCATTTGAACCAGCTGGAGCTAATTGAAAATCTCTTAAGCCTGAACATTGTTTTCATAAAAATGTAGTATTTCCTCTCCTGCAAGTATATGGTTAAAATGAAATATGTTATAAAAACAAACCCTTTAGTAATTTCTTCATACATTAGTGTTGTAAAATTGATTAGAAGTGTTTTATTGAATGAATGAGATCAGGATCCCATCTAGAGTAAAGCATTGATCTATGGGTATAGCAGAGTATCATTATGAGTTTTTTTTTTGTGTGTGTGTGCTATGTTTCTTTAGGAGAACAATAACATTTTGTTTTCCTCTAGGCCCATGGACAATATAGTCTCAGGCTCTTGGCCATACTAGCACTGTTGGACATAGGCTAAATCTCTTGGAGTGGACCTTAAATATATTCAGAGAGTAGATAGTTACTTCAAAAACATTTGTGCTCCTATTGCACTAGTTCATCTTGCAGGCAGTTTACCAATGTATATAACAGGGATCGAAGTTGAGTAGATGTTTACATTTCTCATCTGTTATCATGCGTGCAGAGTAGTTTTCATTACTATGAATGCTACTCAGTAGGGGCGAAGACTCTATTTAGACACTAGCTCTGTTTCTCTGTGCTCCATAAGATATGTAGGGTCATTTTTTCCATCAATAGTTCCTTATTATTGGTTTGTGTAGAGAAAACAATAAATAGCCTTGGCAATTGTCTGAGTTAATAGTGCTTTCCTTGGGGTTCCTTTGATCAATGACTCAACTAGATGCAACACATTCCCCATATGGAGGGTTTTATTTGGTGGCAGAGATCTACTTGGGTCATTGTCTCTGCATTATTTCATGATTCCATTTCTGTCGTATTTGTGTGCATTTTAGAAAGCTGCTATAGTAACAAGTTTCCATACGGGCCCTCAACTGGTCCTTTGTGTTAGATGTTATTCCCTATGTTCCCTCTCTCACCAGTCTCTTCCCTGCCCTCCTTCCAGTTTTCATTCTGTCTCTCCATAACAATGCATTCATCTTCTACTTCCTTGGGAAATCCTCTCCCCAATACTCCCTTATAAGTACCTAACCTCTGTAGTTACTCAGATTGTAGTGGGTCTATTGAATGTTTAAAAGCTGGGTCTGGTTTATTTACTCAGGATGATTTGTTTTAGCTTCAGTTATTTACTTGTAAGTTTCATATATTTAAAAATAGGTGAATAATATTATATTGTATAAGTATACTGCATTTTCATTATCCATTCATCATTTGATGGCCCTCTAGACAGTGTTCAATTTCTGGCTATTATAAATACTGTAGCAGTGAACATAGATGAGCCAATTTCTCTAGAGTAAGATAGAGTTCTTTGGTTATGAGCCCAAGAATGGTATAGCTGGATCTTGAGGTCGATTGATTCCCTTCTTCATTAGGAACTGCCTCACTGATTTCCATAGTGATAGCGCAAGTTTGCACTCCCACCAACAATGAGTAAGTCTTCCCATTTGCCTACATCCTTAAGAGCATGAGCTGTCTTTCGTCTTATTGATCTTGTCAATTGTGACTGATGAAAGCTAAAATCAAAAAGTAGTTTTGATGTGCATTTCCTTGATGGCTAAGAATATTTAACATTTAGTTAAGCCAATTTGTTTCCTTTTTTGAGAATTCCACTTAGTTATATGTCTCATTTTTAGTTGGTTCATTTGATTTCTCAGTGTCCCTTTTAGTTCTTTATATGTTTTAGATATCAGCTCTATAACAGACATGTAATTGGTAAGAGGTTTTTCTCATCTTGTAGCCTGCTACTTTTCCAGGATTATGGTGTTCTTTGATGTAAAGAAGCTTTACAATTACAAGAGATCCCATCTATTAATTGTTCTTAGTACCTCTGTCATTGATATCCTATTCAGAATATCTTACCCTGTGCCCTTAATGTTAAAAGACTATTCCCCATTATCTCTTCTATCAAATTCAGGGCATTTGGATCCACTGATCATCATGTCTGTTTTTATGCCAATACCATACTCTTTTTATTGCTAAAGCTTGGTAGCACAACCTGAATACAGAGAGCTGACAACATCCATTAAGTCTTTCCTTACTCAGGACTGTTCTAGCTATCCTGGGATTTTGTGCTTCAGTATGAAGTTTAAAATTGCTATTTTTATTTATGTAAAGAATTATACTGGAATTTTGATGGGCCTTGCATTGAATTTGTAGATTGCTTTTGTTAGGATGACCATTTTCACAGTATTATTCCTACAAATACACGAGCATAGGGATCTTTCCATCTTCTGAGGTGCTCTTCATTTCTTCCCTTATATATTAAAGATTTTATTATACAAATCTTTTCCCTTGCTTTATTAGAGTTATTACAAGATTCCCCCACCATGCATACACACAAATTGTGAAAAAAATGTTTCCATTACTTTTTCTCTCTGTCATTTTTATTTAGGAATACTATTGAGTTTTGAATGTTAGTTTTTTTGTTTTTATTTTATTAAAAGTAGATTTTTTATATTATTTGAAGCTGTTTTGAAAGGATGAGGGATTGTGTTCATGTCTTTCCTCTTCAGGCACCCATTTGGTGCAGACTCATGTGGGCCCTATGCATGCTATGTCAGTCGCTGTGAGTTCATAAGCGCTTTGGTCCTGTTATATATAGAAGGCTTTGTTTCCTTAATGTCTTCCACTCCATTTGGCTCCTATACTCTTTCCTTCTTCTTTTCTGCAGGATTCCCTGAGCCCTGGGGGAAGGGATTAGATGGAGACATCCTTTAAGGCTAGTGTTCCAAGATCTCCCTCTGTATATTGTTTGTTTGTTTCTTGATGTTAATACCTGGTCTGGTCTTTGTTGGCTGGGTGATCCATTATTTTATTTCCTATGGAGTCTAGTCAAATGTGGCTGTGGGGTTTCTGGTAGAGAATGCTCTGCAATTGGGTTGGTGGTAGAAAGTAGTTAATATTGACTAGGAATAAAGGTTGAAGGCTATGGAAAGGAGGTAGAAGGATCCTATTGGCACCTATAGGTAGAGTTCCCTGGTAGTTGAGATGTGGGGTGAACAGTGGCTCCTGGACACAGTCTGCAGTATGGCAAAGACTAAGTCTGGAGAGATGGGATAAAAGGGCCAAAGGGACCCTGATTCCACACTAAGAGATAGTATCCCCAGGGAATGAAATTGAGGTGAGAAGAGGGGCTACTGTAAACAGTCTGCTACAGGACTAGGAGTAAGCCTGTACAGAGCATAATGACAGATAGAAGGAATAGTGACAAACTCATCTGAGTCCCATCCCAGTTAGACTACTCTGTGTCCCTGGTAGAAGTGTTTCCTTGGATAGTGATTGACACAACAGAATGGAGATGGGCTTTATGAGAAGGCTCAGAGGGTTGCCAAGAAAGACTTAAGCTGGGTAGGCCCTAAGATGGGGACTTCCCAGGGAATGGAGGGAGGGTGAATGCTGGGGCTTCTGCAATCCAGCTCCCACAGGACAGAGAATATCCAGCTCCCACAGGACAGAGAATGAGACTGTGCGGAGGACAGAAAGGAAAGTGAAATTGTTTGCCTGTGTCCCAGAACAGTATGGCCTTTGGGAGTCTTTGGTAGGAAATGTTTCTGTGGATTGAAAATTGAGACAATGGAATAAATATTGGCTGGAAGGGAAGAGAACAAATGTGATTTTCTAAAGGAGTTTCGTGTTTAAAGAGAGAGATGTCACTGTTTAAATAACAACACGGGATTTAAGTCAAGTTGTTTGATGTTAGTAATTTTAAGCAGGTGGTTCTTCACATTTATGGATTAGCACAGATAACTGAGCTGTGTGTGCAAGATAGTACTCAGATTAATTAATAGATCCTTGTACAAAATTCCCTCAATGAAGACATTTGCAAATTTTATTAAATATTCTCTTGCTAGTTAAAATACTCCTTTCTAGTAATGCCAAAAGTTGTTACCAGCTAGATGACATTCTAACATGATTTACCTGTGGGAGTTCAAATAGCAAAACCTGGTAAGCTACATGTTAGTGATGTCACTGACATTTGGTCCCATGACCTCTGTTATTTAGCTGAGGGAGTTCAGATAGCAAACAAAGTAAGCTACACATTAGTGATATCACTGACATTTTGGTCATTATAACCTCTGTGAATTGAACGAAAGCACAAGAAGATGAGAAAACTGAATTTGAATTATTAAAATCAGTTGTTTATTTGAGTCTAGGAAATAAACACATTTGTCTGAGGCAGTAAGGAATTTCTACATTTTGTTTATTCTTATCATTTGGTGCCAATGTTTTCTAGATGATATTTATCTACTGTTTAAAAATTACATGTTGACTATTAGTTTCACATTCAGTAAAGAAATATCACTAACAGCAAAGACATAAGTGGGCTAATTTTCTTTGAGTCTTGCTAAAACTTGGGGTTAGAGTGAGTATGGAACATAGCAAAGAACCTATTTAAAATGAATAGAGTGATTCTGAATATTGTGATTGCAGAATTTTATAATTTTCAGAGAACATGAATGGATTTATAAGACAGTAAATGAAAATATTTGATTGCACTAAACCATGCTCATTTTTCTTATAAGTAAACTAGTTCATCGGCAGTTTCAAGTAAGAATCACCAGATGCTATGTTGCTTCAAAATTTTTACTGAATATAGAATTACAGTCAACTGATCCTCTGACAGTTTTCTCAGTTTAGGAATGGCCAATCTTAGCCTTTTCTTGTGGTAATGCAGCAATGCTGTACGTAGATCACACTCTATGACATTCCCCTACTTGTGAAGCACTACCATTGCAGCTTTTTCCACGTAGAACCAGACTGTTCAGAAAGCACTGTAGCTTCAAGAGAGAAAACTTGAGAAAGTAATTTTTCCTCATCTATCTTAAGTGGAAATATTTTGTACAATATTGAGATCATGAAGAACAGTTATATGGACTTATTATTTTTCTAGTGTTCTACATTAAAATTAGATAAGAAATCAAGTAGTTTAATATGGCATGTTATGTTTTAAAACCTCTGATCAATTTTTATCTTCTTTTATTTCTTTTCTGGGAAAAGAAGTGAGAACATTTTCCTATCTATAGTATCCAGAAAATGAAGATCAAGTGGCTCTAAGGCAAAAGATTTTTGTTTTCCTCCTTGTTGTTGTTCTGTTGGTAAAGATTGGTAAGGTATTTTCAAGTAACATTGCTTGAATATGACCTTCAATATTTCATTTGTAACTAATAACTTACAATTGTGTCCAGTCATTTTCTCTGGAGTTGCCTTTAGTCTCCTAGTTTCCTATAACAGAGTTTTGAGTTAAGAATTAAATAACTTCTTGTATGTTATGCAAAAAATAAGCCTATTTGGAAGTGCTTTATTTCATTATCTTGGTGCCATCTGTGGGATGTAATCATTTTATTTTCCCTTCCATAGACAATTTGCTAAGAAATAGTGACACCATTATATTTTTTCAGGAAGGAAATTAACCAAGTAAAATTTGGAAGCTACAAAATGACAGACTATGGACACCCCCATGGAGGGCCTCACCCTCCATGGGGAAATGAGGGGATACTGTAGGGGGTTGGTGGGAGGGCATGGGAGGAGGGAAGGGAAAGGGAGAGGGAACTGATATGTAAAGCAACCTTGTTTCTGATTTAAATTTAAATTTAAAAATAAAAATTTTAAAAATTGGAGGCTGGGTTCAATTCTGTGAAAATAAGATTATCTATACATGTCTCTATGTGTCTATCTATGTATCTATCTAATTTAGCTCTTTCTCTCTTTGTCTCTGTCTGTGTCTGTCTCTTTCCCTTTCTCTCTCTCTCTCTCTCTCTCTCTATATATATATATATATATATATATATATATATGTATATATATGTATATGTATAATGAAAGTAGAGAAATAGAAGAAACTAATTCAATTTGGCTAAATAAAATAAAGGGCAGAGAAATCTAGTTGATCTCCACCTACTTTTTCTTTAGGGTCCAATCATCAAAGTAGGGTTTAAATGGACAATAAGAGCTATGCACATCTAAACAGTCCAGAAAAGTGTGGTTGTCTCATGCCCATCATTGTTTCAGATCCAAGGTACTCTTGTGATGTTAGTCTTGTTTGCAAGGTCAACTCACAAGTTGTAGATCTTTCTGAAGAGGAAAAATTGTTCCTCTGTATGTCTCCATACCTTACATTATTTTTCTCCCGTAGGAAATTCCTGAGGAAAGTCTCATTTCTTGGGAACCAACAGTGTGACAGCCAAAGAGGAAAGCACAGATGCCTCTTCATTTCCTAATCTTGGTTTTAGTATCTCAGTTTTGAGGTGAAATACACCTTTTCCTGTAACAGATAACATAAATAGAATGCAAGAACCATGGCTAGAATACATTAAGATACTGTCAGGTTAACATGAAGGAACATTTCTATATTTTCTCTTTGCTTTAGTTGCCTTTATAAACTCTGTGACAATCAACTCTATCTTCTTGGCTGAGGCAAGGTGTGACTTTGAAATCTAGGTTGTCTCAAAAGCATGATCCTAATGTTTAAACTCCTACATTCTGATATTGTAGGCAAGTACGTTCTGAGTGTGACTTTATTTCAGCTCTTAACTACTCCTTTGTGTCTGATCAATATTCTCTGAAGATATTTCAGTAAACATAGTCTTTTTTTTCTCCATTGGTCTCTTATAAATGGGGCCAGATCTCTGACAATTGGTCTGGTTTAGTCTTTTGTTGGGACATGGGGGGGGGTTAAGTGACAAACAAAGAAGTTGGTGCCAGTAACCCCATGTATAATTTTGATCAATGAAGAGGAATAGAAAGAATGACTTTTAGGTTAGCAATATCTGTTTGTGCTATGAGTAATATCCTACCATCTCAAAAATATTGTTCAGTCTACCTTGTCAGGAGCTATAAAATATTAAATAAACTTTGCAGCAATTAATTGTCAATTAATAGACAATAGTTAGGAGAGAATAAGAGTTGGGAGATCCCTTACGGATAGACAGAAAGGCAAAGAGACTACAAGTGGGTAATACAGATGACAAGCTCCCTGATTTTTCTTCATTCCCTATTCATGGGATCAATGCCTTATGTATTTTTTCTTCTGTCAGTAGACCCTCTCCTCTGACTGATCATTTCAGCCTTTCAGGTATGTTTGAGGCTATTCTTGAATAACTTGCTAACCTGAAGCTGTGGATTTTAAAGTCCCCCCTTTCTTTTTGTCTAAATTAACCAGCCCAAAATGCCATGAAGGAGACTCATCACAGCTGGAACAAAGTTCAAAATTACCCTGTGTGTTTCTAATCAGGGACCATACCGCCCCCCATCTCTTGTGTGCATATGTGTGAGCGTATGTTTGACATGCTGTGCATGCTTCTTGGTTTGTAGTTATGTTTGTTAGTTGTTGTTATCTGCTGTGTTAGGTATTTTCTGTCTTTTAATTCTTTAACTGGCAGAGAAAGCAAGTCTTATCAAGACCCCTAACTGATGAAGCTGTTCTGAAATAAATGATCAAGTATCTCTTGTGAGTCTGTGTTAGTCTTCAAATTATAGGAACAAATTCACTGTAAAAACACTATGATGAGAGATATAGTGAAATCTGAGAAGTGGAAGAATAGTTTCTCCCTATGAGAAAAATAAAACAAGTCAAGAATTCATAGAGGTAATAAAACCCGAATGTAAGCAAAATACTTTAAATATTATTTGACCTGAGTCATAGCTAATTGCACAAGTTTGATGGCTTTTTAGTGCCAATATTCCATTGACTTAATTGGAAGCAAGATAATAAGACCAGAATCTTGAGGCATAGAAAGTTAAAAGATTCCACCACTCTGGAGTCTGGTTAAACTCTCTTTCAGCACAATTAACAAAATGAACATTCCCTATTTTTAATTAATCCAAAATTCTTTATACAGAGGTACAGAGGTATTTCAAATAATCATGATAAAATGACAATGTCATATGGACCCAACAAAGGCTTTGAAATTATAAATTATAAATCTCCAGGCATGAATGGACATACCGAAGCAATATTGATTGTTACTATTTATAGAGAAAGACAAATATTCTCTTGATTGGATATGAGGCCAAGAAGTCTACTCTCTAGAGGAAGGAATACATAATGATACTATAAACATGGTCAAAAAATATGGCTATTAACGTCATTGGCTCAACAGTTGAACTTCTTGGTGTTGATTTGTTAATTTGTTATATGATCAAACTGTCTTTTAGATATGTATGTCTTTATCCATATATGTGTAATACTTTCAACTTTTGTAAGAGAAGTAACTTCTTGTGTGAATAGCAGTTAAGGCAGGATCCCATAAGACTTCAAAGTTCCAAGAATAGGAGGTTATGCGTGGTAGCTGAAGCGGGAACCTCTATACCAGCTGCTCCCCACCTCACGGCTCAGAAAACATCTCAAAGAGGCAGAGGAAACATAAGATCCAGAGAATGGAAAAGAGAGCTGTGAAATGTGGTTCCCTGCACAAAATAATGACAGTTAAAGTTGAGCATGGAGTAGGAAAGGGCCCCCTCAGAAGTCACTGGAAGTTGATGCTGCTATAGGATAGGGCCTCCTTTTCTCAGGGCTCAGGCAAGTAATCAGTTCTCTATGCTCTGGTGGAAAATCCCTCAGCCATGCCACTGACAAACATCTTGCCTCTGAAAACTACCTCTTTTCTGTTAAAAAGAAGGGAATTTCAGGGAACACAGATAATATTTTTTTTTCATGAAGTAGAGTTGAGGTGAAAAGGAAGTGAACAGTGGGTAAAGTCGGGTATGTGGTGGCGGAAGTCCTTCTGTGTATATATTTGTCTTATTGGTATAAATAAAGCACTATTGGCTGAATGGGAAGCAAGACAAATATAAGGACAGGTTACTTGGGAAAAAGTTTTTGTTTGTGTTTCCACAGAAAATGAAAGTCTGTGGATCCCTTCCAGGCTACTATGGTTTGATGAAGCAAGACCTCCTGTAGCAGTGTCCCAGTTACTCCAGCATCTGAAACATCTGGGACAATGCAGCGGTGCAAATTACAAAAAAAAAAAAGGCCTTAACTAGGTTTCTGTGTTTTGTCATGATCCCCATGGTATGGAAAGAACCCCCAACCACCAGGAAGCAGTTTGAAATCAACAATGCCCACATTGCCAAATATTGTTTAAATGTTTGTTTTTATTTTACAGGGTTGGTTATAAATGGTAATGATCACATTCAATCTCTTTCTAAAGGAAAAAAAAGGGAATATGATATAGAAATGAATACTTCCTATTGGTATGGATTTTCATTTATTGATGCAAACTTAAGGTCAATTTTGTAATATGTATATTTATCCTTTTGTATAGTATTGTGTTTATACTGATTTTAAAACATAATGAATAATAATTAAATACAGATCATAGATAGTTACTTATAATAATCAGAACTTATCGTTAGATAAGTTAGGTTTTATAGCTATACAGAGATGTGTTTAAGATAGATAGATGATAGTCTTGAAAACTTTCAAAGACCTACAGAAAATATGGCATTTAAATGGTTTAGGATTTTTCATGATAGTGAGACATAACTGCTCCTGACACACCAATTACATCTGAGAGGAAGATGGGCATCGAAGAAACTCATTCTGGAGTTTGCTTTCAACATGGCAAAATTAGCCATTTGGGCAAGAAACTGCTCTTGCATGGACTGTTTGACTGTTGCTGTATAAAGTGGACATGAAGGACCCACAGGAAAGTGACTGCTGAACTTGGATAGTCCTACAGGGTTCCTGCTTCATGGAAGAGTTTGCCAGACATTCTGCAGGACACAGGAAAATGACTGACAAACTGCCAACGCAGATGGACAGTTTAAAATTTCCTGCTTTGCAGAGAAGTCTGCCGGACACACTGTGGTCTATGGGCTGAAGATGGATGCCCCAACATTGCAGAAGAACTTCGGGTGACTGTCCAGGTAGCGAGATGTCTCTGTCAGTTCTAGAATTTATATATTATTCTTCTGTGGTCTTTGATAGAGTTGAAGACAGATGGTTATAGCTTTAGTTTTCATTAGTTTATGATAAAAGATAAGTTATATATAGGACCTTAGACTCACACAGATAGGATAGATGATAAAATACTTTCTTTAAATCTTACTAAATGTTAATGGATTAAATATTGTAACTATAGTTCTTACTTGATAACTGTTCTGTTATATATAATTTGACTATGTTAAAGTTAAAGCCTTTTTTTTTAGACAGAAAATAGGAGATTATAGGGGAAGTTCTTCTTGTATATGTTTGTTTAATTGGTATAAATAAAGCACTGTTTGCCAATAGGGAAGCAAGATATGTGGGACTAGGAGTCGAGGAGGATTCTGCGAACCTGAGGCATAGTCAGTCACGATGTAGGACACAGAAGATATAAGAGGTCTGGAACCCTTGTCCAGTAAGAGAAGATCATGTAGAAATACTCAGATTAGCATTTATGGGTTAAAAATTAAGTCAGAAATATCCAAAAAGAAACCAAGCAAATGGCCAACAGCTTCATAACTAATATAGTGTTTCATGTGTTATTTGGGGGCTGAGACAGCTGCAGGACCCAGGCGGCTGGCAGGAAAAATGCACGTTACAAGTATGGACATTAAATTGATTTGACAAATGCTTAGGTAGAGAAGATGTGGCTAGAATTAGTGTGGGTTTTACAATTAAAATTCTTAGAAACCAAAACATATCAGGGTCAACAACTTCTTCCAATTGGAAAAAGAAAAATTTTGAAGTAGTTCTTCAAAATCAGTGGACTTTCAGTGACTAGGTATCAAATGAGGACTCTGGCTAATGATATTAAAGGTTGAGGGGGGCATTTAGAGGGCTCTCCTGTTAACTGAAATGCTGCAGCAACAGCTTAACATCAGCAGAAAATAAAAAGGGTCAGAATCGCCTGTCTGTTGGAAAGCAAAGAGGAACCTCATTCACAGATGCTAGAAAGTGGTAGGACCAACTTCAACCCTGAACAGGCCACCAGGCCATGTTGGAATTTTTACCTGGAAGATGCATTGAAGATTCCACCCTACAGAGTGTAGTATTCATTATGAGGATTTTGAGTGTTATCATTTTGTTATGAGAGTGACAGAAATAATGAAGTATATGACCAACATATTTTATTGTTAAATATTAGTTGATCACAGGCACTTCCTTCTAGAAATGTGTCAATTGCCATGACTTTTGCTATGTAAGATTTTCTTTCATTGTTTCTCAATGCTACAAATTGCTTTTTTAACTTATAAAGACTAAATAAATTTTAATACTTTTTGCAATTTTACTAAATAGTTTATTGTGCCCAATTTCTTATTTTAGCTATAGGTCCTTATGCTTTTAATTCTTTGAAAAAATATAAGCTAATTTAAAAATTTAGCAGAGGTATACATATGATATTTACATTTTAAGTGACCTTCAGAGGTAGAAAATAGAGACTGACCCGTGTAGTTTTCCTTTCTTTCTATGAAATTTAGGTCATAATTCCTGAATATTTTATACCAAATTATCTACATATCAAGTTACTATATTACATGTTCTTTCTATTATAATATCATTTTATGTAAACTTACTTATTGCCCCATTTGCCTTTGTCTAAAAGATTATTTTCTTGTGTTTGGACAGAGGATTCCACTCATGGCAACTCACCTGCCTGAGTCTCCAAAGGGGATGTGAGACTTGAAGGATTTTAGATTAAAAAGAAGGTTAATCTCAATAATTTTAATTTATTAACTTTAGTTAACTATATCTTTCATTTACTAATGATGAATCTTATTTACCCTTCTTATCTATTTCTTCCTAAGTATACACGTTTCCTAAGCATGCCCCGAGACAGCCACATTTGGTGTGTTGACAATCCAACCATTTCTTTTAGTTCTGTGAGTTTCTTTGTGTTCTTGAGAGATATAAGGAAAAATCACACACACTAAGATAGATGCCAGATGCAGAAGGGCACCTTGGGTGGAATACATTATAAACAAGCATTTATCACATCCTGGCAGCCTCTTTATTTTCCTTGCCTGCTCATGTGGTGAGCACCTGTGGCATGCTGACTTTCCCTGTGGAAGGCATTCTGGGCACTTCCAAGATATATATGTCATCTTTCTCATAAGCCTTTGAGTTTTGTACTCTTACTACTATAGTCTGGATGACAATATCCATTCCTTGTGCTACTTTCCCATTTGAAACAACTCACTGCAGAGTTCTGAAGAGAAGATGAACCATAACCACTGAGTATTCTTTTTATTTCCCCAATGGGATCAGTATGAAATAATACCAGTGTGCTTCCTCTCACTATCAGTATTTCCATGCAACTCCTGGAAAGAACTTTGCTAAGCACTGAGTGGTGTGTGTAACATCTTTTCAGAGAAAATTTGGACTTAAAAAAATGATTAAAAGCGAATCTGTTTCTTGGTTGGATACAAACATTTTGGGAGAGAGTTGCTCAGAAATATGATAAAGTTTAGTGTTTATTTTAAAACTTTCAAAAATTATCTTTTAAAGTAATGATTAAACCATTCCTGTTTTTATTTTAATTCATTCTCACTGTTTTCCACTCTGCAGATAAATGTGTCTAGAGTGATTCTTAATACAAATATTTTCGATTTTTAAAGTCCATAGTCAAAAACATCGGTGCTGAAAATGGACATGGATCAGACACTCCTGCAAGGCTCTGCAGGACATACTGTTGGATCTGATTGCCAATATTTCTGAACTAGTCATTTTGGCACAGGTCCTGGGATTTGCATTTCACATGATGCTTTTGCTGTCAGAGAACCACTGTGTGGGCAACTGTGCAGCCTAAGGTAATTGACATTTGATCACACTGCAAAGTGAAAGCAAATGTTATTATAAGGCAGCAAAGGGGGAAACACAGGAGCCTACAAGAGATCATGCCTGCTTCAGAAGAGGCAGGAAATGGGAGCCACTGTGGAGTACTAACCCATTCTATGAGGGGTAGAAAAGTGAGTGGATGTACTATCAGGGAATAGCTCTAGGTTATTTTTTTACTTCAAGCATTGGAGGAAAAACAAGGCAGCCAGTTGACCAGCCTGCCTGACTTTAATCTACCCTCCTAATCACTGAACTTGTGGACAAAGTGAATCCAGTCTGAAACTCTGGAACCCTACTTCCAGAGACAGTCCTTTTACACCTTCTTGCTTCCCTGTCATCCAAAGATTCCATCCCACATACTGACTTAGGGTCTCATGAGTTGAACCCAGATTTATTTGTAGATGATTTTATTTTATGCATAAAATGTTTTAATCACTCTATAATGAAACATATACAATTGATAAATGCATTCAGTAAAGTGTCATGATATAAAGTGGACACATAAAAGTAGGATTTATCAAAATCAAGGAAACAGTACCATTTATAGTATCTCCAAATCATGAAATAAATCTAAGGACATAAATGACTTGCATAAAAAATGTGTCAGACACTGAAGAAAGAAATGGAAGCAATATCAGAAGGTCGAAAGACAATTCCTGTTCATGAATTAGTAGGATTAAGGTTGTTAAAATGGTCATTCTACCAAAAGAAATTCACAGTGTAAAAGTTACGCACATTAAAATCCCAATATAATTCCATACCAAAATTGAGAAGATAATTTATAATATGAAAAATTCATTTGTAAACAAACAAATCTAGAATAGCTATGCTATCTAGTTTACATGTCAATTTGCCACATAATAGTCATTTGGAAAGATGGGACTTCAATTTGGAAAATGTCCCTCCAAGACTGATCTTTGGACAGGCCTGTGGTGCACCTTTTTGATAGATGATGGATGTCGGAGGGCCCAGATAACTGTGTAGGTGCTACAACTTAGTTGATGGTTATGAATGTTCTAAGAAAGCAGGCTGAGAAAGCCACAAAGAAAAAGATAGTAAGCATCATTCCTTCATGGCCTCAGTAACAGTTTTTGTCTCTAGGTTTCTGTCTAGAATTTCTGTGCTGACTTCCATTGTTGATGGACTGTGATGTGGCAGTGTAAGAAAAACAATCGCTTTCCTCTATAATTTGCTTTTAGTCACTGTGGTTATCATATCAACAGAAACCCTAAGATAATAGTTAAATCAAACCCTTAGTGTAAAGGAATTGATGGTGGCGTCACCATTCTTGACCCTACATATACTATGTACCTATAGTAGTGAACATGGTGTGTTACATAAATAGACACTTATTGATACATGAAACAATTGAAGATATGGATATAAGTCTACAAACCTGTGGACATTTGATGTTTTAATATAAAAATATACACTGAACAAAAGAAAGCAAATTCAGCTGATGGTCAATCTTAATAACTACCTGTAGAAGAATGAAATTTGTTCAGTATTTCTAACTCTGTATAAAACTTAACTCTAAATGGATTGTGGACTTTAACATAAGAACTTATACCCTGATTATTATATACTAAATATACCACATACCAAATACACCCAAAGAACTGCGTATTTTCCTACAGATAACTCTGCTTATCCATGTTCAATACTGCTCTATTCACAATAGCAAGGAAATAGAATCAATCCATATGTCCATCAATTGATTACTAGATAATAATCAGCTATACAATAAAGTTTTATTTAGCCATTAAGAAAAACTATCATATAAAATTTGCTGGTAACTGATGGAACTGGCAATAATCATCTTGATTGAGGTAATCCTGATCCATGAACACAAATATCGTTTGTTTTCTCTCTTGTGTGGATGTTAGGTTTGGAGCTTTTGATATGTGCATTTCATTTGGAATAACATTGAATTGAGGTAGAGACCATGGATAAGGAGGGCATCTGTGAAGGAATGGAAAATAGTTTATACTGTTATAAATGGGGGCAGGGGAAAGGATTTAATGGGGTAGGAAGGGAAGGGAGAGTAGTGTAGAGTAGGGAGTGTAAGGAAGACTAACCATTTCTACACACTTTTCATGAAGGCATAGAAACCTACTGTTGTAGAAAGTTCTTAAAATATATACATATTTTGAAAGTGTTTAAGTGGAATTTCTCTATAATGGTGGAAAATTACCCCAAGTAGATATTATGTACTACCAAATGAAACCTTGTTTTGAATTGTTGGCCAGTGATGTCACATAGACCTGCTATACATAAAAAGTATTCTCACTGATTTTGGTTATTCTTTACAGCCTTACAATAAGAATGTATTTTGATGATATCATATATTTAAGTAACAAAATGTGGGGAAATGTAACTAGTATTCAGCTAGAATTTCATCTCTACTGGGCTGCACTCAGAGTGCTAAAAGTTGCTATGTGTACACTTAGAGGGAAAAAGTAATAATATCACCCATCTGTGAACTCTTCCAGTTTACAATAATAATCTGCCTGGCAACATATCCCTACATCTCTAGTAGTGGCACAGATTTCTTTTTGATGTAACAAAACTTTTTTAAAAAATTAGATTTAAGACCTATTCCTTCCTCTCTACCAACAGCCAAAAGAACAAAGTGGTGAAATTCCACCCATAATTCCACCAACAACAACCATCGCAAATCGAAGAAGGATGAGCAATCAATGGTCATTAATATCCCTCAATATTAACGGCCTTAACTCACCCATAAAAAGACACAGACTAGCAGAATGGATTCGAAGACAGAACCCTTTCTTCTGCTGCATACAAGAAACACACCTCACCCTCAAAGACAGACATTACCTGAGAGTTAAAGGTTGGGAAAAAATTTTTCAATCAAATGGACCCAAGAAACAAGCAGGGGTAGCAATCCTAATATCTAACAAACTAGACTTTAAAATAAAATCAATCAAAAGAGATAAAAGAGGTCATTACATACTCATCACAGGTGAAACCCACCAAGATGAAGTGTCTATCCTGAACATTTATGCCCCCAATACAAAGGCATCCACATTCGTTAAAGAAACATTATTAGAACTTAAATCTCATCTAAAGCCCCACACAGTTATAGTGGGAGATTTCAACACACCACTCTCACCACTAGACAAGAATACCAGACAGAAACTCAACAAAGAAGCAAAGGGTCTAATAGAAGTAATGACCCAACTGGGATTAACAGATATCTATAGAACATTTCATCCACATAAAAAAGAATATACCTTCTTCTCACCACCACATGGAACCTTCTCAAAAAACGACCACATACTTGGCAACATATCAAACCTCAGCAGCTACAAAAAAATTGGAATAACTCCATGCATCTTATCAGACCACCATGCCTTAAAATTAGAATTCAACAACAACACAAACTGCAGAAAACCTACAAACTCATGGAAATTGAATAATGCTCAACTGCACCATCCCTGGGTCAAAGAGGAAATAAAAAAAGAAATTAAAGACTTCCTCGAATTCATTGAGAATGAAGACACAACATACCCAAACCTATGGGACACCTTGAAAGCAGTGCTACGGGGGAAGTTCATTGCACTAAGTGCTCACATGAAGAAACAGGAGAACAGTTATACCAGAGGATTAACATCACAGCTAAAAGCTCTAGAACACAAAGAAGCAAACTCCCCCAGGAGGAGTAGACGCCAGGAAATAATCAAATTGAGGGCTGAAATCAACAAAGTAGAAACCAGGAAAACAATACAAAGAATCAATGCAACAAAGAGTTGGTTCTTTGAGAAAATCAACGAGATAGGCAAACCTTTGTCCAAACTTACCAAACAGCAGAGAGTGAAGACGCAAATTAACAAAATCAGAAATGAAAAGGGGGACATAACAACAGACTCAGAGGAAATCCAGAGAATCATTAGGTCATACTTTGAAAACCTGTACTCCACAAAATTTGAAAATTTAAAGGAAATGGATGACTTCCTGGACAGCTATCATTTGCCAAAGCTAAATCAAGAAGAGATAAGCAATTTAAATAGACCTATAACCCCTATGGAAATAGAAGCTGTCATCAAAAGTCTCCCAACCAAAAAAAGTCCAGGTCCAGATGGCCTCAGTGCAGAATTCTACCACAAATTCAAAGAACAGCTTATACCAATTCTTCTCAAAGTGTTCCACACAATAGAAGCAGAAGGGTCTTTGCCAAACTCTTTCTATGAGGCTTCAATAACCTTGATCCCCAAGCCACACAAAGATACAACCAAGAAAGAGAACTTCAGACCAATATCCCTCATGAACATTGATGCAAAAATACTCAATAAAATACTGGCAAATCGGATCCAAGAACACATCAAAACAATCATTCACCACGATCAAGTAGGTTTCATCCCAGGGATGCAGGGATGGTTCAACATATGAAAATCTATCAACGTAATCCACCATATAAACAAGCTGAAAAACAAAAATCACATGATCATCTCACTAGATGCTGAAAAAGCCTTTGACAAAATCCAACACCCCTTCATGATAAAGGTCTTGGAGAGATCTGGGATAACAGGGACATACTTAAACATAATAAAAGCCATATACAGTAAACCAACAGCCAACATCAAACTAAATGGACAGAAACTCAACGCAATTCCTCTAAAATCAGGAACAAAACAAGGCTGTCCACTCTCTCCATACCTTTTCAACATGGTACTTGAAGTTCTAGCTATTGCCGTACGACAACAAAGGGGGATCAAGGGGATACAAATTGGGAAGGAAGAGGTCAAACTTTCACTGTTTGCAGATGATATGATAGTTTACATCAATGACCCAAAGAACTCTACCAGGGAACTCTTACAGCTGATTAACACCTTCAGCAAAGTGGCAGGCTACAAGATCAACTCAAGAAAGTCAGTAGCCCTATTATATACAGATGATAAAAGGGCTGAAAGAGAAATCAGAGAAACATCACCCTTTACAATTGCCACAAACAACATAAAATACCTTGGGGTAACGCTAACCAAACAAGCGAAAGACCTGTATCATAAGAACTTTGAATCTCTAAAGAAAGAAATTAAAGAAGCCCTCAGAAAATGGAAAGATCTCCCATGCTCTTGGATAGGTAGGATCAATGTAGTAAAAATGGCAATCCTGCCAAAAGCAATCTGCAGATTCAATGCTATCCCCATTAAAATCCCAGCACAATTCTTCACAGACCTTGAAAGAACAATAATCAATTTTGTATGGAAAAACAAAAGACCCAGGATAGCCAAAACAACCCTGTTCAACAAGGCAACGTCCGGAGGCATCACCATCCCTGACCTCAAGTTCTATTATAGAGCTATAGTCCTGAAAACAGCTTGGTATTGGCACAAAAATTGACAGGTAAACGAATGGAATCGAATTGAAAATCCGGTTATTAACCCACACACGTACGAACATCTGATCTTTGACAAAGAAGCTAAAAATATACAATGGAATAAAGAAAGCATCTTCAACAAATGGTGCTGGCATAATTGGAGACTGGCATGTAGAAGAATGCGGATCGATCCATGTTTATCGCCATGCACAAAACTTAAGTCCAAATGGATCAAAGACCTCAACATAAATCCAGCCACACTGAACCTCATAGAAGAGAAAGTGGGTGGTACCCTTGAACGAATTGGTACAGGAGACAGCTTCCTGAACATAACACCAGTAGCACAGACAGTGAGATCAACAATTAATAAATGGGACCTACTGAAACTGAGAAGCTTCTGTAAGGCAAAGGACACAGTCAGCAAGACAAAAAGGCAGCCCACAGAATGGGAAAAAATATTCACTAATCCCACATCTGACAGAGGGTTGATCTCCAAAATTTACAAAGAACTCAAGAAGCAAGTCTCCAAAACAGCAAAGGACCCAATTAAAAAGTGGGCTGCAGAACTAAATAGAGAGTTTTCAATAGAGGAGTCTAAAATGGCTGAGAGGCACTTGAGAAAGTGCTCAACATCCTTAGCCGTCCGGGAAATGCAAATCAAAACAACTCTGAGATACCATCTCACTCCTGTCAGAATGGCTAAAATCAAAAACACCAATGACAATTTATGCTGGAGAGGATGTGGTGAAAGGGGGACACTCCTCCATTGCTGGTGGGAGTGCCAACTGGTTCAGCCACTTTGGAAAGCAGTATGGAGATTCCTCAGAAAAATGGGAATAAACCTACCACAAGACCCAGCAACTCCACTCTTAGGCATATACCCAAAAGATGCCCATTCATACAACAAAGATGTCTGTTCCACTATGTTCATAGCAGCTGTATTTGTAATAGCCAGAACTTGGAAGCAACCTAGATGTCCCTCAACCGAAGAGTGGATAGAGAAAATGTGGTACATTTACACAATGGAGTACTATTCAGCAGAAAAAAATAATGGAATCATGAGATTCGCAGGCAAATGGATGACACTAGAAGAAACCATCCTGAGTGAGGCAACCCAGTCACAAAAAGAGAAACATGGCATGTACTCTCTCATATATGGATTTTAGACATAGATCTGGGGAGTGCCAGCCTACAATCCTATGGCCAGACAGTCTGGGAAACAGAAACTACATTTAGTGGCTGGTTAAGTACTGAGCTGAACTCAAGAAAGCCAGTATCAGAGAGGGAGGACTGATGATCAAAGGGATTAAGCCTGGGCTGGTTTAACCCCCAGAAACAGCTGACCAGACAAAGGTTAACTCTTGAATCCCAGGCATCAGCCTGGGAATCCAGCATGGGACTGATCAAGACCCCCTGAATCTGGGTGTCAGTGAGGAGGCCTAGGGAATCTATTGAGCCTTGGGCAGCAGATCAGTACCCATCCCAAGTATACACACGGACTTTGGACTCCCATAGAACAATGTGAGGTGCACTCTCACCCTGAACTCTTGGGGAAGGGTCTAGGCCCTGCCCTATATGAAATGACAGACTATGGACACCCCCATGGAGGGCCTCACCCTCCCTGGGGGAATGAGGGGATAACGGGGGGGGATGGGGGAGGGCACAGGAGGAGGGGAGGGAAAGGGAGAGGGACCTGGAACTGACTTGTGAAGCAACCTTGTTTCTTATCTAAATTTAAAAAAATAAAATAAAAAAAAGACCTATTCCTTAAGGTGTGATACATTTCTGACAGTGTTATCTAGGCAAAGATTCTGTCGTTAGACAGCTCATGAGGAAAATGTGGTACTACTGCTCTGCTAAATGGACATAACCATAAAATAGCTCCTAAGGACTTAGTGCTAAAACTCACAGATCAGGGCATGACTCAACCCTCATAGAGAAGCTTCTTCTTACTATAGATGACAATTTATACGGAGACCTAAAACTGGTTAGTGTGTATAAAATATAAGACTTTGACGTTCTCAGACCCAAATGGGATGTATATACCATATGTTTCCCTCAATGTTTAGGTACCTATTCAGAAAAAAGGACAGAAGATTGTAAGGGCCAGTGGTTGTGAATGATTTCAAGGAAACAGTGTTAACACAAACCCCAAAGGGCAGGTGTATATATGAACCCACAATGACTATAACAGCATGAAAAGACCTGCACAAACTCCAACTAGACAAAATCTGTGTGTGGAGAAGAGGATATGGCATGAATATCACCCCTAGCTGAGGATCTATTAGCATTTTATTACTACTGAGAGAGAGGAAGTCAGTTTAATGTACTTTATTGGTGAAATATGTGATATATTACATGTTAGGATATCTATGAGAAGTCATCTAACACATGCTGAACTATGTGATTAAAGATGTGGTGGCATGAAGTTAGGTGAATAGAGAGTGGGAAGGATCTATGAAGAGTTGGAGAAGAGGGTTGACTATGATGGAAATATATTACAGAGATTTTCAAAGAATTAACAAAAGTATTATTTTCAAATGGAAAGAGAGACAGACAGAGAGAGAGAGAGAGAGAGAGAGAGAGAGAGAGAGAGAGAGAGAGATGGTTGGTGTTAGTGTATATATATATATATATGTAGATGTTTTAATATTCATGTAAGTCAGTTAATGTTATATGTTTTTCCTTAATCAAAATTGCTTTCCAACTATCATTTTTAGACTGTATCTCCATAAACCTGAAGGTCTTCTTTAGAATATGGTGACTAGTCTAGTAGCATCTGCCTTCCTCCATTCACACATCATATCATGCAAATATTTATGTGAGTGCAGGTTCTTGTGGTTGGGAGGTAAGAATTTTATTAATTGATTGATTTTTCCATCCAAAAAATCCTAAGTAAATAAGCTACTTAATTTTAATGGATTATTCTAATTCAAGAGTTAAACATGTTTTTCTAACAAATCTACAAGTACTTTTTCTGCTTTGATAGCAAGAGGGAACAGATGGAAATACAGGTAAATATTTCATAGTTGTGCCTGAGCCTAAACTGTTTTGAAAACATTATGAATATGGATCTTGTAAAATACAATTTAGTTTACACTTGTAGATTTACTTCTAAAGGGTTTATTAAAAGTTACATTGATAAATGTTTAGCAATTGACAGGAAATGGGAGCCAAGGGATACTTTTTCATAACATTTGCCCATAGCCAGTTTCCAGTAAACAAAATTTTAAGAAGCTTTTTAAAATTCTTTAAAATTCAATACTCAATTCTGCTGAGCCATGGTAAGCACAGTAGTGATCATTAATCCTTAAATCATATCATTTACACCAGCTTAGGTTTCCATATTCGAAAGCATCGATGGGTTTATTATAATCTTTTCACCCTATCAACAGAAAAGCAATATTTAAAGAAGATAATTTTAGTTATTGGGAAAATTGTCAGTTAGTAATAAAATGTCACAAAGGGAGGTATGAGTTATCATTATACAATTTGATAAAGTTCCTTTGTCTACTGAAAACATGCAAAAATAATTAATATCTCTAAGTAGCCATAAATAACTAATAATATTATTGTTGTGAATCTTTAAGATGTTGCTTATATATAAAAAGTATTCAATGAAATTTTTGGGTACGTGGCAACAATACAGTTCCCAATGGCATGATTAGTAGGGCATACTTATACATTCTACAATATAAAACAACCACCCCACATACAGTTGGACATGTGTTATATGCTCCCCTGGCAGAGATTTCTTGCTCTGTCACAGCAGGTAACTTTCCATAGTAAGGATGAGTTTTGCATCCTCTGTCTGTTAGGTTCAGATCAACTGATTTAGATACAATTCTAGAAGGTTTCCTCTGTCCTTGGGTTATATGAACCAAAATAGTTACATATAAAAAGAGCTGAAGTTTTAGTAACACATTGCAATTAGATCTATACAGTGTTTGTCATAAACATAGAGCTAAAATAATAGAAAAATTCTATCATGCTGTGGAATCAGTTTGTGAATTTGGTCCCTATTGTTTGAGGTAAATCCTAGGCAGAACAGCTATATGAGTGAATCAAATTCACCATCTATCTCTTGTGACAATCTAAGTAATTCATGCCCTGCCTTTTTCACTTTACCCTGGCAACTGTGTATCTTGTGTCAAAATTTTCTATGCATCTGGCATTCTGCATTAGGCTCAGCTTTCTAGAGAATGAAGAGACATATCTACAGCAGCAATGGTTTTGCATAGATTGTGTTGCATGAATAAATAAAGAAATAATTCATAGCTGTAAATGGCTAGCCTGTAAATGGAAGAAGAAAACAAATGGACTTGAAACACTATTTAGTAAACAGTCAATCTCAAATAAATGTGCATCAACCAGTTCCCCTTTTCAGGATGGGTACCTTATTCATCTTGAACCCAGGCTGGTCTGTGTGAACTGTCACACTGTCTGTGAGTTCACATTCATGTCAGTCCTGTTCTATTAGGAACACACTGTTTCCTTAGAGTCATCCATCACCACTGGCTCATCTTCTAAGTATGTTTCCAGCCTTGAGCCTTGAGGCAAAATGTTTGATGAGGACATCTCCTTCAGGACCTCTCAGTCTGCACTGTAAAGTTATGGGTCTCTGTGTCAGTTCCCATCTACTGCAAGAAGCATGTCTTCTGGTGAGGGCTTAGTGAAGTACTGCATCTATAGGTATAAACCACAACAATCTCTTTTTAAAATTCCATGTATTTGTATATCAGTCATCTAATTGGCTATAGATCTAGTTTTTTTCCCAAGTAATGAGTTAGCTTGCTTTACTGAAACAACAAGAAAAATTATGGCTTTTTAAGCAATAATGTCAAAATTACCTGACTTATGGCTACTGTGCTTATTTCATTTTGGAATTTTCTTGTACAAAGCACTTGGCTTTTGTGAAATCTTTTGCCCCCACTTAGGAATTTTTTTCCATGATGAACAATGGTCATTTCATTATGTACAGAAAATATGCTAAACATATTTTAACCATAGTTACTCATACAAACTATATAAATATTAACTCCCCAAAAGAAAATTGTTTACACACTTTAATAATTTTTGACAATTAGTAAATAAACAATTCATGAAATGGATATCTTCATCCTTATGTATTTCAGAAAAGAGTAGTTGCTGTGGAACTGCTTAGAAATTATGTCTGGGACAGATAGCTTCTTAAGGCCATATTCAATACTATCAATCCATAAATACCCATGTAAATTATTTTCCAACTCTTGAGAAAGCTGCCATTTAGCATTTAATTACAGCTGGTTTATTAAATTCTGCAGGCTTACAATTTGAAGGTGCACTTGATATTAAAATAGGGTCCCATTTCCATTTCATACAGATTCCTAACAATTCCCTGCTCTGTCTCTGAGCTACTGTCACTGCTCCCTTCCCACAGGTTGACGTGTGCACAGGCCTTGTCTCTTTTGTGGTTTCTCACATACCCATTATTCCTGTTACTTCAGCAGGAGGATAAGAAGATTATTTCAGAGTGTCTGTCAGATGGCACAGCGATTTCACCCACTTCTTCATTACACCATGGTGAATTGTTCTGTTTCTCCTCCATCGTAGTCATCATTTACAAGTTTCACGTGGATATTATTAAGTCAACTCTCTGAAATATATAAAATGCATATTGGTAGCTAACTATCAATGTGAGAGCATGCCCAGTATTTTTGCTTAAATGAACAATACACTGACTTACTCTTCTCATTTTTTTAACATTGAATGGTTTTTACTTACTTTTAAATGTATTCTTTATGTAGATGTTATGATTTCTACTTTTAATTTTTAGGGCTGAATTAATGACACATGAGTTAAAGGCTATTCAAAGTATAATAAGCAGGTAAAGCAGAATGCCAAGCTAAATGTAATGAGCTCTGGAGAATCCTATGCAAATGACTTCCTATCGGTAATGACATCTAAAGTGGGAAAGTCACATTGTATTTCCATAAAAGCATCAAATGAAAATATTAAGTTACTCTGGAATCTCCTGGCCTGGAAACTGCAGGCAGGTCAAATCTTCCCCCAGCAGACCAAACAACAATGCATCTGTTGACACCACTGTGCTAGTGCCAATCCCACCCACCAGAAGAGGGAGTGCCTCAGACCCACCTGTAACTACTTTGAGAAACATCAGAGTATTGGACCAACTAGCACCCACCAGAAGACAACCTTTGTCCCATACCCACCAGGAGAGGAAGAGACCCCACTTGCACCTACTGGTAGAAGGGATGGGAAGACAACAGTATAAGAACACATCCAACAACAGAAAAACCAATAAGACACCACCAGAGTCTAGGGACTCTATATCAGCAAGATCTGACCATCCTAACACAGATGAAGTAGAAGAGAAAGATCTTAAAAACAATTTCATGATGATGATAGAAACCCTAAAAGAGGAAATGAGAAAATCCTTTAAATTAATGGAAGAAAAGACAAACCAAAAATTTCATGAAATAATTTAAAGAATACAATGTTTGAAATCTGAAATACAGACAATAAAAAAGTCTAAAGAAATGCTTAAATTTGAAAAGATGGAGAAATGATCAGGAACTACAGATGTAAGCATAACCAACAGAATACAAGAGGTAGAAGAGAGAATCTCAGAGGTTGAAGGTAGACTAGGAAAAATAGATTTATTGACCAAAGAAAATCTTAGGTCCAACAAATCCCTAATACAAAATATACAGGAAGTATGGAACACCATGAAGAGGCCAAATCTAAGAATAACAGAAATACAAGAAAGTTAGGAAACCCAGCTCAAAATCGTAGAAGAAAATTTTCTCAACCTAAATAAAGACAGGCCAAAGAAAGTACAAGAAGCTTATAGAGCAGCAAATAGAGTGGAACAGAAAAAGTCCCCTCATCACATAATCAAAACACCAAACAAAAAGAATAAAGACTATTAAGAGCAGCAAAAGAAAAAGACCAAGTAACATATAAAGGCAAACTTATCAGAATCACACCTGACATCTCCATGGAAACTCTGAAAGCCAAAATGTCCCAGATAGATATTCTATAAACACTAAGAGACCATGAATTCCAGCCCAGACTATTATACCCAGCAAAGATTTCAATCACTATAGATGGAGAAAACAAGACATTCCATGACAAAATCAGTTTTAAACAATATATATCCACTAATCCAGTTCCACAGAAAGTACTGGAAGCTAAATTCCCAACCTAAGAAAGTTAACTATGCTCGCTCACCAAAATCCAAAAGAAAAAGTGGGGTAAATGCACACACAATAATAGCACCACCACAAATCTGAAATAAATAAGAATTAACACGCAATGGTCCTTAATTTCCCTCAACATTAATGATCTTAACTTGCCTAAAAAAACACAGGCTAACAGAATGGACATGAAGACAGAACATATTCTTCAGCTGCATACAAGAGACACACCTCAACTTCAAAGATGGGCAGAACCTCAGAGTAAAGGGTTGAGGAAAGATTTTCCAATCAAATGAACCCAAGAAACAAGCTGGTGTAGTTATCCTAATATCTAACAAATTGACTTCAAACTAAAATCAAACAAAAGGGATGAAGAAGGTAATTTCATATTCATCACAGGAAAAATCCATCAGGAAGAAGTCTCAATTCTGAACACCTATGCCTCAAATACAAGGGTATCCATGTTCATAAAAGAAACATTACTAAAACTCAAATCACACATAAAACCTCACATACTTATAGTGGGACACTTCAATATTCCACTCTGACAGGACTACCAGACAGAAACTTAATAAAGAAACAAAAGAACTAATAGAAGATAGGACGAAATTGGGTTTAACAGACATCTGTAGAACATTCCATCCAAACACACACACACACACAAATATCTTCTGCTCAGTGCCACATGAAACCTCTAAAATTGACCACAATCTCTGCAACATAACAAACATCAACAGATTCAAAAAAAGTTGGAATAATCCCCTGTATCTTATCAGACCACCATGCTTTAAAATTAGAATTCAACAACACAAATTGCTGAAACCCTAAGTAATAATGGAAATTGAACAATGTACAATTGTACCATTCCTGGGGGGCAGGGAGGAGGAGAGGGAGATGTAACTAGGATTGACATGTAAAACAAGCCCATTTATAATTTAAATAAAAATAGAAAAAGAAAATAGTAAGTGAATTATTTTGCAAAAATAATCCCTAAACCTTATGATATAAAATTTATCATTCTCACAATGGGTTGATAAGTCTTTAGTCAAGTGAAGATAGGATTTTGTTAAGTTGTGGTACTTGCAGATTCTGACGTGCAAGTGCTCCAGGCTAGCTGACTTTAATCTCTAGACATGGCAATATGGCTTCTCTAATCAATGTCATAAAGATGCATAGGAGTCCATAATTATTCATAATTTGCATCTCACAGATACGTGTGCCTAAATTTCTAGAATCTACCTAATAGCAACAGAGGCAATAAAATGGTCATCAGGAGTGGGATCATGAATTTTCACGTAGAATGACAACAGCTTTAAAGGAATTTTAGAAACAAAAGAATGGAGAAAAGGATGGGTTCTTGGTAGCAGCATTTTTCTCAGATGGGCTCTGTTTTACTAGCAACAAGCAGAGACTCATGCTGCTCGCTGAAGGGAGTCTCCCGGACTCAGCATAAAAAAAAAACCAGCAAGGTTCTTTTAAGAGGCTCTGCTAACAATTGAAAGACATGAATGTACAGCTGGAAGTGGCAGTGGCCACATCTCCAAGCTGACAGTTTTTGCCGGATGTCAGTTTAGACTGAGACAGTGAGCTGTAATCATTCCTATGCCCACCGTCTTGGAAAAACTGCAGTTTCCACAGCCGCTGTATTAACAGATAAGACACATGGCCAGAAAAACATAAAGATTTACAGTACAGTCAGACTTAGATGAAGAGAAACTTCTTAAGGTTTACAGTGTGTTTAAAAATATACATAGGATTGAAAGAGAAAAAGAAATGGCATACTGGTAAATAAATAAAGAAGCCGGCTGTGGTGGCGAACACCAGTAGGATTTGTTCCAGAGGCAGAGGCAGGCAGATTTCCAAAGAGAAAAATTAATAAAAGTAAAAGAAATAAAGTAATAATAGATAGATAAAAAAGCCACGTAAAGATGGAGAATACACAGAAAGTCTGGATACTGTATGCTATTGTGTTTTTCAGTTTTTTGATTGCTAAGAAAGGAACAACTACTAAAGTACACTTGATTATAAATGCTGCTAAATTAATTTAACTTATATCTTTTGAAAATGCCTTGACTTCAAATTTAAATATAAGGATATGTTACTTTGGAAAAGATGTTTTATTTGTTTTTCCACAGAAAATGGAAAGCTGTGGATTCCTTCCAGGCTTCTGTGGTTTGATGAACCAAGACCCCCAGAAGCAATGGGCCAGGTGTTCCAACAATTGAGACAGATAAGATGATACAGCCTTACAGACCCCCAAAATAAGGACTTATACAGGTTTCTGAGTTTTGTCATGATCCCCATGGTGTGAACAGCTCCCCCTTCCACGAAGCAGTTTGGAATAAGTGACGTCTAAATCCCCATATTGTTTATAAATCTTTGTTTTCATTTGAATGGGGTTGCTTATAATTGGCTAATGATCACAACCAATCTCTTTTTAAGGGAAAAGGGGGATTATGGTATGGAAATGAATACTTTGTATTGGTATGGTTTTTCATTTATCGATACAAATTAAAGATCAATTTTGTGATGTGTATATTTCTCCTCTTATGCGTTTTACTGATCTTTTAAAAATAATACATAATTAAATACAGACTGTAGTTACTTATAATAGTCAGAACTTATAGTTACATAAGTTAGGTTTCCTAGATATACAGAAATATATTTGAGATAGATAGTCTTCAAACATTTCAAAACTTTCAGAAAATGCCATTTAAAATGGTTTAGGGTTTTTCTTGACAGTGAAAAATGTCTGCTCCTGGCAGCACCAATTACATCTGAGAGGAAGATGGCTATTGAAGAAACTCGTTATGGAGTTTGCTTTCAACATGGCAAGATTAGTCATTTGGGCAAGAAACGGCTCTTTCCTAGACTGTTTGACTGTTGCTGTATAAACTGAACATGCAAGACCCACACAGGAAAGTGACTGCTGAACTCAAACAGTCCTTCAGGGTTCCTGCTTCATGGAAGAGTCTACAAGACTTTCTGAAGGACGCAGAAAAATGAATGAAAGACTGCCAATGCAGATGGACAGCTTGAAATTTCCTTCTTTGCTGAGAAGTGTTCCAGACACACTGTGGCCTATGGGCTGAAGATGGATGCCCCAACATTACAGAGGAACTTTGGGTGACTGTCCAGGCAGTAAGATGTCTCTGTCAATCCTAGTATTTATATATTATCCTTTTTGGTCTTTGATAGAGTTGAAGGCAGATAGTTGTAATTATAGTTTTCCTTAGTTATGATAAAAGACAAGCTACATATAGAACTTTGGACTCACAAGGATGGGATGGATGATATTTTCTTTAAATTTTGCTGAATGTTGATAGACAATATGTTGTAATTGTGTTCTTGCTTGATAGTTGTTCTATTATATATAATTTGACTATGTTAAAGTTAAGACCTTTCCTTTTGTTTAGACAGAAAAGAGGAAATGATGGGAAAATCCTGTGTATATGTCAATAAAGCACTGTTGGCTAATAGGGAAGCAAGATAGGTGGGACTAGGATTCCAGGAGAACTCTGGGTAGGAGAAACCCTGGGAGTCACGATGTAGCCGCCATAGGGATAAGAAGTCTGGACCCTTTCTCCGGTAAGAGAAATACTTAGATTAACAATTATGGAGTAAATACTTAAGTCAGAGATAGCCAGTAAGAAACAAGCAAAAGGCCAACAGCTTCATAATTAATACAGTGTCTTGTGTGTTATTTGGGGACTATAACGTGGCAGAGCCCAGGCAACTGGTGGGGAAAAACCAAAGCAGCTGACAATGAAAAGGCATCACTCAACACAATAATATTAAAAATCATTTTGCCTGTTTCAGATACATACATATGTTTATTTATATATGTTAGTATATATGTGTGCTGTGTGTTTTCGATGCTCTGTACATGTTCCTGTGTGAGTGTGCCACACGACACACATTAAGACTAGAGAAGAACCTTCAAGCATCAGTTCTTAACGTTCCACCTTGACATAGATGAGATGACTTTTATTCCTGTTGTTCTACTGTCTATTTATACACCTGTCTCTGTGTAAGACATTAAAATCGAAAGCAAATTATGAGAGGATACTAAAAGTTTGCAGAAAGTAAAAGGGGAAGCCATGAAGAGCAGTAAGGTATGCATCATATAAAAACAGAACTGAGCAGGATTTTCTAGCAATAAGGTAAGTTAGAAGAAAAACTATGGTGGTAAACAAGAGCAGATTTGGAATATGTATGAAAACACTATAACACTATAACAAAACGTATTACTCTTTGTCCTAACTTAAATATTAATATAAGAAAACACATTTTGGTGTTTAATTATTTGCTCACAAAATTTCTGTAAGTATAAAGATGACTTCTCATGGCTGGCACAAATCACTTGTGGCACATTAGTGACCTATGAATCCTAGCATTTGCCCATATATCCCTTAAAATATAAGGATAGAAGAAAGAACTGAGCAATGCACATTTAGATGCCTTCAGTGGCATAGTTTCAGGACAGTTTTCATTTCACTTGTGGACATTATATAAGTCTATGAGTATGCAGAAGATATGTAGAAGTTTATTAGAATACTTTACAATGAACAACCACAATTCTCAGGTGTACGTGATTTTCAAGTTACCTTAAGAGGGGGCTTTCAAAGAAGCAGGTTTCTTTACTGGTTTAATGTTCACGGAGGGGTCCTTCTGGGACCCCACCTTTGGGTTTTATTCCAAACTGGTTTCCCCAAACCTTTGTGTTCATTGTTGCAGAGCTATAGTCCTTCTTAAACTGTCTGGCTTGGATATTACCTTTCTTATGAAAGCTCTGTTGGAAGCCAGTTATGAGGTTTTTTTTTCCCTGAGGATGATGCAATGAAGTAAAAGCAGCTGTCATCCAAAGCTGTATAATAAAAAGCTTTGGATGGGGGACACGGAGAGCCAAAATTATTGAGAGAGTCATATCTGCAGTTCTGCTGACAGATTTGATGTCTTCTTTGCCAGGTTTCTGGTATTAGGACATTTTCTTGTTAGCCAGTCATCACATTGAGTCATTTGGGGTGAAGTCAAGAGTCTGAATTTCTAGTTTTGTCTCCCAATGATGTGGATGATAAGCAGACAGTCTGGATGATATAATAAAATCCAATTAAATAGAAATGTAGGCTCCTGCAAACCCTTCAGAAAAATAATGGCAGCAAAAAACTGAGGCTCTCAGAGTCATCATTAGTGATTTTAGTAGAAATGACCTTTCTTGCTCAAAAACTGTTTCCAAAATTATATATATACTCAAAAATCCATTCTTTGCAGAAAGAACTTAAGGAAAAATTAAGAGGCAATTAGTTGCAAGATATTTAGGTATTTTTCTCTGATGGGCTGATTTATATACTGGCACAGCTAAGTGGCATGTTTGCAGTTGGAAAGTAGTTCCTAACTTGTAATAAATTCTTAATTTGTTTTTAATACCATCACAAAATAAATGGCACATGATGAAAAAAATCATATTATAAAGCAGCTTTATAAATATCTAGTGTTAACTATTTCTGGGACCCTGCACAATATTTCCAGTTAGGATTTCCTCACACTGTATTTATATCCATTTTATATCTATGATGTCATGAACAAGAAAGTCATAAGGAATCAAGACAATTGTGAGGTTAATGATGTGCTCAAAATTGACTTATATAATGGTTATATAAAGTATTTAATGTTTTCTTTATTTTCTTTTAGTCATTGTATAGTCAGTCAGTTATTGGTAAATGTGGAGTTTATTTATGACAGAATCATGTCACAGTATAGGCACATCAGGGAAATTTTGCTATTTCCTTTTTAGGCTCATTTTTAAAATTTCATTTTGCATTAGAACTAGAGTTCTCCTTCCCACACCTCTTCCTGCCTTCCCCAACTTCCCCCTCAGCCCATGCCCCATCCTCATGGTACGTTTCCTCCCACATGGTAAGGACTCCTATGGGGAATTGACAAATCCTGGACCATTAAGTTGGGGCACGATTAAGCCCCTCCCCATTTGCATTAGTTTGAGCATGGCATCCCACCATAAGGAATGGGCTCCAACAAGCTAGCTCATGCACCAGGGATAGATACTGGTCCTGAGGTTAGGGGCCCCTCATATAGAACCAACTACACAATTGTCTCCCACACACAGAGGGCTTACTTTGGTCCCGTGGAGGCTCTAGGGCTGTCATTCCAGAGTTCATGAGTTCCCATGAGTTTGGTTCAACTATCTCTGTAGATTTCCTCATAGTGACCTTGACCTCCCTAGCTCATGTATTCCATGTCTTTAACTGGATTCCTGGAGCAATGCCTGGTGCCTGGTTGTAGATTTCCAAATCTGGTTTCATCAGTTACTAGATGAAGACTCTATGATACAGTTGGGTAGTCACCAATCTAATTACAGGGGAATGCAGTTCAGGTACACTCTCCATTATTGCATTGTGGTAATTAAGATTACATGTGTGTTTAAATGAATGAATGTTGATGTTCATATGATCACAGCTATGATGACTTGCCCATTTTCAAGTATGTCCTAACCACTTACATATTTGTTGATTTCCCTTCACATACAAAATTTCTATCCATTGGCACACAGTAGAAGGTTCTGTTAGTATCTCCTGAAGATCACAATCATTTGCAGTAAGAAATGCTACTGAAGTTACTTGGTCTTGCAAAAGAAAGACAATAGAAAAATTACAAATCTCAGTTAGATATAAAGTGTATCTGAGACTAATTCATCTACATAGACACATCTATTACATTGAAGACATAGCAGGCAGCTTTTGAAACAGTGTCTTCATGAAGACATTGGTGCCGGAGACAAGATTCTTTACCTGGGATTTATGTGGTATTCAGGTCTAGACTGTGTCGATTGGTTGTAGAGCGACAGAAAAGATGATTAATATGGGGCCACTGGAAGAAAATTGCTATTTATATTTGCAGTTTAGAAATTACAATATTTTAGTATTTGTACAAAATTTGGGTAGGAATAACCTGTTGCTGTGGAGAAAAATTTTTTAGCTCATCTCAGTTAAATTTCTCCTACTTATGCATTCATTGTTTAGTTCATTATCTATAAAATAGGTGGATATTAGTGGGCATGCATCTCCAGGAACACATGTTCAGTGAGCATTGCTACATTGAACTTTTCATGTGCATCTTGGAGAGGCATTCAAATTTGTAGAAATTCAAAAGTAATGAATGCTAATTGTTGAGTGCTTCAGCAAGAGAAAACAAAACAAAACAAAACAAACAAACAAAAAAACAATTGTTTTTCCTTGTGCTCCAAATCAGACTTAGAAAATACCCATCAGTCAGCTTAACATAGAAGGATGTCTCTTACATCATCATTTAAAATCAAATGAAGATTAAGTATAGGAAAGGGAACTTGTATGCATATTGTGAACAGCAGAAAACTTGAATTGCCCATTTGCTATATGAGCATAGCTTTATTTTTCTTGTAGTAAAATTAAAAATGACTGTTTAAGTGGATATATTAGTAAGTAACTTTAACCAATTTTAGTACACATTGAAGGGAATAATGAAAACAACACAGTCAAAGTTTATATATATGTATATAATATATACTATATAGCTTATATTTTCTTTTATAAATGATGTATGAATTTATTCTTGGTTATATAAGGTTAGAACTGAGTTGTGCAAAACTTTGTGAATCATATTTTTTTTATTTTTTACTAATATGCTTCACTGGAAAGAACAGAAATCAAAGTGTTCACATACTCTCATTCTTCCTTCTGCTTTTAATTTTTTTTATTTCAATAGTGACTTTAAGCTGTGAATTTCAGAAGAATACTATAAACAGTGCTGTTTTAAGTCTAAGTTTCTCAATAGATTTTTAGATAATTTCTTGTAAAGTTGTATATTTATAATTGATATTTTAAATAATTTGGATTTTATTATGTAAATTGAACTTCAATATACAAATTTAAACTGTTTAAGATTCAAGAGAAGTGTTGGAATGAGGGTTGATTGTGGATATAGATTGATGAATGGATCAGCCTCAACAAATTTAATATGTTTGGGGACCCATTTTTAATAGAGACTGTGAATATACCCTCTTGAAGCTTGATTTATGAGAATTCTTGACAAATAGAGAAATTTGTGATTATTCTGCCAATAAAACAAAATAGTTACATAGTAAACTCAACCTGTACAGAATAAGGAGTGTGTGTGTGTGTGTGTGTGTGTGTGTGTTTCATTCATATATAGAGACAAACTATTCTGCAAACCACAGGGAAAAATTTACATCAATAATTTTAACTTTTATTTACAATCCCCATTTAATCATATATTTCAATTTCCTTTTATCTTGCCTTTTTATGTCTTTATTTTTGACATACCCTTTTCACTTTCTCAATCTTTCTCTGATATAACATAGTAGAGCATTATAAAAGCAGAATAAGCAAGCTCTCAGCTCTCTTCCTACTGCCCACAGGGACTATAAAGGCACAAACTGTATGCTAGTGGGGTGTGCATTAACTACCTTCTGTTACATGGCAAGAACAGAAGCAGGCTGCTAATGTGCACTGTGTTCAAACTCCTAATGTCGGGGGTGAGAATTAGTTTGCAGTAGTAATTTGGTAAACACCTGGGAAAATTGCAAGCTTCATTTCTTGCAATGTAGAATATGATTAAAAAGAGAATATACTATTATCATGGGCACCATTTAAAAATGTGTAGACAGCATTATATGATGTTAAAATGGAGATTGGAAGTTGTACTCAGCGATGAAGATGTTGCATGTTAATTACTGTCTACTGTGGAGCACTGCAAGTGCAATTCAATTATTTGCTTTTTCAAGCAGTATTTTGATTAACCTGAACTTTAATTTTATGCATATAAAATTTTGAGAAAATAGTGGAATGTTATGCTGCCTAGCCAAGAACATTCTAAAGCCAACATATTCAAATACTCACAGGAATCGCAACAAGCCTGTATCTAAAATACTTTTCTAGTTAAGAGAAATTTTAAAATACACCAGATTTTTTCTTTAAAAATATTCTAGACTCTTATGTGCCATCATGTACTTGTAACCATTTTGATTTTCTAGAAAATTTTTGGGCAATAATTATTCCCATGTTTCATTTGAAGACACCATGTGTGAGGAAAAATAAATAATACACAAAAAGCTTACTCAGCTATTCTTGACAGAATCAGATTTCAAGTGGAGACTTGCTTTTAACGAAAATTCTGAAATACTATCTCCTTCCATTTTAGGTACTGTTTCCTAACGTTAGAATTTGCATAAAGCATGTTTTATATTTCAGAGTAGCATACTATAACAATCTAATCCCAAAGCACTCCTTTTGCAATGAACATTTTAATGAAGGAGCTAGTGTCCACTGATTGCTTAGTAGTTTTGCAAATAACTTAGTGTCTAAATCAGACAAATTGGACAAAACATTTAATTGTCTGGCATCCAAATGGATGACAAATAAATGGTAGTAATTTGTCTAATTTTTAATGTGGTTAATAACAGTGTTAAAGGAAGTACTAGAAGTATTCATCTTCAGTGTTAAATATGGTATCAAAACAGCGAATATCATAAATTTCTATAGTAATTAATGTCATCCCCCTCACTTTCAACTTGCATTGATTGTCTCTCGTAACCACATTTGGTGATAATTTTAAAGATTCATAAAGTTTTGTTTTGTTTTAAAGAAAACTGGGACTTGTATAGATAAAAGCTGGTTATTCATAGTTTAAAAATATATTGATGATACAAGATAAGTTAAAGCAAAAAGTTAGTGAACCATAGACAATGCTCTCACTAATTCTGCCCTAGTGTGTGAGTTAAAATGGAACAGAAGAGAGGTCAAGGAACAGGATTTGGACTTGATTTGATCTGAGAGAAGAATAATATGCAATCGAGTCTTCTTGACTAGATGACAAAATGGCTGACCTCAGTTAATGGAGCAGTGCTGCACATGAAGGTTAGTGGAGATGGTAGTGAGCATTCCCATGCCCACTTCATCTGCAATACACACATGCATGCAAACATGCAAGCATGCACATGCACACATGCACGCACGCACACACACACACACACACACACACACACACGCTGGGAAAGCTTGTCTTGCTTTTCATGGTTTTCTTCTTTTAAACATGAAAGTCTATACATTTAAGACAGTAACATAACTGCTCTTGTTCTGGTATTTATATGTGTTTACTTAGCATTATGGGGTGTGTTGATTCCTGAATAACTTAAGTATAGTAAAATATGAAACATAATATTTTAACTTTAAATAATTTTATTATTTTTCACTAGCAAAACTGATGTAGATAAGATTTTTTGTAAAAAGAATAGTACTTAAAATCTTAGGCCTGACTATTGACTGAGAAAGAATGACAAAAAAGACATTTACTTGTGATGAAGAGACAGACATGGTGTTTTGCATAAGAAAATGCCCCTTAAGCTATAGATCTGAGAATCAATACAAAGTACTTTCACAAATGTACGTACATGTGTGTAAAGCGTTCTGAGAATACTATCTCAAATATGTCACCCAGAATACCACAATGAACTCATATTTTTGTAGAGAATAATTAAATAATATTTTAATATTCTAGCAAAGAAAACATAGAGAATTATCAGCACTTTGTACTTCTCACTCCTCAAATACTTCACAGTCTTATGACATTGAGTACTTGTACCATTTCAACCATTCTGAAGAAATAGTTGAAGCATGTTTGAAGTAATGCTTCTCATTAAGTTTCCTGTCAGTCAAGGTGGTAATGACTCTAGGCTGTGAATTGCAACTAATTAATTTGCTTAAATAAAAGTCCCTCTGTTTAGTTCCGGCTACCTGCTCTACCTCAACTGCTTTCATGACTTTCTAAGAGGTTTTTTGTTTTATTGGTACCATCTTATTCTGAAGGGACCAATCACATCACACAAATACCACTTCCTTGACATGACACTTTAAATTCCTTCCTACCAAATGTGTGATTATCTTAATATCCTCCCCTTGAATAAATATTTATACACTCCTTTCCTTACTACAAAATACTTATGATCTGTAGTTGTTTACTTATTATTGGTAATAATACTCAAAATGGGCTTTGACATGCTATGATGCTTATTTGAGGCCATTTGACACTGTATTAATAAAAATGATACACAAACCGTATCCTTCCAAGTATTCTATTTTTTCATTTAGTCAAATATTGTGCTTTAACTACTCCTAGCATGCCACTGATGACTACCAAACTCCTTTATCTTCAGATTCACACACATCTTATCTTACATGCATGCCATCTAGTAAATATGATATTTTCCCCTTGGCCATGAACATACTTATTATATTCTAAGAATTGTCCTCATCTGTTTTCTTCTATTTATTAATATCAGTGTCAAGAAGAAAATTCATCGAATTTTAGAAATTGAGTCAATCAAACTGAATAATAATGATCATTCTTTTTAGGTAAAATATGAGAGGTGTTGGCAAACTAATCTCAGGATTCTGGATTCCAAATTACTTGAGTCAACTTGAAAGCTAAAGGATATGTTTCTCTGAGTATGTGCCCTTGCCGTCTTTATAAGGACAATAATAACTGGATATAAGACCCATCCAATGCAATATGACTTCATTTGATAATTGCATCTACAAGAATTGACCCATGTGCTACAGTTACTTCTGCAGTCAGGTTCTAAGTGTAGCCTTCCAATGCTGTCATGGAGGCTTCAGATTCCACTTTCTCAGTGTAGAGTAATCTCCAGAGACAGCAAAGGGAACCAAATTTAAAACAAAGTAATATGACATTTCTAATCTCCATAATAACTGCTTATTCTGAGCTCTCTAGTCATCACTAATCATTTTATAACCCTTAGAAAACTTGCAAATTTTGATACCAATATGGAGAACATAGAGAACATTGAGTACCATGTTAAGGAGTCTCTATCCCCAGTCCATGCCTACTCAAAATTTCAGAATATGACCCTAACTGGAAGCATGATCGTTACAAATGTAGTTATTCAAGCTGAAGTAGGGATACATTGCATGAACCCTGTTATCCATTTAAACATAGGAGGACACATATTGTAAAAAATATGACTTTTAATTCCTGAGTTGACCTTGTTAATCTGAGAATGGAGTAATGGGGAGCTTTACAATCCAAATAAAGCTTCAACTGTCAACGAGTCAGAAATTACAAGACAGTCAGGGGACAGAAAGTTGTGCAATATGGCTGGAAGGAAATAGCTCTGCTAACACTGATTTTATACTTCTGGCATCTGGACTCATAAAAGGATAAAATTCAGCAGTCTAAAGCTGTCCAGTATATAGTGGTTGGTGAACTCTAGTCATATCCATATTTGGATGTGTGAGTCTGGGAACTCATGATGAGGACTGCCAGGTACCTAAATTATTTGGATCTGGATAATGAAAGGACTGGAGCCGGTTTCACCTTCAATGCGTTGTGTGTTTCTGCCTGAATCTGTGCCTTATACTGGCAGATCTCCAGGTCTCTGAACTCATGCCTTAACAGCAGTAAGCAGAAAGACTTGGAGTATCTCCGGGCCACATGCTCTAAGTATGTGCTGTCTTCTCTTGTCCTCTATGGCTTGAAAATGGATCCCATGACTTAAAATATTTATTTATTTTTTCTACAACAGTATTAGTTAAAATGAATGATTTTTTCTTCTGTTTTTTTCTCATGGAGACTGAAAAAAATGTCATGTTCAATCTTAGATTGACATAATGACATAAATTGAAGTGTCACAGTTACTTTTTCTTTTCAAATTATCCATATGAAAACACATGAAATTAATATAGAAATTAAAGACACTTATTTAATCAATAATAGCTTTCAGTTATATAGACAAATCAAATAAAATAAGTAATATCAAATAATAATGTTTTTTATTCTTTCCTTGTAAGGAATTCTAATGCCTGTTTTCTTACAGATATTATTTGTAGATATTCCTCTATGGATTTAAAAATTACATTTATGTAATAGTCTTGTCAGTCTTGTTGAAAATAAATACAAATCACTTGTGCATACAGAGCAAAATACATTGCTGATTCTCCCTTTATTTCTACCCTTTAGATTGTTTGATCTATTTTTAGTATGTTTATTAGCTTTTCTAGAGCACTTTCCCCAAGGACATGCAGATATTTTGAAGCTGTGAGATTTTTTCTGAGGGGCACATTTCTGTTTCTAAAAAAGTTTTAAAGTTCAATCATTCAAATTCTGTGGCATCAATAAGAATTTCATGCATTTCTTATATTGGTAATTCGGGCAAGATGTTTCCTATAGAAGTATATTTAGTAGTTTCTTCCCTCCATTTAAAAATAAATGATATCACTACCTTAATTGGATGCAGTTTGATTTCTCATGTATCAAACTTAATGTATTAAACATGGGCATATAGTCTTTTGTTTTCCATCTTATGCCTACACAACTTCAGACAACATGCCTTTGTTTCCAGATTCTTAATAACCCAGTCTTATTTAAAGCCACATAACATGATCGTGGTTACCACATCTCTGTGAAATTAATAAAAATTCCCCATAAATATTTTGGACTATAGAAAATTAATTCTATTTGCAATATGTCTGTTTTAATTTCTTTGATAATTAAAAGCCATTTCTTTCATTTTTTGAGATTACAATTTTATTGCATTATTATTTTTTCCTATTTCTTTGTGCAGAGCCTCCAACCACTGTTACCTATCTTGCTTACTTTCAAATTCCTGGTCTTTATTTCCATTAATTGTTGTTACATATAGATAAATAGATGAATAGAGAGATGACAAACATAGATAATCAGATGACAGAAAGATAGATCATAGATGATGAAGATAGATGGATGGATGGATGGATGGATTTAGCATTGGATAGGAAATAAGTGTGTTCTTCCCTGGGAAAAACTATTTCTTCTGCTGTCATTATTAATTAGTTGTCTGCAGTTTTTTGTGTAGAGTTGAGGCCCCTAGGATCTCTTCCCATCTATGTTACAATGTCTTTTGCTTTTGTTCATGTACAGCTCATGTTTATGCAGTTATGTTGGTGAGACTTTACAGTTGCAGCATCAGACATGCCTAGGATACAGAAACTCACAGAAAATTCCCTGTAACTCTAGGTTTTCAATCTTTCTGCCCCATTTTATTCAGTGAGTCCTGGGTTTCAAGTGAGGGAGTTATATTGGAGATATATCTGCTGGGACTGACCTCCAAAATTCTTTGATTCTTACTGTGTTTCTTTTTGTAGTAGTCTCTATTACAAAGAGAAACTTCATTGTCGTGCAATGAGGACTACACTTTGCTGTAGTTGTAGAGAAAATATTTAGAATATGGTGAGGTGAAGTGACTACTATAGGTTGTCCTTCATGGTCCATGACTTCATTATTCCTAGGTATTTGACTAGGCTTCCATTACCAGGCATAATTTTACCTCTTGTTTTTTAAAGTCTTAAGTCCAATTACAAAGCTATTGGCTACACCAAGATATTCATTACACAACTGCATCTTCAGTGTTATCGTGCCTTGCTGATTCTTATTGTGGTTCATATGCATCATAACTGACTATGACTGTTGGTTTCGTACCTCCTTTAGAAACTTGCATGGTGCCTTTTTTACTAAATCAATGTAGTACTTAGATAAGAGGTTTTCATCTCAGTATCAAATCAGGGACCTCTGGGTCACATGCCTGAATTGTCTGGTGTCTTCAAACAGTGAAGAATTATCTTCTACTTCTTGGGGCCAGCCAAAGTTATGGCCATAGCCTACTATGTTTTAGTAATTTCCTGGACAATCCTGAGTAACAACTGAAAAGAGGGTATTTCATGTCTTGTTTTGGGGCTTTTGTTATATGTATATAATATATATGTAAGCTTCTATGTATGAAGTATGTTTAGGTACATATTTAAAGGATGATTCTTTAGGACTTTTTCAGATATTCGTACTGTATTTTATCTTCCCCCTCTGCCCTGGATGTTTATTTTCCTCTATCACTCTACTTAGATCCCCAAATCTGGTTGAAATTTTACCTAACAATTAAGATTCTTAATAATGTATTAATATAAAATCTATCACATTTTTATATTGCAACAAAATTATTTCATAAATTTCTTAATTTCTCTGATATTGGCAATTTTACAACAATTCAACTGTATTTTTAATTATGTATGTATGTATGCAGGTGGGTAGGTAGGTATGTTTGTGTTTTTGTCTATGCAAATGATTGTGCAGGGCCTGGAGAGGGCACCAGATTCCCTGGAGCCTGGATAACAGGTGGTTTTGAGCTATCTGACATAGAACAGGACTCTGGTCTTTTACAGGAGAAATACATACCCTTAACAGTTGATCCATGTATTCAATCTCTGATATTTGTAAATTTTATCATATATGTTAATATAATTAAGGTCTGTGGACTCTCTCTTCAGGATATAGAATTCTTGGGCTATTGGTTTTCATTATTCTAAATTGAAGGGAAAGCATTAAGAACTAATTCCAAGGGAGATGTGACAGATGCTACTTGTTGCTTCTGGCTAACTCGAGCTATTGCTATCTGGAATGGCCTGTGGAAGCTATCTACACACTCATATTAGTGCATAATATGAGCTAACCCTGTCAAGGTTTCAGAGTAAACCCACCTCTGTGTCTACTTAGCTTGTTTGTGGTTGCTGTGACGAAACACTGACCAACAATATCTTGGTGAGAAAAGTGTTACTTTAGTTTATATGATGTATCCATTAAAGAGGGAAGTTGGGCACAAACAGGAGAAGAAATGTGATGGCAGGAACAATGGAGGCAAGTTGCATAAGCTTTCTTCCCCTGTCTTGCTCAACTTGCTTTTTATACAACCCAAGGCCACCTGCATGCAGGGTGAGCACCTTCCACAGTAGGGTAGCCCTTCCCACATCAGTTATTAGCCAAAAAATGTCCTCAAGATATGCAAAAGAGCCAACATGACTGAAATAATTCAACAATTGTGTTCCCCTCTTCCCAGGTAGCTCTACTACATGTAAAGTTGACAAAACTAAATTAGCATACCTTGCATCGAGGAAGGAGAATTTTCACAGTGCTTTGCAGCTTTATCCTTGCCTCTCATCCATGTTACTGGCATTTGTGAGAACATTAATACTCCCTGCTTGTGTATGTTCTAGTTGTGTTTTTTTAAGGGCAGATATTTTTCTCCTTGCATAATCAATTTATTTATGTAGATGATCTTTTCAAACATATCAACATTATTGTGGTGACAAAAAGAGCAATTTCTTGTTTCTTAGTATATGAAAATACAAAAAGAATTTGTTCTCTTTTGTTGTATAATAATTGTACTTATTTACAATTACTCAAACAATGTATATCTCAAATTAATCTAATAATAACCTATATCCTATTTTGGTATTTGTATAAAGAAATATTTACTTTCAGGCTCCTTTTGGTGACAGAAGAATTAATTTCATGTGCTTGGTATCTGAATTTCTTCTTTCATTATTTCCTCTCATGTGCAACCATTGCTTGCCAGTAGACAATAAATGTCAGACTACATGATATGGTTCGCCATAATACAGTAGGGAACTTCTTCAAAGTCATAAAATCATTATCTTAAGTTTGCTAAGGTAGAGTCGTGTATGAGGAATATTGAAGTGCGGGTTCCACTTATATTCAAGTGAATGGGAATTTTATAGCACAGAAGTGAGGTCTCCTGATTGGTTAAAATTCTGTCTAAATCAACATTCCTAGTCTGTAATCAGAAGCTTAGTTATAACCATTTGGTAAGTTGTTCATTTCATTCACTAGACATGCATTTCTTCAGTTCCTACATTTACATGATTCCAAAAAGAGCATAAAGACAAATGCCACACCTCTTACAATTTATCAAGATACATATAAGCAGTGTTTAAATAGAGTAATCTGATAGTTAATTTACTCACAGTTGATACCTACTTATCATCAGAATAGAAGAATGAAACCTTGGCCTTTCTATTATAATAAAGGGAATTGTCATCAGTCTGTTATGAGACATTTCACAATTCAATGAGAGAAGTCTCCTCTTGATCTTTAAAATAGAGGCTCCACAAATGAAATGTTGTAAAAAATAATGTAGTGTCTGGCCAATGGTCAATTTAAATTTTAATGAGATAACTTCTATTAAGCAGCCAGTCTCCATTAGCCTTTCTGGCTCACTTTGTTGGTTTTTTAAAATTATTAATTTTTATTTATTCACAAACATTTTTATCATTTATTGATTTCTGGTGAGTTAAAATCAATGTTTTTGAAAATATACTCATAATTACAAAACATCTCATTAAAGTAATACTTTTTGTTTTTACATTTTTCCCAGGTTGCCCAAATCTCATTGCACAACAAAAGGCTAACCTGAAATTCTAGAGCCTCCATGATCAACTTATCATAACCAAGGGAATGTGTAAAAGAAAGCATTTATTGGGTGGCTCATGTGTCAGAGGGTGGCAGTCCATGACCATCATTGTGGAAAAGTATCACTACAGGCAGGCATACTGTGACAACACATGAGAACTCAACTCATGAGACACAACAATAAGTAAAAGAGAGACTGGGAATAAATAGTAAGGGACTTTGAAACATTTAACCCAACCACCAGTGACACTTCTCCCCAACAAGGCTGAACAACTTAATGCATCCCAAAGAGTTCAATGAGTTGGAGACAAAGTATTAAATAACTATTAAAGTATTAAAGCGGCTGGGGTGGTTTGAATGGATATGGCACTGTAAGATCATATTTGTATCAGCTTTGATTGATATTGCTTTTTGGAAGCAGAAAATTTCCCCAGGCCTTTACTATTTAGAAGTTGTATTTTCAGCAGGATGGAGTCTTGCCTTGAGGACATCCCTCCATTATCCCATTCGAGCATCAGACCTTTCTTTAAGATTGTCATCTATTTCAACAAATGGCTTGGTACCAACATTCAATTTCCTAGTACTCTGTTTACATAAAGCTGTACAATTTGTAATTTTTGTTGCCATCTGTGTTCTATTTCAATGGAAACCTGTATTTGATTGATTACTGATTATCACAGGACAGAGTCAATATTAGCTTGTTTTGCAATTTCTTCTACCAAAATTTTAGTTCATAATTATCAATTTAGCTTTAGGAACATTCTTAGGTCATGGGCAAAAACAGCCACATTCTTTGGCCAAAAATATCACAATAACTGTCAAGTTGTTAAGATTGTTCCCCTCTATAGTTCACATTTTTCTCAGCTCTACAGTCTATGCTGGCCTGTTAGAGCCCATTTACAGGGCTCAACCATCTTCCATGTCCAAACTCACAGAGTCTTTCGCATTCTTCAAAAATGTAAAATTAGCAAGCTATCACAGGAATCCCCTCCCCACTCCTCTAGCAACTGCCGTCTTAGTTGTTATTCTGTTGCTATGATTAAGACACTATATCTATGGTAACTCATACAAGGAATCCTTTACTTTGTGTCTTATGGTTTCAGAGGGTTGGAGTCCATGAAGATCCTGGTGAGAAATATCACAGTATCATGCTGGAGCAGTAATTGAGAGTTAATATCTTGCGAAACAGCAATAAGGAAGACACACACACACACAGAAAGAGAGAGAGAGACAGAGAGAGAGAGAAAGAGAGAGAGAGACAGACAGACAGACAGAGAAATAAAGAGAGACAGACAGACAGAGAAATAGAGAGAGACAGACAGACAGAGAATTAGAGAGAGAGAGAGAGAGAGAGAGAGAGAGAGAGAGAGAGAGAGAGAGAGAGAGAGAGAGAGAGAGTTAGGGCTTCAGAAATTGCCAAGCCTTCCTCCAGTGGCACACCTCTTCCTACAAGTCCACTCTTCCCAATCCTTTCCAAACAGTTTCAACAACTGGGGACTGAGTATTGAAATATATGAACCTATTGGAGCCATTTTCAGTCAAACAACTGTAATAATTCATGTTGACTACCTTGTTGGCCAACTTTTATATATAAGCTTGTGAGTAAGTGTTTGTTTAAATTACAGCTTGCAGAAATATTGTAAAAATTTTTCCATTAATAGGTGCTATAAGGAATGGAGTACAAATCAGAAGCTGATAAAGAAAACAGACTATGTATATTTTTCATAATATATATGTTTAATTTATTTCATTCTACATATAAATATACATCATGGCATAGTACACAGAATTTATTTATTTATTTATTTATTTTCCCTTAAATCATATGACTACTGTTTTGTAAACATGAATACAAACTATTTACTAATAAGTAATTAAATATAATAGAGTATAATTAAAAATATGAATTTAAGGGAAATACAGGAAAACAATTACATTTGTATGTATGTATGAAATATGTGTTGATATTGGAAGGTATAGAACTTATAGTTTATTGTACATAGTCCTCAAGTTTTTTTTGTGTGTATAGCTTAAGAATATCATAAATTAAGAGAACTCCATGTATTTCTGAAAATTTTAGGTACCACCTAAACATAATTATTGCATCACTAAAAGCATTTTCAAAGATTATTACAATTTTGATTCATTTAGAGATTCAATTATGTTGTTAACAGGTCAGGTTAAGTCTAAGAAACTGTAAAACCACAGAATCATATTTGAGTTTTTGCAATTGTGGTAGCTTCATTCAAGGCACAGAGCATTGATCTGGAGAAATATCCAATTAGCATCTTCACCAAGAAGCCCTATAGGACAGCATTTGCTAAGTTGAAAACTATCACAACTCCCTATCTCAAACTTGATTTCCAAATAAACACAGTAGTAGTGACACTTCCACCTGACAATGTACAGGTAGCATATGGTTTAATGGAAGATACTCCAACATCCCACAAATTCTATTCCTTCCATAAATAGATTTATCAGGATACCTTATCACAATAACAGGGGAAAAAACTAAGACAGATGCTACGACCATTATATTGTTTTTACTTATTCATTCCTTCTATTAAATGTTTGTGTAGTATGTTCTCATAAATATTTATATTATTAATTTTATACTCCATCTTTAGTCATTAAGAACTCTTACCTCTTTCAGTGACTCTCTGTCTCTCTCTCTGTCTCTCTATATGTGTGTGAATGTTTACTCAGTCACAGGGAACTGGTGTTTCCACTGTTCCATATCCTTACCAACAATTGCTACTGTCAGTTAGAGATGCTATTGATGAAATTGGTGTTATGTAATACTTCATGATTATAGTCCTACATTTCTTGATTCAGCTTAATTAAAATCTTTCAAATATATTCACTTCATTAGCCACAAACCATCTTTGTGGCTATCTCTGGCCATCACCATTGGCCATCTCTCTTCAGACTCAAGAAAAACAGTGCCTTTCTCATAGTTTTTTCCAGAAGGACTTTCTGATTGTACATCTAGGCCATTTCATTACCAGGCATTCCAGCCCATGTGGTGCTTGCTTATCGTGCATTATCACCTGTGGTACATGCCCAGAGTGTTCCTTGCTAAGTCATTTTATGAAAAGGAATTTTATTTTGTGCTCTATATAGTGATGTGAAAGATAATTCAATTTATCAGGAAAAGCCCACGGGCATCTGGGTCACTTCCTGTACTGCCTATGTTATGACAAGACATGATTTCCTTCACTTTTATTCATATCACATTTATTTGAAGATGGAGTGCTTCTGTGCAAGTTCACTTGAGTAATTCAGTAAACCATTAGCAAGCCTTTTCATGACAGGTGGCACAGGACACACAGCAGTTAGTGTTACCACTTTCCTTAATTCTCAATAGCAGAGAAAGTTTCTGTAAAGCATGAAGTGTTTCCAGAAGTTTCAGCAAATTTAATTAAAATTCCTTAGGCTATGGGCTATGTTTTACTTAGAGACTCAGATAGAACTGCCATGAACCAAAATGGAGGAGCAACAGATAATAAACTAATAAAGTTTATGGATGAAACCTAGGAGGGATGAAACGCTTGAGTCAGGTCAGTTCTAGGTCTGCAACCTGGGCGAGGAACTAGGATGTGGGTTTTTTTTAATCATCTAAGCCACAGGATTGGTATATTTGCTTGTGTTTCTCTCAAATGGAAATGGCGATGCAGAGTTAGCCAAGACATTTCTGAAGGACGGAGCCATCCATCTCCATCGGGAGGCAATCTGCCTCTTTAAACCCACCAATGCCATCATGGGATACAGTAAAGAAAGTCAAAGCAGAACCAGGTTTGTACATGGCATTTGAAGATGGGCAAGCTTATTAAAGTGGAAGTATTGTTGTGGAATTCTGTAACAGTAGCACTTTGCTTTTCTGTCACCATCTAGCAAATTCAAGCATAGATCTACATAGAATACTCATTAATCATAGATCCTATGGGATCAAAGATTAGGAGTCAAAGCATGACCTAGGAGTGTCTTCTCCCTGGGTGTGTATAGGCTGTCACTGAAGATTCAATCCATTCCTTTTCACATGAAAACTAAGATAAGATGACTACAGTTCTCCAGGCTGTTGATGGAATTCAGTTCCCTACAGTTGTTTCTGGAGGGCTTAGACCTTGACACATGACCCTTACTGTAGGATATTCATATTATCACAGCCTCTTCAACTTTTATATACAAAAAGTAGTCATACCAGGCTTCCAAAGTACCATCTCACAAATATAATATATTGTGTTAGTCGACCCTGTCATGTTTTATCATTCAGTGGCAAATCACTAGTCGATTCATACTATGAGAAGGTTGAGAGTCATTGGGAGTCAATTTAGGCCTGACCTCATCAAATAGTAACAGAAGCCTTCCCAGTGAGCAAATGTCAGTTATCACCTTTGTTATCTGCTTTCCCTGGCACAAATTGTGGTCATAGGTAAACTTTGCCATTGTTGCAGGTGGCACATGATGTCCTGAGGACAGAAATAGGTATGAACATAGAATTTCTGGCTAAGTGGGTTTCATAGTCCAGAAGCATACACACATTTCTGCTCATTTGAAAAATTACCAGAAGTCCTGTTGCAGATAGGGTTTATCCTAGTTGGGTGGAATAGGTCTGTCTTAATCTATGAGCTAACATCTGTGATCTAGGTTTTACAGTGAATTTATGGATAATTTTGAAAGAAGGGTTATGCTAAGCACTCCCATAGCTAAATAGACTTTCTGTCTCCAAAGCTGTATGTCTACATTTGTAGCTGAGTGCCCCTCTGTCAAAAGATAACAATCTAGAAGAGTCTTATATAACATACTCTTTAGGTGACATTTTTTGAACATGTTAGACTGCTTCCATCCACCCTTGGAGAGAGTATGCACACATATTTTGGATATGGATTTAACATTCTGACCACCATGATCACTTTAACTGGATAATTAATTGGCATATTGCCTTCTAAATGAAGCCTGCATGCAGTGTATTTCCTATGGGCAAGGTCATGCAATTTGTAATACATTCTGTTTAGAGTAGAATGTCCGTCCCAGTTCTTGGGCCATTAGTAGAAGATCAATAAATATTTCTTGAAAGAGTAGATACATAAAATGCATTAAGATGTCCTAGAATAGAAGTGGAAGAGAGAGAAAAGGAATATAAAGTTAGGGACTCATAAAATGGATCCCAAAATGAGACTCATACAAAAATCAATTCTTAAAAACCTTTCACATTTGCTATGAGTGGGCCACAAAGTTGACTTTTATTCTTCCAGAAGCCAATATGGAGGAGGAAATGGAATCCATTATACAAGTCATGATGTCCATGCAGCAGAAGTTCCTTAGTTTCCCTAATTTGGAAACATCTTATTTTACAGTATCCCTTAATATAAACCTTCATATCTTACTATTATGAGGTAAGGTATCATTCCTTAATAAAAAGTCATGATTTTAGGAATGATTAATTACATTAAACATATTAGGGTATCCTTCAATGATTTTACATATTTATTTTAATGAAATGACAAGTGTTTGAAATTATTTTAACAGACAATTTGCTGAATAAAATTACTTAGATATATTTTGATTAAAGCAGGTATTTCAGTATTTTCCAGTTCCTTGCTTTGACACTGAAGCAAAAATCACTGAATTGTCTGTTACATCTCAAGCAATGGCCATTTAGACTAAGTTACTGAATGATAATTTTCTTGATGGGAAAGATATGTAGGCTTTCTTTCAAGTTATTATTATTTATTTTCCCAAGCATAAACCTAGTTTGTCCCATCTCATCTGTAGAGAAAGAGTTGCTGAGGTTTTAAGATTTCACTATTCTATGTATATAACATATTTGCATAAACACTGAAATGCTTGGTTTATACATATGTTGGTATAGAAGGCCAGTGATTTTTGACTTAACAACTGTTAAATATTATGCCTCTCTTCTGCTTCTTAGGGTACCTCACTGACCAGATTTTGAAGCTGTCTTCAGATCTTCTTATTTAGCCTTTAAAATAAATACTTACACCCAAGCACAGAGACAGACATGGCCTTACTTATACACATCTTCCATTTGATTTTATTCTTAATATTCTCACAGTGTTGTACACTATTTATCTAACACTATGCATGTAGAAGCATATATATGTTATATATATGTATATGTATATATGTTGTCAAGAATATGACAGATAATGTTTTGGATTCGTACTTTTATGCCTATATGTAGCCATATCTTTGCTATATTTCTTGAAACAGAAAAATATTATACACAATTTTTCATTGAATTATGACATTTAAGGTAATGTTTTGTTCACTTAACTCATGTATACTACAGGTCATATATCCAAGTCAACAGTGTTTTGATGCACAATTTCTTACACAAGTACAAGTTTTATAATTATTTTTATGTATAACCATGTAACTTGTGGAAAATAGTGTGATGTTGTTGGATGACCAATTACTTGTCAGCATCACTGTGCACATTTTATCATGAATGTAAACCACATATTCACTCATTTAGAATGAAGATTATTTTCATGAACACAGATGGGGCATTTCATATGTTCATGTATAAGAACTCCTCACATGTTAAAGGTTTAATGTATCCTAGAAAATGTTAGGCTTGTTATTTCAGTTTCAGGATACTTTGAATTGCTAGTAAGTATTTTACAGGTTTCATATATGCTTTATCGCCAACACTTTTTAATCTGTATTACTATAAATTAGATCTGTTGTCTAGTACTCTAGTATTCTGTATATTTCCTCTTTATGTTACTTGTAGGGAAAGTTATTATATATATGTATAAGTATATATAAACATTATTATAACTTTAAAGAGAATAATCACATAGCCAATTAAAATGGCTAAATTTTTAAAATTAAAATACAATTGCATTATTTCTCCCCTTTCCTTTCTCCCTTAGCCCACCTCCAATACCCTGACTCCCTATGCAATGCATAGCTTCTTTTTTTCCTGGACTGTTATTGTCATATTATATAAATATATATGCATATATTACTACAACCTGCTGAGACTGTTTAGATTTGCTAGTTTGCATATAATTTCAGGTTTAGCACTTGGTATTGGATTAATAATTAGATGTCCCATCCCTGATGAAGACTAAGTGTCCTCCTCTAGTTATTATATAGTTCTTTTGTTCTAGTGGTGGAACCCCTTGGGAATTTCTCCTTGCCATAGTAACATGTCTATCTGTGTTGTCATTATAGAAAACATTTAGACTATCATGTTGCTATGGTTTCATTGGTATAGCTTGCTTGTCATTTCTAGTAGATTTAATCTCAGAGGATATTCTTGTCCCCAAACAAAACTGTTCCTTTTTTTTACATACTTCATTCATGAATACATTTGTGTATTAAAGATTTAAACATCATAAATAAGCCAAGAACAAGTCCAACACCACCTCTTTGAGATAATCTTGTCCTTTTCTTCATATTGTAATATCATTTTCTTTCATCATATGATATATATTGTACATATTGTATTATTTAACCATTTATTTTACGCCACAGCTGATTATTTATAATTAATTACACAAATTAATAAATGCATATTTTACAGCACTGCCTGACATCTATATTTTGGATATGGTATTTTAAAATAGATGTACTAATTTCCCAATAACTACTGATTAAAATGTACGTTTATTTAGATATTATGTTTATAAATGATGTTAAGTAATGGTGTGTAGAGTGTAGTCTTCCTTGCCAGCCACCTAGGCCCTGCCACAGTTGCAGTTCCCAAATGACACACAAGACACTATATTAATTATGAAGCTGTTGGCTGTTGCTTGTTTCTTACTGGCTAGCTCTGACTTAAGTATTTAACCCATAATTGTTAATCTAAGTATTTCTCTTACTGGAGAAAAGGGTCCAGACCTTCTACTCTGGTGGTCTACATGGTGTCAGTCTCTGCTTCTTTCCCAGAATCCTCCTTGACTCCTAGCTCCACTTATCTGGCTTCCCTATTGGCCAACAGGGCTTTATTCAACAACCAAAAAGAGACAGATTTACAGAATGACATCTCCCATCAATGGTGTCTTTTCAAGCGCTTTCGAAATTGAACAATTTTATTTATTTTTCTCAAATTTATAAATTTAAATTAGAAACAAGCTTGTTTAAAATATTAATCCCAGTTCCCTCTCCCTCCCATCCTCCCCTGTCCCCCACAGACCCTTTATCCCATCTCCTTTCTGTTCCTCAGGGATGGTCTCTGCCTAGACTCTTGTGGGAGGGCCTAGACCCTGCCCTGGATAAAATGACAGACTCTGGAGATCCCCATGTAGGGCCTCACCCTCCCTGGGGATCTGAGTGGGGATTGGGTGGGGGGATTGAGGGGACCTGTTGGAGCAGGCAGGGGAGGAAGGGAGGGAAAGGGAACTGGGATTGACTTGTAAAGCAAGTTTGTTTCTAATTTAAATAATAATAAAAAAACAGTGCTTCTGGTGAGAAGAGCAAAGAGGTCAAGACAAGGCTGGAGAAACCCACAGAAACAGGTGACCTGAAAAAGGGGGAGCTGGACAATAGACCCATAGCTGGGAAACCAGCATAAGACTTATCCAGATCACCTGAATGTGGGTGTCAGAACAATTTTATTTTTTCTTCACCTAGATGGGGTGTAAGCATTCCCTTTGCTTGCTTTAAATTGTAAGACCTATTTACAAAATGTCTCCAAAGTGTCTAGTTGCCAAAATAAAAGCACAGATTTTTCTGTTACAGTTATCTTTCATCTTGGGGAAGGAGGCCCACTGCTATGAAAAGGAACTTAATCCCACTGTTCAGTCTCTTGGTGGTACCCACATACATGACTAGGCAGGTAGTCCAGTGTCATGTGAAGGCCTTCTGCCTCCTGAGAGATGACAAGTCACAGATTCCTTGATTCTAGAGGTTTTTTTTTTTAATCACACAAGGAAAATCTCCCAGAGAAAAGAAACCACAGTAAAGGAATGAGCAGCTGAGAAGCCAAGGGGAAGACATTGACATCTGAAAGGCCCGCTTGGCTTCCTACAGACTCTATCGCTAAATCTTCCTGGTGGCTGGCTCATCAAATGTACCCATCACAACACAGCTAGCTTCACTGAGCTTGAACTCAGGTTCTGCACTTGGTCATCCAAAAAACCCAGATGATTGGAAACACAGAAGAGCAAAGAAACTGATTTATTGATTGGGCTGAAGGAAAACAAGTAAATAGGCCAATCATTTCCTGTGGCTCTCTGTGAATAAATGTCTTGAACCTTACAGACAAAAAACAAAACAAAACAATTAATCAAACTAACAAAAAACCATAAGCTGTTGTTTAACTTGTCATTTATAATGTCCTGGAAGGTATATCATTTCCCTTTAATTTTTAGGCTTTAGGAAACTTATTTAAATTATGCCACTTATTTTGAAAATATTCTGACAAATCTTGCCATGTTCAGTAAACCTGGATAGGAATGACACTGTGACCAGTCTGTGTGGGCAGATCTGAAAGAAAAAGGAAAAAATAACACAGTCATGGTTAAAAAGAAACCCTGCAAGTCTTCTGTAAACCTTAGGATGCCTGAGAGATCTCACATTATTGAGTATGGTAAGGGGTACTTCATTCACAGGAAACCTTGGTGATGGGCATGGGGACAGACTCAACAGATACAGGAGAACCTAACTCTGACCTCAGGGGTACAAAAGCACAAGGGGTGATGGGAGTGAGATGCATGGGTGTGTCTTGACTAAATACATCTGACAGGATTCAATTGAAAGGTGCATGTGTGGTGGTGGAGGATTGTCAAACATTGAGGGTTAGAAAGGAATACTTTACTAAGCTGATAAAGTGAGTGACAGTTACTGCTCTCTCTTCTTTCTCTTATTCTTGTTCTCTCTGCCCTTCTCTCTTCCTTTTTACTTCTTTTCTCCCTCTTCCTTCTTCCTTCTGTCTTTGAAGTAGGCTTGCTCAGAATGGCTTCTAGATGGACAACGGATATTGGGTCCCAAGTTTGGCTACAGGCAGAGAACTTAAAAGTTCCAGAATGAAATATGGTCCAAAGGTAGATTTTCACCTAAGTGCAAATAGACAGGTGTCTCCAAGCCTCTTCCCGTCTTCTAACATACATCTCCTTAGTGCATGAGTGCATGCATACACACGCACAGACATACACACACAGAGAGACAGATACAAAGAGACATATAGTGACAGACACAAAGTCAGAGAGACAGACACAGATACAGAGAGACAGACAGAGACATACACAAAGAGACAGAGACATACAGAAACATACAGACAGAGACATCCAATTAGACAGAGACATACATACACACACACACACACACACACACACAGAAAGAGAGAGAGAGACTATAATTCTAGATGTAAAGAAAAAGTAAGAGAAATTATCAGAACATTTAAGAACCAGTCTGATCATTTACCCTAACTTGTTCTCACTGCCTTCTACACCTTTAAATAAGAGAAATTTAGGAAACATGGGAGGCATAAGAGTGAACACAGACTATGTAGACACAGAGGATCTGACACCCATTGCTAATATCACAGACCACCTAATGGTACCCAGAACAGGGCTAGGTGGTAAAATGTTTACATTGTACCCACCACTGTAGATTTTCTGCTGCAACCAAATTAATTTTGTTCACAAAATGGAAAGACAGTTACAAGTAAATTGAACAAAGAAAATTGAATTGTGTTAAAAAATGCTATAGAAGGGCCACGAAATGTAAGCTTCTTCTCATTTTACATGTTATGAAATATCTTCTTTGTCTAATTAATAATAATTTAACTGTCAAAAAAGAACTTCTCAAAGAAAACACCACATAAAAACACATTTTAGCAAAGAATTAGCTCCAGTGTGAATTATAGATAGTCATGTAAAAGAAATGTGTATTTGAGAAACGAGAACTCTAAAACAATTCCATGGCCATTTGTAATTGCTAACATATGTGGTGATGTCTTGCTTGTACAAATAAAGCTTGCCTGAAGGTCAGAGAATGGAGCTTGCCACTAGCTAACCATAGAGGTTAGGAGGTCTGTACAGACAAACAGGAAGTAAAATGGCTAGGCAGAGACAGGAAATGAGATGCCCGTGTAGAGAGAGGATTTAAGTGGGAAGAAACAGAAACTCTATCCACTTCTCTGTTGAGAAGCTAATGGCTGTGGTTTGCTCCTTCTCCTATCTGATCTCTCAGCATTTTCCTCTACAACTTACTCTGGGCTTTTATTACTTAAACCAATCAAGAACTCCATTTAAAAATATACTTCATGTTGTTTCAAACATTTTTGCTTATCGAAGCCAATGACACACAGGATGTTGGGTGTAAGTGAGATTAACCATTCCACATTTAAGACATAAATGATGTCTCATGCTTAAACCATGAGAAAACTGATAAGAAGTACTAAACTGAAATACTGCACTGCCTTTAGCTAACAGTTTATGACTAAGCAACAGCTTAATACCATGCCCTTTAAAAACATCAAGTACTTAAAAGTGTTAATTCTATTTTTTTTGCATCTCCACATTGCTTATCATCTTCTTAAAATTCTCTTATTCATTCTGTGGTAATTCAATACATGAATGCAGTGATGACAATTCTGATTTGGATCATATTCATTCCACTACTACCTCCAAATACTTCCTAACCCTTTTCTTCCTCTAAAACACAACTTCATGTTTTCTTTTAATAAGAATGACACACTAAATTCAATGATTGCTTTTTGTACTCACATGTTTGTGGGGAACTGTCCACTGGATCATGGGCAACCTACAATGGGCCACCCACCTGAAGGAAACAGGCCCTCTGTACCTTCCAGCAGCCAACAGCCCATGGCTCTTCAGCTACAGGTGGAGGCCCATGGTAGGCTGCTCTGAGTCATGTGACTAGCTACACACACTGGTGTTTGTATGGGAAATAGTAATTGGGTTCAGTACATTTTAATCATTCATTTTAAAATATATCCTCTACATCTTTCAGTAATAATATTCCAGTGCTGATTAATCATTTCCTTATTTTTTTCTCCCCTTATGATGAATATCTAGATTGACCATATATGTGGATAATGAGGATTCATAATGGTAAATTATGGATTCACTCCCAAAGTATCAAGCTTTATAATAAGTTTTTAAATGACATTTCTAACACTAAACTAGTTGAAGGTTAGATGAGCATAGATTTTGCTTTTAAAAGTCATGTTTGACAATACACTGAAATATTTAAGAGCCTAAATCTTAGGTGCCAGTGTGTGTAATCTGGCTTCTGCCCAAAATAACATCTACAATGCCTGCCACTACTTTTAGAATGATTAATGATGATCAAATGCTTTATTCATGTATAATTTATTCATTTATCATTCTATGGGAAGCTCGCGTGTATTTCTAAATGTAAAAACTAGAAATAAAAGGGAATTCAGCATCATCCGGAGTTTGTATTTGGAGGCTAAGAGGTCAATTCAGATACTGACATACCATAACACAATTGCATTCTAAATAGATAATAGTAAGTGGAAAAGATACCACTTAGCTGAAGAATACAAAGTATATCTCACTAAAACATGTTCTCCTATTCTGCATCATAAATTCCAAAAACCTTGCTATAGCACACAGGCTCGTGCATGAGGTACCTATTTACCATACAGAGAAACCAATGACTCTAGTGTTATTACTTTTTATATTTCACATTCTCCCCCTAAGATGTATGATGATATGGTCTGTCCCCCTCTCCCTCATGCTCTGTGTCCTCTTTCCCCACAGCTTCATAACTTGAAGTATTGCTACCTTGGACAGGGTTTCTCTACTGACTTCCATGGCAACCCTACACGTAGATCTCACATCCCACAAAAGGCTTGAGCCTTTGCATGTGCCAGAGAAGTTTTTCTTAAAGAACATCTGTAAATTTAGTTTGTTTTGTTCTAAAGCCACTAGTGTTAGTCACATCTCAGGGAGCTGCACCTGTGGAATATGGAGTCCTAACCATCTCTATTAGTCAAACGTAGTTGCTCATACATTCACCACATTTCTGTGAGGGGTTTACTTTTCCTTTTTGGGGGGGGGGGTTCGAGACAGGGTTTCTCTGTATTGCTTTGGAGGCTGTCCTGAAACCAAGCTGACCCAAACTCACAGAGATCCGCCTGCCTCTGCCTCTCGAGTGCTGGGATTAAAGGCATGTGCCACCAATGCCCGGCTGGTTTACTTCTCTTAAAGATGAACTCAGACGCAGGTATTTTGAGACATGATGGATCAGATCACATGTAGTAAAAAAGTCAGCGCTCCAGATGTCACAGGTTCCAGGTGTTTTATGGTTCCTCTCTGCTCCACTAGGAAACACTGGGGAGGCCCAAAGTCTTTCTCAAGTGGAAGGTACGTATGTGTAGAGGTGTTTCTATCTTTACTCCACTGCTCTAAACAGATCTGTGTGAGTCTTAAATAGGCTCCCCTTATGCACTCTAAGATGTCGTCATGTGCTGTGGCTGCCAGCTCCTTTGCTCTGCCACAACATGTGGACCCTGCTCTGTACCTGACACACAGCTTTATTTGTTCTTATCCAAATTGCAGAGATTCACAAGGACATTTCACACTGTGACAAACATGACTTAACAGACCCTTCTTTCCATGAGATTCGGACTGGAAAGCAGGAAGCTGATATACTCTAATTTAAAAAAAAAACAAACCACAAAATCTAAGATGGGAGGTGGGTGGGGCCCTTTTAAAAGGGAACATAATGAAGGTGCACAGGTGGGGTCTTAGTGGCTGCAGCTGAGGGTGTATCCTGTCAGAACTGCAAGGACAGGTCAGTACAGATGCCTGAATACTAACAGAAGTGAGTCTGAGTCTCAAAATTTGACTTCTAATTTCCTTTTTCTAAATGGTGTAATGAGTCTACCAATTCTTACAAGGAAGATAGAAGGGAGAGTGTACTAGTTGGGGTCTATCACACAAACTTCGTGCTATGCTTATAACTGTGAGGTTTCTTCTCATATGGCACAAAAGAAAATCAAAAGATGTAATATCAAAACAGTAAAGGGCATATAATATATTAGGAGTGAAATTAGAAACACTCATGCTATTGAATTCAGGCATGAGAAAACACAACAGATTATATTAAAGCAGGTACTCTGAGAGTTCTCTAAAGGCAATTTTAAAAGAGAGTGATCTTAATATCATCATTAACTTGTTGTCTTTTTTGGCAATTATGTCTTTCGCTAGTCATTATTACTCCTGTGAAGAGAACATAAATTGCTTATACAATTCACAAAATAAATTTAATTTGTCTCCACGCAATATTTTTTAAAAAGACAATTTTCTCTTATATAACATGGAGAATATGCTTTGCCATTTAAAAATCAGATTTTAACAGAAGAGACTCCTCTGCACTCTCATACTTATAATGTATCATAAAGAAATTATAAAGCAATGAATTTAAAATGGGTCAGATGAAAGCCATTTAAACTGTGATACATATAATAAAGTATAGTCAGTTAGTGCCACAGGCACATTGAGACAAACCCTTTATCAAGATATAAAGCATGAATTAGAGCACAATGTTCACGCACTACAGATAATTCCTGGAAGACTATGTAATTTTACTTTATTATGTTGTTATAATCAACATTATTTCCCGTGCCCACTGGGGTGGAAATAAGGGTGAGGGGATTGTGCTAAATGAGGACAACTTCCAAAACTTCATCACTAACATGAACAGTCCTTCCTTGAGCAACAATACTGCTGAATCCATATGAATTAGCATTCTACGTCCCCTTGAAATTTTTCCATCATATTATAACTCAATAGCTTCAAATGAGTTTTCTGATTGGATTATGTAGCATTTTTTTTCAGAAATGAAAAATAACCCCCTCCCCAATTCAGACACAGTTCTTGATACCTACATTCACTTTCCTTGGCATGAGACTGTAGTAAATACCATTTAAAAGTACATAAAAAGTTAAAATTTGACAGGTTTCTTAGGCTGGAAGGAATTTTGACTGATTTTTTTTTACTTTTTTGAGTTATCAAAATACATAAAGCAACAAGAACGAGACTATGTGCCAAGGAAGAGTCATGATTTACACACATCCAGGTGCTTCTCAGCCTATTTTATGCTTGTATCCCTGTTGCTACCAGAGATGAAAAAATATCTTAATTCAAAATGAGAGTTGATACATGTATCCGACTCCCTTAGCATAGCTTATCTTAGATCTCTGTAGAGCATTCTCATTCACTGAGAAAACTAATCTTATTTGGTTTTTCTTTTATCATGTTTTTTGAGAGAAGGTCTCCCTGTGTAACTTTGGAGCCTGCCCTGGAACTAGCTCTTGTAGTCTAGGCTGGTCTCAAACATACAGAGATCCCACTGCCTCTGTCTCCCAAATGCTGGAATTTAAGGAATGTGTCACCACTGTCCAGCTTACAAACTAATCTGAAACAAAACCAGTTTTATAACAAATTGTTGTATATGTCACCTAACGTTTTGAATATCATATTTAACTTAAAAGAAATGGCTGCATGGATATTGGAGTTGCAAGTGAGCATTTGGCAGATATGATAAATGTGAAAGCATGAAGCATAAATCCAGGAAACAGTATCCTCAAAGTGGACTATGGTATATAAGGTAATAAAATGGTTGGCTGGGCACAAGTCCCACTGAAAATGCCCTAAAAATGAATATAAGAGCACACATTCCTAACATGGACAAAGATCAATATTCAAAGTATGTTTTTTGTAAGTGGATATGATTTTCAGACTTCATACTTCCAACACATGTAAGTCATGCAGGAGTAAGTCATGAGTAGGAAAGGTAAGGTGTTACTTCTTCCAGAGCTAAGAGCTAAAATTTTTAAAAATTTTTTTAGTAATTTGTAAAAGGAAGCCTAGTCAAAATTTACAGTAAATAAACACATTAGGTCCTTCCAGAGAAGACCAAAAACAATAGTCATATGATTTAGTCTAAGATCTATGCTGTGATGAGAAACATTATTTTTATTCTGATTTCATGAATACATAGAATTCAGGGTTACATTTTATCCCAAAATATGAAAGGTAGTTTATCAGTTTGCACACTTAATGAAAGATAGAATGATACAGACCTTCAGATTCATTGGGAAAACAAATGAACAAAATTTACTACTAATTAATGTAGTATTCCAGAAGACAGGCAAAAATAAAATATGCTTAATGAATAAATGTTATATTGCTTGATATCTTTGAATATGTCTTACAAAGCAAAGAATAAGTAGAGGAGAGTAAGGACAATGAACTGTAGGGAATTCAGATCATTGACTTATGCAGTTTTCCTGGAAACTGGAGAAAGAATCAGTTAAATATTTGAAGGAAATAAAATGTTCAGAATTAGGTATTCCAAGCAGAGGAGCCCACCGTTTTTGCCACCTTTAAAAGAGAAGATGTGATGTTGAGAGATTGCTTAGTGGTTAAAATACTTTTTGACCAAGTGTGAATAACTGAGTTCAAATATTGAGAACCCAAGAAAAGGAAGACACTATGTTACATTTCTATAATTCTAGTAATCCTTCATGGAGATGACAGATGGAGACAGTAGAATCCACAGAAGCTCCCCACAGTGGCATGTTCAGCAGCAAATTCCAAGTGTACTCATGAGTACATACATGTACAACACACATCGTTCTGAGGGGCTGGAAGTCAAGAATATGGTGTGGGTAGAATCATAAACGTTTTGAGTCAGATGCTGCAGGACAGGGTCAGTGATTGGGGATTTAGCTTCTCCTGATTAAAAGGGTGCCTGTAAGTGTAGAATCATCAAATAGCTATGCTTTAAAGGACTCAGTTGGTTACAACTACTGTATATAATTATGTCACTCTTGATAAATAATCAGAACCAATCAGCATACCATAGAAAGCAAAACTATTTACAATAGCTAAGGCATGGAGCCATGCAGGCTCTCGGGTCACAGTGAGCTGGGGAAGGAAGTATTGTGTTTCAAGAAGAGAGGAATTTTTTTGCTATGTTTTGTTGGTTTTTCAAGACAGGATTTCTCTCTCTAGATTCTGAGCCTGCCCACTCACTCTGTGAACTAGGGTGGCCTCCAACATATAGACATCTGTTTGTCTCTCCCTCCCAAGTGCTAGGATTAAAGGCAGGCACCACCTCCACCCAGGAGAGAAGATCGTTTTAATAGTTATGAAGATGGAGAGTAAATCAACACAAAACCTCATGTAATTTATAGGAATCATTTAAAAGCCCACATGCATTCATGACAATGAGCTTCTGAAATACAACACTCACAATGAACCTGTGAATTTCTTCAGACAAGTAGTGTTTCAATTAACCATTCACGTTTAAAGTAAAGTTAGTTTGCTTTTGTTGTCTTATCTGTTTTCCAGTGAGTATATTGTGAAAGGTGAGGTAAATGCAAGGAAATTCTGTAATCGTTGCTTTGACATTAAATCTGGGTTCTTCACCCCTGGAGGACTGCCGAACAATAATAGAGGAAAGAGAGAATTAAACAACTCAATGGTTTGCAGGAAGGGGTAACAGCTTGTTTGTTAGTAACAAGATACAAGATGAAGTTAGCTGCAAAGAAAGACAGTTGGTGATCAATTATGAACCCTTAGATGTTTTTAAGTAATATTCATTTCTACAATAATACAAGTAAGAGAGAGGAGAACAGGGTTGTTGTTGTGGAAAGTACACAGATCTGAGAAGCCACAACACAGCAGTAGTGATATTTATGTAGATTAAAACCAGCAAGAATGAAGGCATTGAGAATTCTATCTTTTATTATTATTGAAAATAGATTTTAACACAATATATTCTGACTATGGCTCCCAACTATTCCCCAGATTCTCCTCACTTCTGGATCCACCCACCCACTCTGATCCTTTAATTTTTTCCTAATTTTTAACAACAAAACATAACAAAATAAAATATAGTAAGATAAAACAAAAACATCATATTGAATTTGTGAATTCTTGACAAAATTTTATGGGTGCAGTTGTCCATAAATAGAAATTTTGAGAGTAAATATATATAAGTGATAGCAAAAATGCATGGCACCGATCTAATAATATCAAAAGTGATAATAGTATTGATATTTCAGAAGGTCAGTGATTGTTCTGAAAGATTTTTGAGAAGCTAGGAAACTTCTCCATCATTGCTTGACTCAGACCAGACAGATAGAAGATGCTTTAAGAAAATCAGCATCACAAGGAGCTACAGGAAACAGAATCCTTAGTGCAGTGCCAGGACACCACATGAATGAAAGCAGGCAATCAGAGTAGTGGATGCATTACATTTTGCTGTCAAATCATGTGTGTCATGCACATATAAGAACTGAAAGAAGTCATAGAATACAGGTCTGCAGTGTCTTACACAATCTTGGAGTTTTAAATATTTTAGGAGCTGTCCTGAAATGAAATAAACTACGTTTTAATCATGTATTTTATATGTATAGGTATTCTTTTATGCCTGTATGCAGATAGGTGCATCATGTGTGTGCAGTGCCTGCAGATGCCAAAAGTGGGCATTAAATTTCCTAGAACAGGAGTTATCAACATTTGTTAGCTGCTATGTAGATGCCAGTTTGTTGAACCCTGATCCTCTGAAAGAGCTTTTAACTGATGAAACATCTTTCTAATGTCTGCTTATGAGGATTGTTTGTTTTTGTTTTTTTTTCTAGTTTCAGTAATTTGGGGAAGTCATGAAAATGAACTAATTAATTTCATAAAATGTTGAACTCAACGTAAGTCTGGGAACAAAGTGTTTATATGAGTAGAATATTTTAAATAGTTAAAAGTATTTTAAAGTTTCTTGCTCAAAATATGATTCAATATTTACTTCAATTTAAATTACATTTTCTGCATTAACTGAAACATAACAATGGATAAAAAGATATTATATATACTCAAAGAATATTAGATAGTAATTAACAATTGATATGAGTATAGCTTATTGAATGTGTAGTTACTAAATATTGTTCTTAATTTAGATGATGCTATATACCACATGAGAACTGAACAAAATAATGCCTCCTTAGTATTTTAAGCTAGCTTGAAGTGATGTGACATGATTTGGCCAAGTAAGTGTCCTATTCTGGAAATAGAATGTGGAGAACATTGTAGTATGAAGGTATCAAATACTGATGAAGGAATGAGAAGAAAGGTTTATTGAGTAAAAGACACAAGAAAATTTAATGTCAAAACCAAATATCTCAGTTAGAAACCATTATCCATCCCAATGGTGGCAGGGGTGATATGTGAACTGGCCGTGACTTCAGAGGAATGTCACAGGACAAGTGAGGTAGTGTCATTGTGGTTTGTATCTTACATGAAAAGGACTCTGTAGGCACTATGATCAATTAACCACATTAATTTTTGTTTTGTTTTTATGACTCAGATGTTTCTATTTTGCTAGTAGTTCAGAGTTCCTTGATATCATGATAGAACACAGAAAGTGAAGAAGTAGCTAGTTCTCATCATCTGTCTATGGAATGTGTTTCAGTTCACTTGCCTTTGCTACATATACTCTCTACACAGGGATCATAATGGATGAGTGACCTAATGCGAACACTTGGAGTGTTCAATGCCTGAGAGTAGAATTTCTGAGTTTAAATCTGGAAATGTTATACTTAACCAGAAGTAGCTGTAGGAGGAAAACAATGCCACCATTAAGCATGTGACTTACTAGAGGCACATACAGATGAAGTAATAAAAGAGCAGTTTACCACACCACTAACCACACCCACTTTAGGCATGACTAAAGACATATATGGATGGACGTAAAGACGTAAACGTACATAGGCCGTGAACTACGTCACTAGCCAGGCCTACTTTTAGGCATGGCTAGGGGACATTTGGGGTGGGGGTGGGGGGAAGGCATAAAAGACTGAACAATGGAAGTCTTGGTCTCTTTTTCTGGCTTTTGCTTCCAGTTCGGCGGCGGAAAACTACTAGGCTCATCTGGGTTACTTGTTTGGTATCTTATGAGTAATTTCTACAATAAATACTTAGTTTTACTATCAATAAGTGTGCCGTTTATCGTTACAGCATCAAGTCGGCAAATACAGAAGGATAAAAGTTAGCTCTCTTAGCCAAAGTTGTTTCCAAAAACACGGAGAGCATTTCTTACGATTCTGGAGTTTAGAACTCAAATCTTCATATTTAAATGACTCTTTATATATAAGTTAGATCTAAATATTTAAATATTTAAACAGATTGCCCAGGTGATTCAGGAAAAACTAAAAGCAAAGTACAACAACAAAAATGTCAGTTCAATTAATAGTCTTCCAAGATCCTTTGTAAAGTATTCCTGTACTGATGATGTCAGAGCATGTAGATGAAAAGGAGACAGCAGAAAAAGACAGAATACAGAGAAATGGAACCCAGTCACGCAGGCTACCAAGGCAGTTCAAGCACATAAGATATGAAAAGGGGTTACTACAAGAAGAAAATAAAATATGCAATGAACTAAGCTTATCAATTAGAGATTAATTATGCATTTTAAAATCTATGTCTAATTTAATTCATTGGTAAAATCCTAATTATTTTCATGATAGTCAAACATCTTGTTGAAGTAAAGGCTCTAAAGACATTGAAATATCTGAACACTGTGAAGATTTTATTATGTGCAAACAGTCCTAACCTACCAGGAAATTGGGAAACCTAAGATGGTCCACATGGCTGTCCTTTTATCAGGGAGTTATAAATATATGGGTGAAGAATTGTAGTTTTTTCAGGAAGATCTAGAAAGGGTAATGTTGTAATTTAAGAAAGAAAGATGCCATGCAACAGAGTTCAAGCAGAGGAGTTTTTTATTAGGGAAAGGGATCATAAAAAGGGGCAAGGGAATGGGGGAGACTTATGTTTGGAGACAGGAGCAGCAGGAGAGAGGAGAGAGGAAAGAGAATTAAACAAAGAGGGATAGAGGGGAACAGACAGAGAAAGAAGAGAAAGAGAGACATATGGGTGGTAGGCAGGGCCCTTTAAAAAGGGAACATACTGAATATGCACAGGTATTGCTCTTAGTGGCTGCAGCTGAGGTTGTATTATGTCAGAACACCAAAGCTAGTACAGGTACCTGAATCCTAACAGTTGAAACAGAAGTTTTAGTCATTCTGCTATTTAAGTGGACACCTTGAGTTCGTTGGTCTGTTTGAATCCTTGTTGAGTTGCAAGACACAAAGCACATGCAATTTTACATTAAGCAATATACATTGATGTCATATGGTTTGATTCAAGAGATTAAGGTCATGGTTAATTAAGTTGCATAACAGTTATTATTTAACCCACTAAAGTTCCATTGTTCTCAAACAATTACACACAATAAATAAAAGTTTCACAAAAGGCAGGACTCACTGAAAGGGAGTGATTATTTCACAGAGTAAGTTTATTCAAAAGTATGTAATTCTTTGAATGAGTGGTAGAATGTGACCCAAAGACAGATCTTCCTGGTTAATTGTTGTGAATTTTAAAGAAAAATCTGACAAATACCACCCAGTTTCTGTAAGTAGAGAAGAGATGTAGAGATGGCTGGCAGGACCGAAAAATTACGAATTTCAAGACTGACAAAGGGGTGGCTATTACCTAGCAGAAACTAAACTTACCAAAGATGAACTTGGAAATTAGAGAAGCTCCATACAAATATACAGAGAGTGTATATGTTTAGCGTGTCTCAGTGGAAGAAGGATCCTTAGATATGAAACCAAAGAATGAAAGAGCTAATGGAAACTTGCTTTCAGCTCCTTGCTACTGTCAAAAGAGTTCAAAAGTGTTAGGATTCACAGAGTCTATTTAAGTACAACTAGTTTATTGAAGTAAGTATTGCACAGAAGGATCAATAGTAGGTACAGACCTTGTTTTCCAATTCCCAAAGTGATTTGTATCACTGGATGATGCTAGGTACCCTAATGTCTCTCAGTCATGAGGCAACACTCACTAACTTCAGATTCCAGTCCTATGTTGGAGACAGGAATACTTGAAGAAGTGTGAAGCCAAACATACTAAGGAAGGTAGCAGCCTTCTTCTAACAAACTCAGGCTGGAATTTGGGTTGGTGGCTCCAACTGTTTAGCATGGTAGAACACAGCCTCCCTTTTAATTTTTGCAAGCATCGTGAGTTGTGAATTCTGGAGGCCAGGTTTTTCTATCACAAATTAGGTCAGGTTACACCCATTATAAATGGCTAAGTATGTGACTAAAATTCATCATCAGATTTGTTTTCCCCCACAGACTGAGACAGGGAACACTGATTTTTTTTCTGGTACAAGGTAAAAGGGTAAACCTTGGCCTTGTGGCTAGAATGGTACAACTCTGAGACTTAGCTACTCTAAACCTGGACTCACTTCTGTCCACACAAGGGGACAGAAAAGAATAGCACCATATCTCTGGCCTGAAACATGTAGATAAAACCATTTGTTTAGCTGTCTTCTAGGCTGCTAACATACAACAAAGACTCAATTGAATAAATCTCAACAGAGAAACTATATCAATATTTACCATTTAAAAGTATTGATGAAATGGCCAGTTTCGCAATGTTTGCTAACACATGATGCCCTGCCATAGATTGCTTTAATTAAATATTCAACTGCATCCTTTTTCTATGGAGCTCTGAAGGAGAATAATTTCTTCCAATGGATAGTGCAACAGAAGATGTAGAAGAAAACCTGTCTGATAAACTAATTTATCCTGCTTTTCAGTCTGTACTTGATTTCAAAGTGTTTTTCCTATGTTCAACTCTCTCTAGTAGAAACTGATTGTGCTTCATCTGAATGGGGATGTCCTGTATCCTGTGAATATATGTTTCTGTTATTGATTGATAATAAATGTAGATTGGCCAGTAGCCAGATAGGAAGTATAGATGGGGCTATGAGACTATGAGAATTCTGGGAAAAGGAAGGCAGAGAGGAGCCTCAAGAGAGTCACCATGTAGCTACTGGGAAGATAGGACACTAGGATTCTCTGGTAAGATAAGGACATGTAGAAATATATAGACTAATAGTTATGGGTTAATAATTAAGAGAGAGCTAGCCTGTAAGAAACCTAAGTCATCAGTCAAATGGCTTATGATTAATATAAGCTTCTCTGCGTTATTTTAGGGTTAAATGGTTGTGGGACCAGGTGGGATAGAAATTTCATCTACATTCATTGGTAATGACTTTTTGACAACAAAAGCCATGTTTTACAGAAGAATCTAATTCCTTCAATAGGATAGAGTTAAGTTGAGAAGTGATGCAAAGATCTGAGTTCTTGATGAGGCATTCTGAAACATGTTTCTTTGATTCTAGAGTTGTTCAGAATCCAACAAATTGTTGGAGAATTGTCTGTGTAGACAACTATCAGGCAAGTAGTTAACTATGAGATCCCTAGGGAAAAAGTCTTGGTTGCTGGGTATCTTCATAAACAGAATGTCTCTATGTGTTGAAACACTCTTAAACTGTGATTTGGTTGTTCTTACTGTATTACAAAGAGATTCACTTTTCTAGTTGCCGTATGTGTGCACTAAGTGTGGTTCTGCCACCTCAGAACATTGTGACTTCGTTTTAATATCACTTTCACTGGGTTTTTAAAGTAATTCCCTTGTGGGTCATTCTAGAAGATGAGACAAACTACCTGAAAGGAAGTTGATTCCACCATGATTTGGGAAGAATAAAGTATCACTCTCATGAATATCCAACCCACCTCATACATATTAATAAAAACTCACAGTGTAGAATCAATGGGTTGCTCTCTGCCTTCTGTGTAGAACTCTGTATTCTGTCTTTGAAATGTATGCTTAGTTTTTCAAGCAAAATTGTGATTAAATTGTCTGCCTCTCAACTGAATTCTTCCCTTTGAGAAAACAGGAACCTTCCAGACTCGATTACAATTACAATAGACTTTGGAGTGATTATACATGATTTCTATATGGAGATCCAAAATTCAGCACAAGAACTTTACATTCTCTATTGCTTAGAATTCCCTTTTAGAGACAGTTTTTTCCTGTTGCTATTAAATTAAATTATATAAAGTTGGTAGAACCTCTGTTTTTTATAATCCATCTTTTGTATCATTCTGTTTTTACTGTTATATAATTACAACATTTTTATAAAGCTAGTAGAACTCTTAGTCTACAAATCTTATTAAACAGAGTTTTTAATCATACACCATAGAAGTCAGGAAGAAAGAAATCAAAAAGAAAATTTTAGCTCATTATAGCATCCACATGCTTTACACAAAATGACTTTTATATAAAATATTGTTTATGCTTTCAAGTTTTATTTATTAATGGTACAAATATGCTTTTTTAAATGTTATTGCACAATGGACTCCTATTATGGAAGTGTGTAAAGTGTCAAATCCATAATTTGTGCACTTCAGTGTCTTTTCATTTTGGCATCTGAGGTAAGAATGTTTTGCTCTGTTGAAATTATAAACTTTCAAGTGTGATGGCATATGACTATAATCTCCACACTCAGGTGACAAAACAAGACAGTGATGAGTTCCAGGTAAACCCGGATCTATGATGAGACCTTGTGTCAAAAGTACCATAGGTAGATAACTTTAGACAGATAGACAGATAGATAAATGATAGATAGAATCAATATATAGATGCTAGATGATAAGTGATACGCAGATAAATAGATTATAGAATGAATCAGATAGTGAAAGGAACAACTGTTTCAAATTCCTTGAAAGTAACCACAACAAGTAAATGGAAACTCAGTCTTGTAAATGTTTTAATGTTCATTTTCCTAAAATGTAATCATATCACTTTTCCCCTTCCCTTCCATCCCTCTTGCCCCTTCCAAGTCCTTTCCCTGCAAGTCCTTCCATTTTTCCCACTCTCAGACTGATAGCCTTATCTACTCCAATATATATGTGTAGTATTTTACAATAAATTAGGGGGCTCATCCTTGGGAGGGTATAAATCTCCCTCTCTCAGCAGTAATCTGCTGATTCTAGTTACTTGTCCAAGGGTGTGACCTGGTAAAATTTTCCCTTTTCTTGTTAGCATCAATTGATATTGCAGTTGTTAAGGTTTTCTTTTTGCAGAAGTATCTATAAGATGTTGTTTCACAGAAGACATTCTGGCATTGTAGACTCTTTCCATCTTTTCTTCTTCAATGTTCCCTGAGCAATATACCCAATTGAATAAATCAGATGGTCAAAAGGACAGATGGAAAAAGAGCTGACATAGATTTATCCACTGGGGCTGGGCTCCCCACAATCTGTTGATGTGCGCATTGTATTAAATGCTGCCTTTATCTTTATTCCGAAAAGCTAAGCATATGTTTTCAAATACAATAGCCACCCATTTAAGCGTGTCTATATAAAATTAGACTGTGAATTCTGGAACATAAATTAAAGTGACATAGATTCCCTTCTTTCAGTGTTGCAAGAGCTACAAGTATAGTGGCCCTGAGACAGACTTTACAGATTTAAAAAAATCATTTCCCTGATAATTGAAAAAAGTGATATATATCTGACAGTTTTCACTTTCACAGCAAGAGATAGAAGGCAGTAATTAAGAGTTTTCTTAAACCATACTACTTTTTGTCATAATGTCAGATTGCCAAGGCCATTGATTGTGAAATATCAAGTGAAAACTCCAAAAGGGTCTTCTGTAAGCACTCAGTATTTGGATGTAAGTTTTATCTGTATTGAAGAATCCCACGGCATTTTATTAATATGTAAAATTTCTATGATTTTATCTATCAGATAATTTTTAGATTCATAAATAAATTATATTATTAATAAAAGAAACAGGCAAGAACATGTGAAAACTGAAAATTTGATTACTATAGTGCATACCACTATTGCAATGAGTATGTTTATCAATCATCTGGGGTTAACAACCTTTGTAATGAAGGATCTCCATAATGCCTTTCACATGTAGTTGCAATAGTGAACTTGGGTTTGGATTCCCAAAAGCCCTATTGGAATTTGTTTTAGACCAGAGATATACATCAATTTAATGAAATTTGAATGATGTCTTCTTTCACAGTTGTGGCTCATTCTTATAATTCCAATGATTGATCAATGTTAAGACCTATTGGGAAATTTTTGCAGAATCACAGTTCCTGGAGATGAATTAACATCTAAATGCAGGCCATCAGGGCAATGACAGAGGCATGTGGAATAATTAAGGGAGAGGTAACCACTGGCGTTCTATATACAAATTTGAATTAGAATAAAAGTCATGCTATCACCAAAAATGCAATTCAAAGCAGTTGATTGGAAGAATTAATGAGTGATAATATTCCAGGCAGAGGGATAACACACAGCAAAGACCTGAAGGCTGATTTGGGCTTGTTCTATTACAGAGGAAAATCAAATTCAAATGAATGGAAGGCTATCAGTCAAGGCACAGTGGGTTCTGCTACTCATAATAGAGGCTATATGAAGTGAAATGTCACACAAAGAGAAAAAGGCAAATTAAAACATCATATCCATATTTACAGATAGTGACAAAGTTAGAATGTTATAATGTGTGCATTACAAACACATATTTCACTAGGTGTCCTTCATATGTTGTATATGTGCACTATATCTATGTCTACATATATTTATATAAATGTTGATTCTATACAGATGTCTATACCGTGTCAGTAGACATCGTTGACTTCTGCAAATATTCAGTTACTGGGCATCTTGTTGCCTACTTGTTGCACAACTTAACACATGAAAAATTATGACAGATACCTCTAATATTTAAAATCAATGATATTCATCCTCTATACTATAGCCTGTTGTTCTAAGTAGTCCCTTAAATGAGTCTCTAATCCTAATTCATTAAATCCATGTCATGTCATGTTAAATTTACTATGAATGCTCACTTCTAATTTTAAAATTTTGCTACTTATTTTTACCATGCACTAGTCTAAACCAACTGAAATGTGTCCCTAATCTACTGTACAGATCTCTGGTTTTCTGTGTGTTGTGTCATATTTCAGGTTTTTATTGGTGTGAAGAGACACCATGACCATAGTAACTCTAATTAAAAAAAAAACATTTGATTGGGGTGTCTCACAGTTTCAGAGGTTCAGTACTTTATCATGTTAGGGAGAGCAAGGTAGCATGCAGGCAGACATAGTGCTGGATTGAGAGTGCTACATCCTGCAAGCAATAGGAAGTCAGTTGACTCACTGGGCAGTATCCTGAGCATACAAAAACCTCAAAGCTGGCCCCCATGGTGACACACACCCTCTAACAAGGCCATACCAACTCCAACAAAGCTACACCTCTTAATATGATTTTGGGGGCCAGTTGCATTCAAACTAGTACATCTGGGCACAGATGTGCCCTTAATTCCACTTACAGCGTTATCCACCATTAATACTTCATCCCACAGTGATCTCCGTTATTAAAATTTTCCGGGAGCCTTCATCCTGTGACTGATGAAAGCAGAGGCAAACACACAATTAATCACTGAACTGAACCCAAGGAACCCAGTGACAGAGAGAGAGGAGTGATGAGCAAATTGGCAAAGAATGGGCTGGCAAAACCAGCAGAGACAGCTGATCTGAACAGGGGAGAGCTCTTGGACCCCAGACTGACAGTGGGGAGGCCAGCATGGGACTGATCTGGACCCCCAAATGTGAGTGTCAGCGAAAAGGCCTGGGCAACCTATGGGGCCCTGAGCTGTGGATCAGTGTCTATCCCTGGTATACAAACAGTCTTCGTGTGCCTATAGCACAAAGAGGGATGCTCTCTCAGCCTGGACTCTTAGGGGAGTGCCTGGACCCTACCCAGAGTAAAATGACAGACTCTAGATATCCCCTATGTGGAAGGATTTGGCAATAGGGTGGGAGGGTGGGGGGGAAGGGGAGTGCTGGAGGAGGGGAGGGAGAGGGAACTGGGATTGACATGTAAAACAAGCTATTTAAAATTAAAATAAAAAATGATAAAAAATTTTTACTATGTTATTCTCTTGCCCCTGTGGCTTACAATGTAGAAGTTCATGGGAGGAAAGAGAGTTTGTACCATAGTTGAAGGGATCTGATTTATTAGCAGCTTTATAAGATGACAGAAGGCTTTTTCAAACGTGTTGTGATGCTTAGTGCTTAAACACCATAAAGAGACTGACACAAGAGAAAGACCTCTACTTTCACAATATTGGTTGGTGTGGTTCGTGTGATTCTAAGTGCATGTTCTCACTCTGACACTTATATTAAGAGTTCAACCTGAACAAGACAGTGTGCTCCTCCCTCCAGTCAGACTTCAATTTAAGAATAGTCTTTCCTGAAGAGAACTTACATTGTTACTATTAGCCCAGTGGCTTATTGCAAGCATTGCATTTTTATCACATGTGACATCCAGCCCTTATTGAAGCCTCTAAGAAATACTGATTAAGTGCATTAGTGTGGGATTATTGATTTGAAGTTTTAAAATATTACATGGTCAATAATTATTATATTCCTGCCTATGCCAGGAACTACACTTAAATTTTTTCTTAAACATTATTCATAGAATAATAACATCACTTTAATCTTCATCTCACAATATTATTTTTATATTAGCAGAGACTCCTTCACAAGGTCTAATCTTATTAATTAGATATTCTGTAAAAGACACTTTCATTAGCAATTGTATTTTCTGATGCTTCTACAATAAGACAAAATCAATTACTCATCTGAAGTTACTTAATCATTCAGTTTTTTTTCAGAGAACTCTAAATACTGCCAGAATGAATCAAGTCACTTCACTATTAAGGACATATAATTGACTATTTTTGCCCGGTTTGGTTCTTCTTAATTTTTTATACTGGATATCAGCAATCCTGAAAATGTCCTCACTTTGTGAAGCAGGCAACAAGAGAAATTTAAGTAGGCAAGAATGTGAAGTGGAGTGTGTACATTTTGTGGAGGCAGCCTTCATGTTTGCTTCACAACCTGCCACTCTGCTGTACAAGCACTCCCAGCATAATTCCATCTCCTTGAATGCATCCCTTATTTAATTATTGCCTTATGATCTTGATGCCAGTTTATAAAGACAGTGACCTTGGTATTGAACCATCTCCTCTGCCATTCAATATTTTAACATCATATGGACCACATTGTTTACATGAAACATCCATACAGAAAGGAATATGTTGTGAGTGGTAAGGTTGCCAATAACCAAGAAGACATGAGAAATGGCTTCTCAGTTACCATGCCAACCAAACCTTCAGTTATAGCCCAAAATCTTTCTGCTGAAATAATTCATACAAGAAAGTTACAAATCAATCTCATCAAGCCACCTAGGAATATGAATCATTTATTTTGGGTGGACAACCTAGAATGAGCAAGCACCTGAGAAAGAATACTGGTGACAAAGCTCAGGGATGCACAATTGTAAAGGGCAAATGCCTCTAAAGGCGACAGACCACAATTACATCACTCTTAGAAGGGGGCCAAGTAACTTTGTAATGTCTGTTTTCACAAAACATAGTAGTTCTTGCAAATACAACAATTCATTTGACATATATTTTATAAATTACTTTAATGTATGTTTAGTTTGTACCAAAATTATTTTTTTGTTTTTATTATTAAGTTTAAATTTAGATTAGAAACATGGTTGCACACAAGTAAGTTCCAGGTCCCTCTCCCTTTCCCTCCCCTCCTCCGGTGCCCTACCCCCAACACCCCCATTATCCCCTCATTTCACCAAGGAGGGTGAGGCCCTCATGGGGGTGTCCATAGACAGTCATTTCATCCAGGGCAAGGCCTAGTCCCTCCCCCCAAGAGTTCAGAGCGAGAGTTCATCTCACATTGTTGGATGGGAGTCAAAAGTCCATGAGTATACTCGGGATGAATTCTGATCTACTGCCCAAGGCTCAATAGATTACCTAGGCCTCCTCACTGACACCCCATTCAGGTGGTCTTGATCAGTCCCATGTTGGATTCCTAGGCATTAGCCTGGGATTCAAGAGTTAACCTTTGTCAGGGCAGCTGTTCCTGGGGGTTAAACCAACCCAGTCTTAATCCCTTTGTTCATCAGTCCTCCCTCTCTATTACTGGCTTTCTTGAGTTCAGCTCAGTACTTAACCAAGGGAGTCTGCCTCTTCTTCCATCAGCCACTGAATGAAGGTTCTGTTTCCCAGACTCTCTGGCCATGGCATTGTAGGCTGGCACTCCCCAGATCTATGTCTAAAATCCATATATGAGAGAGTACATGCCATGTTTCTCTTTTTGTGACTGCGTTACCTCACACAGGATGGTTTCTTCTAGTGTCATCCATTTGCCTGCAAATCTCAGGATTCCATTGCTTTTTTCTTCTGAATAGTACTCCATTGTGTAAATGTACCACATTTTCTCTATCCACTCTTCCGTTGAGGGGCATCTAGGTTGCTTCCAAGTTCTGGCTATTACAAATAAAGCTGCTATGAACATAGTGGAACAGACATCTTTGTTGTATGAATGGGCATCTTTTGGATATATGCCTAAGAGTGGAGTTGCTGGGTCTTGTGGTAGGTTTATTCCCATTTTTCTGAGGAATCTCCATACTGATTTCCAAAGTGGCTGAACAAGTTGGCACTCCCACCAGCAATGGAGGAGTGTCCCCCTTTCACCACACCCTCTCCAGCATAAATGCTTGTTGGTGTTTTTGATTTTAGCCATTCTGACAGGAGTGAGATGGTATCTCAGAGTTGTTTTGATTTGCATTTCCTGGATGGCTAAGGATGTTGAGCACTTTCTCACGTGCCTCTCAGCCATTTTAGTCTCTTCTATTGAAAATTCTCTATTTAGTTCTGCAGCCCACTTTTTAATTGGATTCCTTGGTGTTTTGGAGACTTGCTTCTTGAGTTCTTTGTAAATTTTGGAGATCAACCCTCTGTCAGATGTGGGGTTAGTGAATATTTTTTCCCATTCTGTAGGCTGCCTTTTTGTCTTGCTGACTGTGTCCTTTGCCTTGCAGAAGCTTCTCAGTTTCAGGAGGTCACATTTATTAATTGTTGATCCCTCTGTTTGTGCTACTGGTGTTATGTTCAGGAAGCTGTCTCCTGTACCAATTCGTTCAAGGGTACCACCCACTTTCTCTTCTAATAGCTTCAGTGTGGCTGGATTTATGTTCAGGTCTTTGATCCATTTGGATTTAAGTTTTGTGCATGGCAATAAACATGGATCGATCCTCATTCTTCTACATGCCAGCCTCCAGTTATGCCAGTACCATTTGTAGAAGATGCTTTCTTTATTCCATTGCATATTTTAGCTTCTTTGTCAAAGATCAGATGTTCATACATGTGTGGGTTAATATCAGGGTTTTCAATTCAATTCCATTGGTCTACCTGGCTGTTTTTGTGCTAATACCAAGGTGTTTCAGGACTATAGCTCTATACTAGAGCTTGAAGTCAGGGATGGTGATTCCTCAAGACGTTGCCTTGTAGAACAGGGTTGTTTTGGCTATCCTAGGTCTTTTGTTTTTCCATACAAAATTGATTATTGTTCTTTCAAGGTCTGTGAAGAATTGTGCTGGGATTTTAATGGGGATTGCATTGAATATGTAGACTGCTTCTGGCAGGATTGTCATTTTTACTACATTGATCCTACCTATCCAAGAGCATGGGAGATCTTTACATTTTCTGAGGACTTCTTTAATGTCTTTCTTTAAAGATTCAAAGTTCTTGTGTTACAGGTTTTTCACTTGTTTGGTTAGCATTACCCCAAGGTATTTAATGTTGTTTGTGGCAATTGTAAAGGGTGATGTTTCTCTGATTTCTCTTTCAGCACTTTTATCATCTGTATATAGTAGGGCTACTGATTTTCTTGAGTTGATCTTGTAGCCTGCCACTTTGCTGAAGGTGTTAATCAGCTGTAAGAGTTCCCTGGTAGAGTTCTTTGGGTCACTAATCTAAACTATCATATCATCTGCAAACAGTAAAAGTTTGACCTCTTCCTTCCCAAGTGGTATCCCCTTGATCCCCTTTTGTTGTTGTGTGGCAATGGCTAGAACTTCAAGTACAATGTTAAAAAGATATGGAGAGAGTGAACAGCCTTGTTTTGTTCCTGATTTTAGAGGAATTGCATTGAGTTTCTGTCCATTTAGTTTGATGTTAGCTGTTGGTTTACTGTATATAGCTTTTATTATGTTAAATATGTTCCTGTTATCCCAGATCTCTCCAAGACCTTTATCATGAAGGGGTTTCAGATTTTGTCAAAGGCTTTTTTGGCATCTAGTGAGATGATCATGTGATTTTTGTTTTTCAGCTTGTTTATATGGTGGATCACATTGATGGATTTTCGTATGTTGAACCATCCCTGCATCCCTGGGATGAAACCTACTTGATCGTGGTGAATGATTGTTTTGATGTGTTCTTGGATCCGATTTGCCAGTATTTAATTGAGTATTTTTGCATCAATGTTCACGAGGGTTATTGGTCTTAAGTTCTCTTTCTTAGTTATGTCTTTGTGTGGCTTGGAGATCAAGGTTATTGAAGCCTCATAGAAAGAGTTTGGCAAAGACCCTTCTGCTTCTATTGTGTGGAATACTTTGAGAAGAATTTGTATAAGATGTTCTTTGAATTTCTGGTAGAATTATGCACTGAGGACATCTGGACCTGAGTTTTTTTAGTTGGATGACTTTTGATGACTGCTTCTATTTCCATAGGGGTTATAGGTTTATTTAAATTGCTTATCTGTTCTTGATTTAGTTTCTGCAAGTGATAGCTATCCAGGAAGTCATCCATTTCCTTTAAATTTTCAAATTTTGTGGAGTACAGGTTTTCAAAGTATGACCTGATGAATCTCTGAATTCCCTCAGAGTTGGTTGTTATGTCCCCCTTTTCATTTCTGATTTTGTTAATTTGTATGTTCATTCTCTGCTGTTTGATAAGTTTGGACAAAGGTTTGTTTATCTTGTTGATTTTCTCAAAGAACCAACTCTTCGTTGCATTGATTCTTTGTATTGTTTTGCTACTTTCCACTTCATTGATTTCAGCCTTCAATTTGATTATTTCCTGGCATCTACTCCTCCTGGGGGAGTTTGATTCTTCGTGTTCTAGAGCTTTCAACTATGCTGTTAATTCTCTAGTGTAACTATTCTCCAGTTTCTTCATGTGGGCACTTAGTGCTATGAACTTCCTCTGTAGCAATGCTTTCAAAGTATCCCATAGTTTTGGGTATGTTGTATTACTTCTTTGACCCAGGAATGGTGCAGTTGTGCATTATTCAATTTCCACGAGTTTGTAGGTTTTCTGCAATTTGTGTTGTTGTTGAATTCTAATTTTAAAGCATGGTGGTCTGATAAGATCCATGGAGTTATTCCAATTTTTTTGATGCTGCTGAGGTTGGTTATGTTGCCAAGTATGTGGTCGATTTTTGAGAAGGTTCCATGTGGTGGTGAGAAGAAGGTATATTCTTTTTTATGTGGATGAAATGTTCTATAGATTTCTGTTAATCCCAGTTGGATCACTACTTCTATTAGACCCTTTGCTTCTTTGTTGAGTTTCTGTCTGGTATTCCTGTCTATTGGTGAGAGTGGTGTGTTGAAATCTCCCACTATAAGTGTGTGCGGCTTTATATGTGATTTAAGTTTTAGTAATGTTTCTTTTACAAATGTGGATGCCTTTGTATTTGGGGCATAGATGTTCAGGATAGACACATCATCTTGGTGGATTTCACCTGTGATGAGTATGTAATGCCCTCTTTCATATCTTTTGATTGATTTTATTTTAAAGTCTAATTTGTTAGATATTAGGATTGCTACCCCTGCTTGTTTCTTGGGTCCATTTGATTGGAAAAATTTTTCCCAACCTTTAACTCTCAGGTAATGTCTGTCTTTGAGGGTGAGTTGTGTGTCTTGTATGCAACAGAAGGATGGGTTCTGTGTTTGAATCCATTCTCCTAGCCTGTGTCTTTTTATGGGTGAGTTAAGGCCATTAATGTTGAGGGATATTAATGACCATTGATTGCTCATTTTTCTTCGATTGGCAATGGTTGGTGGTGGTGGAATTATGTGTGGAATTTTGCCCCTTCGTTCTTTTGGCTGTTGGTAGAGAGGGATTCTCTAATGCCTATGTTTTTTTGGTTGTAGTTAACTTCCTTGGGTTGGAGTTTTCCTTCCAAAACTTTCTGTAGGGCTGGGTTAGTGGATACATATTGCTTGAATCTAGTTTTCTCATGGAATATCTGTTTTCTCCATCTATAGGGATTGAGAGCTTTGCCGGGTATAGTAGTCTGGGCTGGCATCCATGGTCCCTTAGTGTTGATAGAATATCTATCCAGGATCTTCTGGCTTTCAGAGTTTCCATGGAGAAGTCAGGTGTAATTCTGATAGGTCTGCCTTTCTATGTTACTTGGCCTTTTCCTTAGCTGCTCTTAATATTCTTTCTTTATTCTGTATATTTGGGGTCTTGATTATTATGTGGCGAGGGGACTTTTTTGTGATCCACTCTATTTGTTGTTGTGTAAGCTTTTTGTACCTTCATTGGCATGTCTTTCTTAAGGTTTATAAAGTTTTCTTCTATCATTTTGTTGAATATGTTTTCTGCCCTTTGAGGTGGTTTTCTTCTCCTTCTTCTATACCTATTATTCTTAGGTTTGGTCTTTACATGGTGTTCCATATTTCCTGGATGTTTTGTGTTAAGGATTTATTGGACTTAAGATTTTCTTTGGTTGATGAATCCATTTCTCCTAGCGTATCTTCAACACCTGAGATTCTCTCTTCCATCTCTTGTATTCTGTTGATAATGCCTGTATTGGTAGTACCTTACCGTTAGCCCTGCTTTTGTATTTTCAACCTTTCTTCAGATTGTGTTTTTTTATTGTCTCTATTTCAGTTTTCAACCCTTGCACTGTTTGCATTGTTTCTTGCAATTTTCGCTTTATCTTTTTGTCCATTTGTTGCATTTTATGGATTTTTTGGTTTGTTCTTTCTTCCATTTCTTACATTTTTTGGTTTGCTTTTTCTTCCATTTCTTGCATTTTTTGCTTTGCTTTTTCTTCCAGTTCTTGTATTTTTTGGTTTGTTTTTTCTTCCATTTCCTGCCTTTTTTGTTTTGTTTTTTCTTCCATTTCTTTCATTTTTTGTTTTGTTTTTTCTTCCATTTCTTGCATTTTTTGGTTTGTTTTTTCTTCTATTTCTTGCATTTTTTTGCTTTGTTTGTTCTTCCATTTCTTGCATTTTTTGCTTTGTTTCTTCTTCCATTTCCTGCCTTGTTTGGTTTGTTTTTTCTTCCATTTCTTGCATTTTTTGGTTTGTTTTTTCTTCCATTTCTTGCATTTTTTTGCTTTGCTTTTTCTTCCATTTCTTGCATTTTTTGCTATGTTTTTTTCTTCCATTTCTTGCATTTTTTGCTTTGTTTCTTCTTCCATTTCTTGCATTTTTTGGTTTGTTTTTTCATCCATTTCTTTGAGGGATTTTCCTACATCCTCTTTTAGGGCCTCTATCATTTTCATGAAATTCCTTTTAAGGTCATTCTATTCTGCTTCATTTGCATTGGAATGTTGGAGTCTTGCTGGTGTGGAGTCTCTAGAATCTGGTGGTGTCATATTTGTTTTCTGTTGCTGAGTGTGTTTTTATATTGTCTCTTTATCATGTCTTCTTCTAGTGAGTGCAGAAAGAGCCCCTTACTGGTCTGGTGGTTAGGGGACCAGAGTTGCTTTTGGTGGGTGCTAGCACATCCAATAATCTGGTAGTTCTTCTATTCCTTGTCCTCATTCTGGTCCCTGGACCCGCTGGAACAGCTAGTCCCCTGGTCTCCCTGGATCAGCTAGTTTCCTGGTCTCATTGGTGGGAGAGAAGTCCTGGAGTCTGGGGTGTTTGGCTCCAGCTGGGATTGGAAGCTCTGTGTAGTTCCCAGGTGAACCCCACGCACTGGACCCACCGCTGGAACAGCTGGTACCCTGGTCTCTCTGGTTCCTCTGGTTTCCTGGTCTGGTTGGTGGGAGAGGAAACCTGGAATCTGGGGTGCTTGGCTCCCGCCAGGATTGGAAACTCTGTGCAGTTCCCAGGTGATCCCCAGGCACTGGAACCACCAAAATTAATTTTTAACAATTTTTTATTACTTTTTTTAGAAAAGAGCTTGCTTCACATGTCAATCCCAGCTCCCTTTCCCACCCCTCCTCCCACAACCCCACCCCCCCCCCCCGCCATCCCTCCCTAGCCTCCCACCCAATTCCTACCTCTCTCCACACAGGGCATATCCAGAATCTGTCATCTTGTTCAGGGCAGGGTCCAGGCCCTCCCCTCAAGAGTCCAGGCTGAGAGAGCATCCCTCCTTGTGCCATGGATGCACAGGACAAACACTGATCCTCTGTCCAGGGCCCCACAGGTTGCTCAGGCATCCCCAGTGACTCTCACACTCAGGGGATTTGGGTCAGTCCCATGCTGGCCTCCCAGCTGTCGGTCTGGTGTCCAAGAGCTCCTTCTTATTCAGATCACCCGTCCTTGCTGGCTTTGCCAGCCCACTTTTTTGCCCATTTACTCATCACATCCTCTCTCTCTGTCACTGGTTTCCAGGGGTTCAGTTCAGTGTTTAGCTGTGGGTGTTTGCCTCTGCTTCCATCAGTCACTGGATGAAGGTTCTAGGATGGCATATAAGGTAGTCATCAAGTTCATTATCAGGAATGGGCATTTAAAGTAGTCTCTCCACTATTGCTTAGCTTGCCAGTTGGTGTCATCCTTATGGACAGCTAGAGGTCTCATTGGTGCCACATCTCTCCTCAATCCTATGACTCCTTCTATTATGGTATTTCTCATCCTGTTCTCCCCCTATTCTACCACCAACTCAAACTTCCTGTTTCCCCATGACCTCTTCTTCTCTCCCTCTCTTCTTCCCAGCTCCCCCTCCCCTCCAGCCCCTCTCCTCGCCTTGTTCCCAATATGTTCAGGAGATCTTACATCATTCCTCTTCTCTGGAGTACCATGCATATCTCTCTTAGGTTCTTTCCTGTTTCCCAGATTCTCTGTCAGTGGAATTGAAGACTGGCACTCCCCTGATCCATGTCTAAAATCCATATATATGAGTGAGTACATACCATGCTTGTCTTTTTGTGACTGGGTTACCTCACTCAGGATGTTTTCTTTTAGTGCCATCCATTTGCCTAAATTTTCAAGATTCCATTGTTTTTTTCTTCTGAGTAGTACTCCATTGTGTAAATGTACCACATTTTCTCTATCCACTCTTCAGTTGAGGGGTATCTAGGTTGCTTCCAGGTTCTGGCTACTACAAATAATGCTGCTATGAACATAGTGGAACAGATGTCCTTGTTGTATGAATTTGCATCTTTTGGATATATGCCTAAGAGTGGAATTGCTGCGTCTTGTGGTAGATCGATTCCCATTTTCCTGGGGAATCTCCATACTAATTTCCAAAATTAAATATTTTATTTAACAGATTTGGGCAATGATCAGTGTCACAGATAATCCCACATGTGTTTGAAAGGAGAGAACTATTTACCTAAACGGTGAGAAGGGTCTAAGCAGACACAGAATGATGCCAAGAAAAGATGGCATTACATTAGTCATGACACTGCAATTCTGGAAGGATGTTTACTCCATAAACTAAGCTATATTTGTGTTATGAAGACATTAAATATAGAAATTCTTAGCTATAAGTTTCTCTATGTTGTTAATTTGGGAGTAATTGTATTTGTATATAAGTATGTGTATTCTATTAAATTAACACTATGTTATGTATTACTTCCTAAAAGTGATATAATATCACTTTGGCAAGAATAGTTTTATATACTATGTGATTGTAAATACCAAATAGCAATTGGTTAAAATAAATATTTCCAGTGCTTACACAGTTCACACATGGTGGTTTTCAGATCTTTCTATTAATATATTTATGGAAGAATGATAAGTGAAGGCAACTAATGAGCATTCTTCTTTGGAAAACAAAACTTAAAAACTTTATTTTCTCATATATGAACTTTGTATGCATGTTTATATATGTTCAATGATTTAATATAACATTCCTTATACTCAGTTCCTTAGCAAGTCTTTTTTATGTCACCAGCATTTTTTAAATTTAAATTAGAAACAAGCTTGCTTCACATGCCAATCCCAGCTCCCTCTCCCTCCTCTACTCTCCCACCCCCCATTTAACCCTCCTCCAACCCCTCACTGAATCCACACTCCACTCTCCAAGGAGGGTGAGGCCCTTCATAGGGGAATCTCGAAAGTCTGTCATATGATCTGGGGCAGGGCCTAGGCTCTCCCCCATGTGTCCAGCCAGAGACAGCATCCCTTCATGTGGAATGGGCTCCCAAAGTCTATATGGATGACAGGGATAAATGCTGATATATTGCCCAAGGCCCCAAAGAATGCAGAGGACTCCTGACTGACACCTACTTTCAAGGGGTTTGGATCAGTCCCATGCTTGCCTCTCAGCTGTCATTCTTGGGTCCATGAACTCCCCTTGTTCAGGTCAGCTATTTCTGTGGGTTTCACCCACCAAGTCTTAGCTCCTTTGCTCATCACTCCTCTCTTTCTGCAACTGGTTCCCAGGAGTTCAGTTCAGTGTTTAGGTGTGGGTGTCTGCCTCTGCTTCCATCAGCCACTGGATGAAAGCTCTAGGATGGCATAAAAGGAAGTTCGTCATCACATTATCAGGTAAGGGCATTTAAGGTAGCCTCTCCACTATTGCTTAGATTGCCAGTTGGTGTCATTCTTGTAGGTCTCTGGACATCTCACCAGTGCCAGATCTCCCTATAATGGGTCCTTCTATTATGGTATCTCTCATCCTGCTCTCCTCTATTCTTCCCCCTGCTCAACTTTGCTGCTCTCTCAAAGTCCTCCCCTCCCATCCTCTTTGCCCCCACTTTCCTCCCAGCTTTCCCCCTCTTGTGCTCCTAATCCCCTCAGAAGATTCTGTCCCTTCCCCCTTCTCTGGGGTACCATGCGTATCTCTCTTAGGGTCCTCCCTGTTTCTCAGACTCTCTGGCTGTGGGACTGTAGGCTGGCACTCCTCTGTTTCACACCTAGAATCCATACATGAGTGAGTACATACCATGCCTTAGCATTTCCTTAGCCTATGAAATGCCTGTTGTATGAAATCTGAGAGCTATGTTATTGACTAGGGAAATTAATCAAAAGAACAATGGAATACTTCAAGATTGAACAATGAGCTAGCCTTGTTTAATGTAAACAGCAGGGTTCACAAAATGCATCTGATTTAGAAAACTCACCAAAGATGGGCATGTGACTATCAGGGAAATTAATTTAATAGTGCAGATCTGCAGATTGCATGGCTCAGAGGTTGAAGGTTTTAGTTAGTTGATCTTCCAGGAGACTCAAATTCGTTGCCTGCATTCTTGTCTGACAACCAGCTATATATAACTCCAGTGCTATAGGCTCCAACATGCTCTTCTGGACACTTTCATAACTTATTTTCATATTATGTAATAGCACATATGTATCATAATAATAAACCAGACACATAGAGACATACCAGTTCACATGAGATGGGTTAGAAATATATTTGGTAAACTTACAGTCAGTATAGTAATTGATTTGGGAATCTGAATATAGGGTTTTAAGTTTGTCATTTTCAGTATCTTCTTAATTTTCATTTGCTTGTAATTTGTTCATAGTTAATATTCCATAAATTCATCTTCTTACCATTGCAGGCACCACATTAAATGAGGAAGGGGCTATTATGAGACACAGAATGTGGAGATGTCTGGTTGTAAAACACTAAATTGCTGTATTTCTGGGCAGGTACATGTGTGGAAATGGATGATCCAGGATTCAAACTTTCATCATGCTATCAAAAATGACCAATAAAGAGTAGTTTCTTAATTACTTCTAAAAGTCAAACTTCAAGACAAAATTTAAAGATAATAGTCAAGTTTCCAGAGCAGAATCTGAATAAAATGCTAAGATTATATTTTTGGAGAGGACGATAAAATCCCCCTTTTACTTACCTTGAATGCATGTGCCAGACAATAGAAAGTTGCAAGAACTAGTTGAATTGTTTTAAGTTTTTAAGCATATTCATCATATTCCATTTTTAATTAGATAGTAGAACAACTACCAAGGTTTATTTAGCCATCTCTGGTATTTACTGCTCCATCCATCAGCATCCAAATATTTTAAAGCCATATCCACATAATTTATATGTTATTCTTTAATGAATTCTTTATTTTATACTTTATGGATCTTCTATTTATATGTGATATATTCCTTTATCTGAATTGCAAATAGACAACTGACGGATTTGAAAAAGAATCTTCCCATGGGAGAGATATTTGAATATCTCCACATATTTGTATTCTTGTCCCCCAGTTGATTGATCTTTTTGGGAAGTATTAGGAAGTCTGGATTTGTCAAGGGATCTGTGCCACTAAAGGTGGTCTTTGAGCTTCCAAAAATCTGGAGCTATTGATAATGTGCTCTCTACCTCCTAATGGTCACCAACACGCCCATTCCAGTATCGTGATCTCTGAGACACTTAAACTGTGAATCAAAATTTAATTCTTTCTTTCGTGAATTATCTTTCTCTCTCTGCCTTGCAGTTGTGCCTCAATATGTAAGGTCTCAGCTACTGCTCTGGCGCCATGCCTGCCTTCTGTGATGCTCCCCATCATAGTGATCATGGACTCTCATGCTCTGAAGCTGTCAACCCAATTAAATGCTTTCTTTTGTAAGTGGTCTTCGCCATGATCACATCAAGAGAAAAACAACTAAGACAGTGTTTATTTTATTTAATTTGTGTTATAACTGTAACCCACACCCACTTTCCTCCCCTAAACGAAAGTTGTCAGTTTAGTAAACAGAATCATTACAAATATTATTGAAAACCCTAGATTTTACTTCATAATTATCAGACGAAACCCAATATTTTAACTTGTTAAAAATATTTTCACCTTAAGGTGTTGCATTGAGCTAAGGGGAACTTCTGAACATTCACTACTTATATGTCATAATATGTTTGACTTATTATTTCTGTATCTTGAATATCAAATCTGATTAGAGACTTTCATTCAAGTATCTTCTCCAAAATTAAGCTCTAAAGTGTTCACAATTCCAATGCTTTCTCCTAGTCTCATAAACATGATATGGTGTTGACATTTCTCTTGAAATTAATCTCAGTATAATTTAATTGTATGCGTATATTCTTTGTTCATCCTCAGGCTATGGTAAACCTTGAAGTGAGAATATATTTCGTTTTATTCTCTTTCCTATCCAGATATCTAAATAAGAGGAACAGTGCTATTTCCATGCATTATTCCATGCCTAAATTAATTAAATAGTAAACTCATTCATGACAGAATTGAATTATCATGACTTAATCATGAATGCAAGCTAGTCTTACTCAGCAGAACTTATCGATGGAGGATTTAAAATATGCCAGATTATTAATGTGCAATCATCATTATGCCAGCTTAGTCCTGCTTTTCCTGGATGTCTAGAATAAATTTGAGCCATTCCATGCACTTAGCTAATATTTACTTGTCACTAACTACATTGTCATAGTATGTTGAAGACACAGTAATGTCAATTCCTTGCACAACACAGAGGTGTCAATATTTTCATGGAAGACACAAGTTATCAAACAATACATACTGTGGATACATAATGCTGAGTGTTGTGAGCCTACTAAACAGAATAATATAAATTTCAGGAGTTCAAGAAATGTTTCAGTTAAACCAGAAGGAATGAATTTCTTTGTAGGTGATATTTCAACAAAGACAATAATGTAAGGCAGAAAGGTATATTCTAATTTCTGAAATACCAGCTAAGAAAGGTATATTCTAATTTCTGAAATACCAGCTTGTGTCATACAGAATAAAACCAAGAACTAATATACTGATTGCCCTGGCTAGTAAACTTGACAAAAGTAAGGGTCATTTGGAAAGAGAAATTCTCATTTGAGAAAATGCATCTAAAAGATTGGTCTGTAGGGTATTGTTACTGGCATTCTCCCCACCAGCCTGGTCCTGGTGCAATGTCAACTCCAAATAACACGCAGAAACTCTATTAGTTAGAATGCTGTAGGTCAATGTCTGGGCTATTTCTGTCTTAAGTATTACCCACAAATACAAATATATATATATATATATATATATATATATATATATCTTACTGAGAATGCCAGACTTGTGTCCTTTCCTCCCAGGATCACATGGTGACTGTCTCCTCTTGACTACCTTTCCCAGAATCCTCCTTGACACCTATACCCATCTATCTTGCTTGCATTTTGACCAACAGTGCTTTATTTATAAACCAATAAGACAAACATATACACAGAAGGTCTTCTTCCCCCATCAGGTTATTCTATAGAACATTTTTTTAATTAGTGGCTGATACAAGAAGGTACAACCCATTGTAGGTGGAAACATTTCTAAGGGCAGAGATATATTTGTATTTTGTATTATGTTCTATTGCAGGAACAAAATATTGTAAACACAGCAATTTAAAAAGTGATGTGTTTACTTTGCCTTGAAGTTTGTATGGGTTACAGTCCATGATGACAGAGATAACACATGCTGGCAAGAACAGCTAAGAACTCACATCTTCATCCACATTAGGATTTTCTTGAGTGCAGTTCTACAGTGCATATTCTTAATTGTAAGGACGCCCAGCCCGCTGCAGATAGTACCATTCCTGTGTGTGATACCCTAGAGTGTAAAAGACAAGAGTTGAGCAAGTCATGGTGAACAAGCCTATTGTTGCATGATGTTTTTGGTCTTTGGAGCTTTTTGGAGGGGAGGCAGTCACCCAGTATCCAAATAAGTTACACGCAAAGTCTTATTATTTATGAATGCCTAGTCTTGGCTTGGCTTGTTTCTTACCAGATTTCCATAACTTAAATTATCCCATCTACCTTTTGCTTCTGGGCTTTTCCTGTTCTCTTCTGTAAATCTTACTCTTACTCTGTGGATGGCTGTATAACTATATAGTTGGATAGCTGATTGGCTGAGTGGCTGCCCCTGATGTACTCCTCAACTTGTTTTCTTGCTGCTTCTTTCTTCTTTCTCCTTATATTTATACTCTCTGCCTACCAGCCCTGCTTATCCTTGTTCTTGCCTTGCTATTGGCTGTTTGGCTCTTTATTAGACCATCAGGTGTTTTAGACAGGCAAAGTGACATAGCTACAATGAGTTGAACAAATGCAGCATAAACAAAACTCACACACCTTAGAATAACATTTAATCAGCACTCCTTCATGGCTTCTGCTTTAGTTCCTGTCTCCAGGTGCTTGTCTTACTTGAATGCCAGTCATGACCTTCCTCATTGATGAACTATTTCCTGATGTATAGATAAAATAGACCCTTTTATGCCCAATTTGACTTTGTCCTTGTGCTTTATCACAGCAGTAAAACCATAACTAAGTCTGTGAATGATCAGGATTCTCCAAATGCAATGAGTTGAGTAATGAAGACTCTAGCTGAAGTGAAAGCAAGTTGATGAGGCATTGAAAGAAAGACAATAGGAATTGCGATCTTAGCTGCAAACTTGCTTCTGGATAATTTGAGGAGGACACTGGTTACAGACATTGCAACACACATTTAGAAAAATTCTTGAGTCCAGAAAGCAGACCTTGATTCTCCCATGTCAAACAATGTTTGATTAAGTACTGGATACCTCCTAGATGACAGATTGTTAGCCTGTAAGTGATACAATCGCAGTTTGCTGAACAAGGCAGTTGTTATCAATCAACTGGGCCATATGCATGACAATCTTAAAGGGGGAAGTACATTTTTCTTCTTTAAGTGAAAACAAACAAATTCTTTAGGAGAAACACTGGTTATAAAACATAAAACAAGTGTCTGCATCATCTGAAAATCCTCAGACTCATGGTGTTATTCATGAATTTCTCAAAAGATTCTTTATGTCAGACTCCCGAAGGATAGTTACAACAGTGCCAGTAGTTTTAAAGATTCCACATGTTGTGTTGTGCAAACACAATTATACAGTTAGATTAGCAATGATAAAATGGCAAGAAGTTGTAGTACCATTTTTGCTATGGGAAGTGATGTGTAACCAAATTGGAATAGGAAACTCTAGATGATATTATGCAGAGAAATCACAGTATGTATTAACATTTTAAAGTTTTTTCCTTCCATTCTCATGCAGATAATTCCCAGTAAATTTAAAACTAGGATAAGGATCCAATTTTTAATTTATGTTAAGATATAGTGACAAATGCATTTTTAAAAGGAAGAAGGAATCAAGAGGACTTCCTGAAGAAAGCCATGAAATTTCTGAAAGAAAATGCATGTCAGACATGTGGCTGAAAAAAGAGACAATGGGGTTTTCATGGAAAAGTAACAAAAGTGGAGACATTGTGAGAGGGAAATAAAACGAAAAACACTTCATGACAAATGTTACTCAACACTGAGCACAAAGGTTGAAGTACCAGATACATTTTTCTTAAAAGCAGAGAGCATTTTTGAGTGTGATATAGCTCTTTCGGTGGGATACAAAATAAAATGTCTAATTCCAGTGATATGAGGAAAAAATGAAAAATATGGTTGGTGCCTCACTGAATATTAAAAACTCGAGGAATGAAATATAGAAATGAATGGGAGTATGAATGAGTTGATGCTTTTTAGAGAATTTTTACTGTTTTATTTAAATTATGAAATATCAGAATATAACATCAAAATTAAGTTATACAGAAAAAGTAAATGCTGATGTTATGTGAAGAAAAACTACTTAGAATCAAGAACAATATCAAGGTGTATTTTGCATAATAAATAGTGAGTTTATTTCCATGTCTGGATCACCAGTATGACATTAAATCCTGAAATAATAAAGGAGTAAATAATTATTTTGGTGAGGATAATGTGAATTGAAAAGACAGTATTAATGGCCAGACATTTTATGTTAAGCAGTTGGAGGAATGTTTGGTTCTCTGTAATAATTGAAGTTGTACATGGTAAGGAGGTATTGGAGAGACAAATGTTTCGAAGGTAGCATTTTGTAGAACAGGTAAACTCAGGATGTCTGTCCAAGTCATAGAGATGTTGATATGACTCAGAGTAATAAGCAAGTGTCAGTCAGTGAGGCAGTGCCGCAATGACTGTAGCAAGATCCTTACACGCATTTCAAGAGTAACATTCCTGCTATTTGGAGGAGTGAATGAACTTCTTAGATTGCACATACTCTAGTAGCATAATACCAGATCTGAGGCTTCCACTTTTGTGGAATGTAGATTACACATGCAATTAAATACCTAAACACCAAATAAAATAAAAGATAGCATTCATGTATTTTTCTTCTCTATATATGTAGGGGAAGAATGTGTGCCCTAATTCACATGTAGAAGATGAAGGAGAACTGCGTGAGTATTTTCTGTTCTCTCATTATATGGGTTCTTTGAACAAAACTCAGGTTGTCAAGCTTAACAGCAAGTTCCTTGCAACAGTGATGTTGCAAGTTGTTTTTTTAGACCTGAGCCCAGCATCTCACAACATCGAATATATGACCATTAGGTGGGTTCTAAAAGGTTTATAGTAGAAAAAGATATTTCTCTAGTTCTGTAATTAAATTGTTCATGCAAACAACTTAGAGTTTTGTACACCAAAGCTAAATGTATAAATATGACCCAGAATTCAAAGAGAAATAATAAGGAAGGAAGAGTGTAACTCACACTATGTTGAAAACAACGTAAATGAAACATAATGGGCTGAAATGGTTTTATTTGGATTTGTATGGTAGATGCTGTGAGATGACAAAAACATATCCACAAGAGTATCTAACTGGGATGGAAAAGAGGTGTAGACAATATTTTCAAGCTATACTTCAAAATGATTTCCTTCAGGGAATCATAGATTTAGATGATCTTGTCTGGTTTCCATGAAAGTAACATTGCTTCCAAAACAATTTGCAGAAATATGTGGGTCTTAGAAAGTCACAAATTCGCCGGGCAGTGGTGGCACACGCCTTTAATCCCAGCACTCGAGAGGCAGAGGCAGGCAGATCTCTGTGAGTTCGAGGCCAGGCTGGACCGACAGCCTCCAAAACAATACAGAGAATCCCTGACTCGTAAAACCAAAAAAAAAAAAAAGGAAAAAAAAGAAAAGAAAGTCACAAATTCTTCTGTTGGGAAATGTAAGTAGAAATATGTGATAATACAATTTCCCAAATTTGTAACAGAATATTTATAAACCGTTATCCTCTTTCACTGCCTATGTAAACAAATGTATATAAATGTATGTATGCAATGACATAAGTGCAAAGAGCCAGGCATAATGTTAAGAACACCAAGCTATTATGAGAACAGATGCTTTAATGAATTGTGCTAGATTATTCTGGGCTTCAATAAAATAATAACAATGTTCAATTAAATATTCAAGTTTTAAAAGCTTATTAAGGACACTACTAAAACTAAATAGTGTGCTTGTCTCTTATCAAGTGGTCATGTGGTTTGTGATTATGATTCAATGATTTCAAGTTCCAGTAATATATACTAGGGCTTCATTTTTCACAGGAAACAGACTGATCAGTCTAACTGGAAACTAAAGCACTTCATTGCAAACCTTGATTACCTTTCATCTCATTAAAAAGCTGTTGAAAGATAATTTATTTCTAGTTGTTAGCAGAGGATAGAAATTCCTTTTTGCTAATGGGTCAGTCTGATTATATCTTGTTACTTGCTTTTATCAGTCTTGATAAAAGAACAGTAAAATCATTATTATCTCTATTTCAGCATCTCAGAAACAGAGAAAATTGTATTTGATGAACTGGGGTTTAATTAGATCAAATAGTTTTAGCTATGGTTGAGTTTAATGATTTTTGAGACTATAAGTAGATACACCAATGCTAGTACTTATTAATTGCTCTTATACATAATATTCTAGAAAAGTCATATAGGACACAAGGTGAAAATTTTAAGTCATGCTGTGGGACAAAGTTTTGTTTTTATATCTCAACAAACTGGATGAAAGTTGCATAAATCTAGACTGTATATTGCCTGAATATATTTGAAATAGAATTGTTTGTGGTATTTGCTAAAGGGAACAAAGGAAATGTAACAGAAACGAACAAATTGACAGTGTTTTCTGACACATACCTTCCTGGAACTGACCAACTGGACCACTTCTACAATGCACCTGGAGATCCCAGTGGTAATGAAATTGTCCAGCTGATGCAGAAATACATTTAATTTCCTTTAATTTTCCTTAGTACAAAATTTGCAAATGCACTCTCAGTACAAACAAACAGAGATAGCAACTTCTAAGTAATTCATATGAATGTACTGCAGTGATTTATGTGTCTCTCAACATCCTGAAGTCATTTGAACAACTAAAACCCACCAATACTGGAATAATCAATAAATGCAAATTTTACCTGTTATCTGATATCTGGTCTCAGACATATGGCCATTTGTCAAAATTTAAATTATATTTTATTTAAAGATGTCAATTCTTAACTCTTAGACTCTGTGGTCATGGTTATTTTTAAAAAGGATATTTAAAGACGGTTCAGTTTTCATGAAGTCCTTAAATCAGGACCCCATGATTACTTTATCATTCATCCTTTGGGAAATAAAAGAGATGTGCCTAGAGGATAGATGAAGTGAAAATACCAGAGGAAATGACACTCCATAGACTATAGTATGTCTGAGGATTCAGGAAGACAGGAGAAATATGAACTATGTCACAGACCTCAGAAATAATTAAATAGTTCATACATTGTCTTGGAATTCTGGCTTTGAGAACTTGTCATTATTCCAGGTATTCATTTAAATTCATATTCATTTATATTTAATATTTGAACAAGATTTTAATGTAATTAATTGTGAGGAAATAAATTTCTGTTATTTAAGCTACAAAGTGTGTGTTATTCTGCTGTGATGAGGCTAAAAATTTTGAACCCTACAATACTGTCAAGATACCAAGAGAACTGATTGTAGATACTGTTGTGTAGATGGCCATATTTCCTAATCATCTAACAGTGCAATGGGAAGTGTGAGATGATAGATGATACTGACCTGACCTGGGCTGCAATTCTAAATTATGTAATTTATAAAGATGTTTTTACCAACTTGTCAAACTGATACCTTTTAATACCTAATTCTATTACAGAGTAGCAATTGATATAAAGTCATCATACAAGCATTTTTGTTTATTTTTTAATCAGAACTTAAAACTGGTCTATCTAACTTATCACCTAGAACATATATATGTATATATATAATTTATGTACTACATATAGTAATACACATTATATACTAATATTTAGGTACTACATATAGTTATATGTTGTATATAATATGCTACTTATATAATTATAAATTATATAGTCTAGTTTTAAGATTAATCAATAAAGTACAAATCAAGAAGCATATAGATTTTTTTTTAAAATGTACAATGAGGAAGAATTGCTACCCAGTCTCTTGGTTTACATTGAAACGAAGAGTCAGGTCAAACATCAAGGAATTTGTGGGATCTGCTAGAACTCAGATAGTGATAAACAACAAAAATCTAGAGTGTCCAAAAAGCCATACATTCCTCCCAATACTTCTGTCTTGATTCAATGTTACCAATGTTGGGTTCCTGACCAATGCATAAAAAATAATAATTATGTTGTTTTGATTAACCATGTTTGTCTTTAAATAGTTATAGGAGTCATGGCAAGCATATATCTCTGTAATCCACTGCTGTGCTGTCTTGAAAGAGAGGTTTGGAAGAGCAATTTCAGTATACAATGTTTGTTTTATATTGTCACATATGGTGACTCTATGCCTTCAAGACATCAGGAAAGATCCCAACCCTTAATGTCTGTCAAGTAACTATACTGCTAGTTTATGGTTTTTGAAATGACTGCTGGATCACCTCAAAGTCACTCTGATTATTGTTCTAATATTCACAGTGAAAGAGCTCCAAGAATCTGACAAAAAGTTTTCTCAAAGTCAGTTTCAGATGTATTGGGGGAGGAGAATTTTGTGGTATCTACTGTGATCTCAGCTTGTAATTGACACTGTAAGTCCTTGTATCTGCACTGGACAAAACAGATCCAAGTATAGCACCACGGGAAGCCATGTGAGAAAGGACAAGAAAATGAGGGACAAAAGAAGAGGCAATAGTGAGTTCTGCCACGACCCTCTAGCAAATGCTGTAAATATGGACCACACTCTTGGAAATACATTTTAGATTTTTTTTCTTTTTTCACAGAAGAAGAAGCAGAAAAAAAGATCACTATGTAGCACTATAATGAGAAGAGGGAACATTGGAGCAAGTAACAGTTGGTCTACATTTTCATCATCGACATGGGCCAACAATGTTTTTTAGAAATGCGTTCTTTCTGCATTTCTCTTCTGACCTTCCTGCACCAACTTCCCAAATATTTTGGCTATAAGTATATGATACTGTGTTCTCCTGTACTGTAATTCTAAACAAAATAATTTATAAAGATATATTTATTACCTTGTAAACTGATACCTTTTAATACCTGACTTCTACTAATAACAATTGATGTAAATTTTTCATAAAAGCACATTTTGGTTTGTAGAACAAAATGTAATATTCAAATAGAAATGAGATTCTTCCTCCAACACAAAGAACATGATATAATTACTTTTAACATTAAATTGTAAATAACTTTTTTGAGATAGATCTTTCTGTATAGCACTGTTTGCCCCAGAACTTTCTCTGTCCTCCAGGCAGGTCTCTAACTCAAAGGGATCTACCTTCTTCTGCATGCAAAATTATAAATAAATTTTTAAAAATTTATACAAATTTACATCTTTATTCAGAAAATGCCTCTGAAAATTTGTTTCATATTTTAAGAAATCATTTTTCAACTATTTTAAATAAAAGACTCATGGCATAATTCACAGAAATATGATAAACCACAATTACTAATGTGAAATAATACACTTTAATCATTTACTTTCTGTGATTCATTCGATATTTCCCATTGTCTCTTTAAACTTGTCATTTTTCACTGATTTAATCATTATTTTCTATTGCAAATAAAATATCTAATATAAATGTTCATCAATCATAATTTGCCTTTTTTTCTATTTAAGTAGTATGGATATAAACTATTCCCGAGATAAGTCACCTAGATTTTCTTGTAGAGTATTGTCTTACTGTATTTCTTGTCCTTAGCATTCACACTTATCTAGTACAGTAGACAAACCAGTTACTATTTTTGTGGAACTTTGTTGTTAGGGCAAAAACTCAAACTTATTCCTACTTTGACATCATATTTTTTTATTTTTAACTATTATTTTAACACAATAAAATTTCATTTTTTAATTTATTTTACTTTTGAGGTTATAATCTAATTACATTTCTCCCTTCCATTTCCTCCCTTCCAACCCTCCCATTTATATAAACTCTTCTGCTCTCCTTCAAATTCATGGCCTCTTTTTCACTAATTTTATTGCAACATATATGTATATATGGATGCATATATTCTTAAATATAACCTGTTCATTTCTTATGATGTTATTTGTATGTATGTTTGCATGTTTACTGTTTGTCACGGCCTGGGAAATTGGTGTACTCTTTTCTGGGGAAGACCACATTTCCTGTTTCTAACTTTCCACAGTTGGTGTGTGTGTGTGTGTGTGTGTGTGTGTGTGTGTGTGTGTGTGTGTGTGTACACATATATGTATATATATATAATTTAGAAATGATCTTATTTTACCTATCAATTCCAGTTCCCTCTCCCTCCCATCCTCCCATGCCCCCACTGAATCCCCTTTCCCACCCCTATCTACTTCCCAGAGAGGGTGAAGCCTTTCATGGGGGATCATAAAAGTCTGTCACATCATATGGGGCAGGGCCTATGCCTTCTCCTGTGTATCTAGGCTGAAAGAGTAGCCCTCCATGGGGAATGGCCTCCCAAAGTCCATTTGTGTACTAGGGGTAAATAATCTGTATTTCTTTTTTAAAAAAATGTTGAAACTTTGTGGGCTTTTCCCACCCACTTTGACCTGCTCATTGGTGTCAACCTTGATGTGATCACACATAGACAATAATGTTAGTGATACTCTATGGGTATAGCTTTCTGAGGGTACTAGGAGACACAATCTCACAGCAATATCTGTGATCCTTGGGTTCTCACAATCTTTCCATCTGTCTTCTGCAATTTCCCCTGAGCCTTAGGTGTAGGAATGCTGTGCTAATGCATCCATTGAGCCTGAACTTCACAACTCTGTGTTTTGACTGGTTGTGGTTTTTCTGTAGTGGTCTTTGTCTATGTGAATCAGAAGTTTCCTTGATGAGGAGTGAAGACTACTGTGGGTTGGATAAGTGTTCACAATTGTTACTAGGGAATATCTTGGTTTAATAAATTAGTGCTCATTGAGTCTCCTCCAAAACTATATGTTTTGTATCAATCATCTTTTCTCTCTTGTTTGATAGATATTGAGTCCAACTGGAGTACTGTTACCACTAAGTACAGGTGCCACAATTCTACCCTTCGTGCTATTATGCCATGCTGGTTGCTAGCACGGTTCCAAGGAGCCACACCTGGGTCAGACTGTTAGTTGCCTCCTTCTATTGGAAATTACATGGTGCTTTCTGATACCATAAAGCTACTCCTCAGTGAGGAAATCATCATGTCAGGGCCTTAATGGGTAGTGTTTTGCAAATGTTATGTTGCAGAACAATAGCTGTTATCGTGTCATTATTGAATAATTAACAGTTTAGGAATATAATGTTTTCATCACTGGAAATAATCAAAGTACTTTAAATAGTTTTTAAAAAATCATGAAAAGTTGAAAATTTTCTGACATTTATGATCAGATCATGAGGCAGTATACAGCTAAGGTGGTGAGGTGGTGTAGTTGTACACTGATAAAAACAGGGTAAGTATACTGTTCTTTGAAAAGAATCCTCAATAGCTAGTGAGGCTTCCTGTTAAAGCTGCCACAAACAACAAAGTTTCTAATATTGCTTTTTGTTCATAAGAAGTGAATCCTGTAGAATCCTAGAAATTAATTACTTTCCTCAAACCCATGAGAGAACTGACTTGGAAGGTCTGTCTAGAGTCAGAAGCCAGAAATAATCTGAGCATCAGTGAGACATACTTTAACTTTGGTGATACAAGCACTGATGATGATTTCAGCCTTAGGAGGCCAGGTGATTGACTCATTCACCTAAAGTGATCCAGAATGCTGGTCCACAGAAAATGCTGTGATTTTGAGACACTAATTTGGTGCAAGTTTTTAAAAATCACCATAATAAAATACAGAAATGCATCAACTACACATATTTCATGCTTCACAAAATGTATTAAAATGACTATATGACAAAGTTGATTTAGACTACTACATAGGAGAAAATATTTGCCATGATGATATTTTCAGTTATTATTGCTGCATTGCATGTTGCATTCTTTAATTGAAGTTTAATTATAAATCACACTTATGCTGATCTCATCATTTCCATATTCGGTACACATGATTCTATATCTGAGATAGATTGGGGATAAAATGCTTAGATAAATTAGACTGAAAAGTAAAAATTCTGTAAAGAAACAGAAGATGCACTGTGTCTTGAGTTACAGTGGTAGGAATCAAATAAATAATAATAATTCGATCATTTAGTTATTCATTTGCACAGGAGGCTGGGATTTAAATAATGTTATAATAGAAATAAGTTCTGAAGATGTAAGGTTTTCTGGGCTTTTTCAGTATTTTGTCTACTACTTCCACAAAAAAAGAAAGATATTTGTAGTGAGATGTCCACCCTACCTGCACCTGTTGCACTAATCATGCCCCTTTAGGCATGGACACAAGTGCAGATGTGATGGGGGCAAGGCTAGTTCTGGGGCCCCAAACCCCAGCTCTCTCTCTCTTGGTTTAGTTCTGGTCACAGAGAGCAGCCTCGGTGTGCATCCTTGGAGCTGGAAATTGCACATCGTGGGTTTCTTATGTAAGTGACTTCTCCCCAAATAAAATTAGCCTGTATTTAACCAAGTCCCATGTATCTTCATCTGTGCACCAATATCTGGTGTCAGAAGTGGAATATGAGCCCATGCCTCCATGGGATATCTCACTACAGACAGTAAGAAAACAATGGCCCTAGTTTAAGGGGAAAATTGTTGGTGTCCAGTACAACATTGAGGGGAAGAAAAATCTGAATTACAGCACTTCTGAAGATTTATATTTTAAAATGGAGTCTTCAGTGGCCTCTAAGAAACTATTAACTCAGACTGCTTCATAATCATTGCATACTTCATAAAATGTCTGCCTTTTAAATCTGAACATACAATCATCATGATCAAGCCTCAATAAAAAAGTTATCTCCCCATGTAAAATGACTAACAAAATGGAAGATTCAGTAGAGGTGTAAACTGATTTGAGGAAACATCGTCCTAGGTATTGCTGGAGCAGTACCACTTTCAAAGGATTTGATGATTCCTGACTGCACCAGGGTGCCAGCTTGGTGGGGCTTTGGTAAAGCATTTTCCTGATAGTGCATGGTACCCTTGCTGTGTTTTCCCTAGTGTGTGTAATCAAAGCATTCCTCAAATGGCTCTTCCCATAAGCACATTGTTCCTATGATCTCAAAGTCCCAACCTTATGAGCCCACTTAATCTTAAATACCCTTCCCATGGCCATGAGTCTAACAACTGAAAATTTGAAGTTGTAGATTCAATTCAAGAATGGATGAGTCAGATAAAGTTAAGTCCATAGAAAATACCATGTCTGAGCATGTTGTTAATTACTAGGTATTTATATACAGCATGCAAGAACAAAAGGAAATAAGGAGCAATGCATTGAAAGAGAAAATGATTCACAATTATTTCAAGTACTTGATGCAGTTGTTTTGTTTGGGTGACTTCCATCTGATTTTATTCTAAAGCTCTTACATATGTTTTACCCATTCCACCAGATTGATCTCTTGTCCAGGGAGTTTCCATATGTTCTGATCATAGAATGCCTCTAACAGCAGTAGAGACTGGAGATTTTATGTAGGTGTCCTTGTCCTTTGGCTCCTCTTTTCATTTGCATTTGAGACATATGGCTTCTCTGTGTTTGAGTTCCCTGTCATCAACCCCTCAAGTTCTTTCTAATTAATACTCACCATGATTCAATAACATGACATTTTAAAGGACTCATGATTTTACAGTGACAATAACCTAATTTTTATGACAACTACTTTTCCAAAAATAGTGTACAAGTTTTACATGATTATGAAACCATAATATTTTCAACTTCCATTTCATAATTGCAATATATATTTATATAATATGTAACTTTCTGAAATTTTTTTAAAACTGACTTTAAATAATTTGACAATGAGTTTTGTTAAGGAAACCGAGGATTAGCTAAATTATAAAAATCAATATTTCATTTGATATTGGATTTTGCATAGGAACAACATATTAAGCTTACAAGAGTAGGTGATTCATATATCGGCAGAGAGGAAGGTGCACCTAGAAGAATCTACTTTGATTTCTTAACAAGAGGAATCTGTTGGGAGACCCTATTGTCTTCTAACAGGGAAAAGGTAGATCTGGACCACTCTGTCATGACATCTCACAGCAGGAAGATGGGTCTGGGAGATTGCATTGTCCTCTAATAACAAGACAGTGGATGGATCTTGGAGACTATATTGACTTAAAAGAACAGGATGGAGCTGCTTATTCTGTGAATGAGTGAATGTATGACCCAGTTTTTATAGGGCACAAACTTATTTTTTAATAGGATTCCTACTTCCTGTATAGAATTTGAGACAAACAGAATTTTTGGACTAAGAGGGAGGAATAAACACAAAGCAGAAGGAATACTCATTGTTCTTTAGAAACAAGGGAACACTAAAGAAAGTGTATATTTCAAACAATTAAATATAAAAATACTGCCTTCATATTCACTATCCTTTACTATTTTAAATGCCTCAGAAATTCAAAAACATGTTATATAAGAGGTGGATCTCACACTACTAAAAATGGCTATAGAAAAAAGCAATAAAACAGATATCCAACATTTTTCCTTAAGGGGGTCAAAAATAGTTTCCCTTATATTATTGTTGTCTCATTTTATATGATAAGTGATGGTCCAATAGTAAATCTAGACATTACTGGAAATGTTCTAAACTGCCTAGCAGCCACTAAAGGCAATTTAAGTGTGATTTATTACCAAGCCACAAAAAAATATGCTACCATTCCTAGCCACTTTCCTTCTGGAACAAGAAAAGTAGACTGTGCTTTTGTGGTTAATGATAAGTATAAATTAAGTACGTTCATGAGGCATTTTCCATTTCCCTATGGTGGTCACAGCTAACCCCTCTGAAATTCCTGGTAGTGGCATCAACAAGAGTGATTACCCTTAGTACACAGCTGCTATTAAAAACATTTGTGGTCACAGAATTCCCCCTTTTAAGTGATTAAATGATGAAACAGCCACAAAGAATATTGAAAAAAATATCCCTGGGACCTGTCTAAACAAATTGTTGAGGATCATTACACCTTACATTTTCCAAAATAAGAAAATAAGGGTATAATATTTTCACTCTAACTTTTTATTTAAAAATAATAGATAGGTGCCCTGCTATAAGAAGTACTGCAATGCCAATCCATGTATCTTTCATTTTGTTCTGCATAAATATCCCCCAAAATATGTCAGATTGATTTGTAAAATAATATTGTTTCTAATTTAAATATAATTTATAAAAATATGCCACAGCATTGCTGCCATGATTTTGGCATTGCAGTCCAGCAAGATGCGTATTGCCTTGCTAGTAGAATGTCTTACTGGTCTTAAATAAACATGCCCTGTCCTTCTCATCCTGCCTGCTCCTTAGGCTTTAGAGGTCATTAATGAATTCTCCATCTCTCTACTTTTAAATTTAATTAAAATTTTATTTTTGTTTCATTCTTATTGTTGCAAACATACATACATATAAATACATAAATACAATCTGCAGATTTTAATTAATGTTTGTTCTTAGTGATAACCACTTGGTATTGGACAACCAGTTAGTGAGAGCATCCCTGGAGAAGACTGTTGCATACTGTCTTGGTAGTTATTAATTGCCTGTAGCTCTTTAAGTGTAGGACCTTGGGAAATATCCCATATCTACATTGTGATCATCTGGTGTTGTCATTATGTTTGTTTAGGCAACCATATTAGAAAACTCTTGGGGCCTAGCCCCCACAGGGTCTCCGAGTTATTTGGCACCTGATAGCCACAGGTGCATCCTGTTTTCTAGTCCTGGCTTACTGGCCCCATATTGCCCCACTAACATCAGCATCTAGCAGGAGTCAAACACGCTCTCTTCCTCCTGGGCTTTTTCCACTGTGCTGTAAGCCTGTATATATATGACTGCCCCCTCCTATAAAAGAGAGACTTCTTAGCACTTGCAATAAACTCTCTCTGTCTCTCTCTCTCTGTCTCTCTCTCTGTCTCTCTCTCTGTCTCTCTCTGTCTCTCTCTGTCTCTGTCTCTCTCTCTCTCGCTCTCTCTCTCTCTCTCTCTCCTGGCAATAAAGGCAACACATGCATTCTCTTAGTACTAGCAGCTAGATGTCTTGTCTTTCTTTTCCTGAACCCTGGGTGCAGCAATTGGAGGTCTCACCGAAATTTAGAGAGACTTGGAAAGGCTGGGAAAGATTGGCCAGAAAGAAGACACAGGAGAGGAGAGACTCGAGAAAGAACAGATTTGAAAACAGGTACTTCAACTTTTAACAGTAAATCTGAATGGCCAAATCTCCAGGCTTTGCTCGAGAGATCACCTTCTAAGGAGGTGTATTGAATTAATCTCCAGCATTTGCCTGATCCACTGAGGTCAGGAAAGTACAGGGGAACTGAGAGATTGCCCTCAAATGCTGGCCAGCAAGTAAGGCTATGAGGGTGTATTGGAAAGAGGTACCAAGTTAGGGGTAGCATGTTAAATCTCCAGGCCTTTGCCTATCACCAACTTTGGTAAAGAAAGGGGAACCTGAGAGATCGTCCTCAGTTGGGGGGTGGATTGAGTAAATCTTAAGGCTTTTTTTTTGCCTGAGGGATCATCCTCAGTTGAAAGATGGATTTAAAATGAGTAAATTAAAAATTGGCAACAGTGAAAGAAGAGGAAAAGGTAAAAGTATATAGAATGGAAAATACATGAAGAGTCTAGATATTGTGTGCTGTTGTGTTGTCTTTAAACTGTTTAATTTCTAAGAAAGGAACAAAAACTGTTAAAGAAATTTGATTATCAATGCTGCTGAAATAATCCAACTTAATATATTTTGAAAATGATTTGACTTCTAAAATTAAATATAAGGATAGGTTACTTGGGAAAAGAATTCCTGCTTTTGTTTCAACAAAAAATAAAAAGCTGTGGGTTCCTTCCAGACTAGTATGGTTTGATAAAGCAAGACCACCTGAAACAGGGGCTCAGATGACCCAACATCTAAAACAGCTGAGATGATGCAGCCTTTCAGACCACAAAAACAAGGACTTCAACAGGTTTCTCTCTTTCTCTCTCTCTCTCTCTCTCTCTCTCTCTCTCTCTCTCTCTCTCTCTCTCTCTCTCTCTCTCTCTCTCTCTCTCTCTCTTTTGTCATGATCTGCCCCTTAAAAGCAGGAAGTAGTTTGGGAAAAATGATGCCTACATTTCCAAATATTGTTTATAAAAGTTTGTTTGCACTTATTAATTTATTTTTATTTTTATTTTAAATAGCTTGTTTCACATGTCATTCCCAGTTCCGTCTCACTCCCCTCCTCAGGCACCCCTCCACCATTCCCCCCAGCTTCCCACACTATCACCACTTCCTTCCACATAAGGGACATCTAGAGTCTGTCATTTCACTCAGGGCAGGGTCTAGGCACTCCCCTAAAAGTCCAGGCTGAGAGAGCATCCCTCTTTGTGTTATGGACACATGAAGTCCGTCTGTATGCCAGGGATAAACACTGATCCACTGCCCAGGTTCCCATAGGTTGCCCAGGCCTCCTCACTGACTCTCCCACTCAGGGGGTATGGATCACTCCCATGCTAACCTCTCAGCTGTCTCTGCTGGTTTTGCCAGCCCATTCTTTTCCATTTTGCTCATCGCTTCTCTCTCTCTGTCAGTGGGTTCCACGGGTTCAGTTCAGTGTTTAACTGTGGGCATTTGACTCTGCTTCCATCAGTCACTGGATGAAGGCTCCAGGATGGTTATAGTCATCAGGTTCATTATCACGAATGGGCATTCGGGGTGGTCTCTCCATTATTGCTTAGCTTGCCAGTTGGTGTCATCCCTTTAGATCACTAGAGGTCTCACTGGTGCCAGATCTGTCTTCTAACGTATGATTCCCTCTTCCCCCTATTTTATCCCCCGATAAACCTTCCTGTTCTCCCATGACCTACTCTCTCTTTCTCTTCTCCCCCTCTCTTCTTCCCAGCTCCCACTCCCCCCTCACCCCTCGACATGTTCCCAATCTGTTCAGAATATCTTTCCTCATTCCTCTTCTCTAAGGTACCATGGGTATCTCTCTTAGGTTCTTTCCTGATTCCCAGATTCTCTGTCAGTGGAAGTGAAGACTGGCACTATCTTGATCCATGTCTAAAATCCATATATGAGTGAGTACATACCATGTTTGTCTTTTTGTGACTGGATTACCTCACTCAGGATGGTTTCTTCTAGTGGCATCCATTTACCTGCCAATTTCAAGAGCCCATTGTTTTTTTCTGCTGAGTAATACTCCATTGTGTAATTTACCACATTTTCTCAATCCACTTTTCAGTTAAGAGGCATCTAGGTTGCTTCCAGGTTCTGCCTATTACAAATAATGCTGCTATTAACATAGTGGAGCAGATGTTCTTATTGTATGAATGTGCTTCTTTTGGATATATGTCTAAGAGTGGAATTGCTGGGTCTTGTGGTAGATTGATTCCCATTTTCCTGAGGAATCTCCATACTGATTTCCAAAGTGGCTGTACAAGTTGGCACTCCCACCAGCAGTGGAGGAGTGTTCCCCTCTCTCCACATCCTCTCCAGCATAAATTGTCTTTGGTGTTTTTGATTTTATCCATTCTGACAGGAGTAAGATGGTATCTCAAAGTTGTTTTGATTTGCATTTTCCTGATGATCGGCTAAGGATATTGAGCACTTTGTTAAGTGTCTCTTGGCCATTTTACCCTCCTCTATTGAGAATTCTCTATTTAGTTCGTTACCCCACCTTTTAATTGGATCCTTTTGTGTTTTGGAGACTTCCTTCTTAAGTTCTTTGTAAATTTTGGAGATTAGCCCTCTGTCAGATGTGGGGTTAGTGAATATTTTTTCCCATTCAGTGGACTACCTTTTTGTCTTGTTGACTGTGTCCTTTGCCTTACAGAAGCTTCTCAGTTTCAGGAGGTCCCATTTGTTAATTGTTGATCTCACTGTCTGTGCTACTGGTGTTATGTTCAGGAAGCTGTCTCCTGTACCAATTTGTTCAAGGGTACCACCCACTTTCTCTTCTAAGAGGTTCAGTGTGGTTGAATTTATGTTGAGATCTTTGATCCATTTGGACTTAAGTTTTGTACAAGGTGATAGACATGCATAAATCATCCGTCTTCTGCATGCCAATACCCAGTTATGCCAGCATCATTTGTTGAAGATGATTTCTTTTTCCATTGTATAGTTTTAGCTTCTTTGTCAAAAATCATGTGTTCATAGGTGTGTGGGTTAAAATCAGAGTTTTCAATTCGGTTCCATTTGTCTACCTGTCTATTTTTGTGCCAATACCAAGCTGTTTTCAGGACTAGCGCTCTATAATTGAGCTTGAAGTCAGGGATGGTGATGCCTCCTGAAGTTCCTTTATTGTATAGGGTTGTTTTGGCTATCCTGGGCCTTTTGTTTTTCCATATAAAGTTGATTATTGTTCTTTCAAGGTCTGTGAAGAATTGTGCCGGAATTTTGATAGGGATTGCATTGAATCTGTAGACTGCTTTTGGAAAGATTGCCATTTTTATTATGTTGATCCTACCAATCCAAGAGCATGGGAGATCTTTCCATTTTCTGGTATCCTCTTTATTTCTTTCTTTAAAGACTCAAATTCTTGATATGCAGGTCTTTCACTTCCTTGGTTAGTATTATCACCAGATATTTGATGCTGTTTATGGCTATTGTAAAGGGTGATGTTTCTCTTATTTCTTTCTCAGCCACTTCATCATCTGCATATAATAGGGTCACTGATTTTTTTGAGTTAACCTTGTATCCTGCCACTTTGCTGAAGATGGTTATCAGCTCTAGGAGTTCCCTTGTGGAGTTTTTTTGGGTCACATATGTAAACTATCACATCATCTGCAAATAGCGAAAGCTTGACTTCTTTTCCTATTTGTATCCCCTTGATCTCCTTTTGTTGTCTGATTGCTGTAGCTAGAACTTCAAGTACAATATTGAAGAGATATGTGGATAGAAGACAGCCTTGTCTTGTTCCCGATTTTAGAGGAATTGCATTGAGTTTCTCTCCATTTAGTCTGATTTTTGGCTTTTGGTTTACTGTATATTGCTTTTATTATATTCAGGTATGTTCCTGTTATCCCTGATCTCTCTAGGACCTTTATCATGAAGGGGTGCTGGATTTTGTCAAAGGCTTTTTCAGCATCTAGTGAGATGATCATGTGGTTTTTCTTTCGCAGTTTGTTTATATGGTGGATTACATTGATAGATTTTCTAATGTTGAACCATCCCTGCATTCCTGGGATGAAGCCTACTTGATCATGGTGGATGATTTTTCTGATGTGTTCTTGAATCCAGTTTGCTAGTATTTTTGCATTGATGTTCATGAGGGAAATTCGTCTATAGTTCTCTTTCTTAGTTGTGTCTTTGTCTGGCTTGGGTATCAAGGTAATTGTAGCCTCATAAAAAGAGTTTGGCAGTGAGCCTCCTGCTTCTATTGTGTGGAATACTTTGAGGAGTATTGGAATTAGCTCTTCTTTGAATTTCTGGTAGAATTCTGCACTGAAGCCATCTGGGCCTGGGCTTTTTTTGGATGGGAGACTTTTGATGACTGCTTCTACTTCATTAATGGTTATAGGTGTGATTAGATTGTTTATCTGTTCTTGATTTAGTTGTGGCAAGTGATATCTATCCAAGAAATTGTCCATTTTCTTTAAATTTTCGAATTTTGTGGAGTACAGATTTTCAAAGTATGCCCTGATGATTCTCTGGATTTCCTTAGTGTCCTTTGTTTGTCAGCTGATAGCTAAAGGTGCATCCTGTCTCTTCTGCAGTGTTCCTGGACCCTTAGGTGTAGGAGTTATGCTGGCAGTGTATCAAATATGGCTGATCACCCCATTAAGGGTTAGCCTCGGCCTTTTGGCCAATTGCAGCTTTCTCTAATTGTCTCTGTCTGCTGTAAAACAAGTGTGTTTGATGGAGCAAGAGCTAAATTTATCAGTAGGTTTTTATAATATAGTTAGAAATTATACTATTTTAGGAAAGTGGCAGTAGTTGACTCTCCTGTAGTTTCTATGACCTCATCATATATGCATAGTAGTCCAATAAGACAGCTGTTGATTACCCCCAAAATAAGTGCCATCATTGTCACTAGCTATGGATGTCATAGTTAGGTCTAGTGACTGTTTAGTATTTTTCTCTTCCCATGAGAGTCTGCATTGTACCATGTGGTACTCTAATACCTAGTCTTCAGCGGGCAGGCTGCAAGATCAGGTCAAACTCAGTTTCCTTAAAATTCTATCTCCAAAGTGTGCAGCAGCAGGAACTTACCTTTAAACTCTGTGAGGCAACTGATTTTACAATGAGAGAACCGTAAAACAATTCAGGAGTTATTTGACCAATATCTCTAAAAGCATCCCATGTCAGATATTGGGTTTTTGTTAGTCTAAGTGCCCTCCCAGGTTTTCCCATTTCTCTAATTACATCTTTTCAAGAATATAATATAAGTAGATTCAGTAATCTGAGTACTTGCCTTTATTGTTTTTGTTAGTACAATTATCTCTAGATTTATGTAGGTGATTGCTATTCATCTTCCACAATTAGGTAAGTTATTAGGTAAAATGTATAATCTTTGGACTTTTAAATATTAGTAAAGTCTATTTAAGAAATTATAAACAAAAATGATAAAAGAGTAAGAGCAACAAGACATGTACAAGATACCTGCCAATCTCATGAAACTGCAGCAAAGAGAAAACTTAATTGGTTCCAGTTTAATTTATCATACAACTTTCTATAATTAACTAAGGCTCAGATACAATGACTATGGTTCATCCTGGTACAGTGGTAACATTTAGCAAGGGAATCTGATCCAAACCAATTGCCTCTTACAAGCTGTACATATCACAGTAAATAAGAAGCACAACGGTGCTGGTTCATTTGCATCTTTAGTTGCTATGAATGAAGTTGTTATGAACAACCTTACATGCTTCATGGTGTTAGCTAGGATTTTTTTTTTCTGAAATGATTGAGCAGGATGGTGTTTTCTCCTTGTTAGGTAAGTTCATATTTGGATTTATATTAGGCCATTAAACAGTTTCTTGGATAGATATGTTGTTTGGTATTCTTGTTGCTCTAGATTCTTTAATTCCTTGCCAAAATTTAACAAAGGCAAGTCTTCCTGTGAGTACCATGGTATGTAAATATGTTCTGCTAGCCTGGACCTCCCCTCAACCTCCTAGGCAATCTTTTTTCCAAACAAGTTTTTAGTTGTTATTTTTGTTTCAATTTGCTTTAAATTTTTAATTTATTATTCTTATTATTATGTATTTATTGTATGTATTATGTGTTTGTGTGTATTCACACTGCAGTCAGGAAACAACTTACGCAAGCTGTTTCTCACTTTCTACCCTGTAAGTTCTTAGGAAATATTCATTCATCACTACTTTTAGAAAGAGTCTTTATCCACAAGCCATTTCACAGCTACCAAGACAAGCATTTAAGCTTGGTGAATTCTCCCTTATCAATTCTGTCCTGTTATAGAATATGCCTTTGTGTTCAATTATAAGAATATCTTGTTTTTCTTTATTAATACTTTTACATTTTATCTACATCAATGAATCTATTTGGCTTATTTTATGAGATAATGAGATGCATGCCAACTGTATGAAGGAGATTTTTATTGTTAAATTGCATTGAATAATCTTCATTTTTAACTTAGCATAGATTTAGATTACATAGAAGATAGAATTTATCTGTAAAAGATGATGGTAAAGAGAATTATCTGAAAAGATGCACACTGAATGTGGTTTATACCTTCTCCATGGGCTCAGGGCATTGATATTCAGCTTCCTAGCCACATGTGTTGGGAGCTGTTAAATTATACAGTGCAGCTTTACCTACCATAATAGACTGAACCCTTTAAAATTAAGAGCCTAGTAATTCTTCCTTATGATTTTTTTCCTGTCACATAATTTGGTCCTCAAGAAACAAAAGTAGATACTACCTGATCTAAGGTCATCTTTTGCAAGTGCCATTCTTCTATTTAACTGTTTTGTTGTGTTGGGCTGTGTCTGTTGTCTTCAGATTCTCTTTATCCTTAATCCCTATATCATTTTTATTGCCAATGTTTTGCACACAGATTTTTGGGTTAGCATAGTGGATATTTATCTCTGGACTATGATTCTTCCATCTTCTCTTATTTTCCAAGTTTGTATTTCAACTGTTCCAAAGCACATTTCTTTCCATTTACAAAGGATCCTTTCTAGTCTTAAAATTATCCTGTCAGTTTGATTGGAAGTAGAGTATACTTATGAGCCAAATTGTGGGACATTGTCATTATTGGTATGTTGAGTTTTCAAATTCCTGAGCATGGGTATGTGTGGCATCGCATTTGTAAAATCTATCCCTAAATATATAATTTCTTCTGAGTAACTAAAAATCATTAATATCATGTATAAATGTACATCATATCTGTATGAATATATTCCTCTCTGCCAATTGTTCAACTCACTTGTGTTCTGAAAGGTTTTTTATTGTAGCATGAATGCTAAAAACCCAAAAGACAGATACTGTGGTTAAAACTGAAGGTCAGAGAAGCAATGCAGCCTGGCAATAGAGAGTTTTCACCTCTACCAATGCTCTGACTGAAGGGAAATCCACCAAACCTCAGGCTCACTGCTCCTGCCCCCCCCCACACGCACACCTTATATTCCTCTATAGTCCTGGGAATAAAGGCCTGTAATCCCAAGTGTTGGGATCAAAGGTGTGAACTATTTCTCCTTTAGATTTATTCACTCTTATGTAGTCCAGGGTAGCCTTGAACTTATAGAGATCCATCTATCTCTGTCTCCTGAGTACTAAGATTAAAGTTGTGGCCACCACTGCCTGGCTTATATGGCTAACAAGTGGCTTAGTGTGTGTGTGTGTGTGTGTGTGTGTGTGTGTGTGTGTGTGTGTGTGTGTGTGTGTGACTAACTAATGGCTTAGCTTTGTTCTCTGATCTTCAGGCAAGCTTTATTAGACCAAAACCAAAATATCACCACATTTTATTTCTTCCCCATTTTACATATTTCCTAAGATTTTATGTAACTAATCTTGCATCTGTAGCAACACATGGGCTTCTTTTGTTCACAGTATTCCTATTTTCTTCTTTGCATTTTTATGGGGTCCCTATTTGGATGTTAATAAATATCTTGAATTTGTAAATACATTTCTTCATTAAATGTTAGAAAAATTGCAACCATTGTTGTTTTAGAAAACCCTTCATCCCTTTCACTATTTTCTTTCTGGTATCATGATAATATGGTGTTGAATCTTTTGCTATCCATATACTCCTAGGAATGTAACTCATTTTTGTTGAAACTACCTTTTAAAAAAGCAGATTATAAGAAGCATTTTAATGTATTAATTTTCTTCTCTCATTATTATAATCATTCAATTGTTAAATTAGGACATATTGTTAATTCTATAATCTTTATTTCATTCTCCTTCATCATTTTAATTTTTAACATTTTTCTGTCTTCATTTGTTTTGAGATAACTTATGATTAAAGCAAATAAATGTTGATGATTATATTAGAGTTCCTTCAGGTCATCCTAATATCCACTTCATCACAGCTTTGGCACCCATTGATTGTTTTAATTCAATCTGCAGCCATCCTGGCATTTGCTGTGGTGGGTGATTTTCTTCGTGACTCAAGACCCGATTTTGGGAGGCACTGGGTCTTGCTTGAATTTTTAACATAATCATCCTCTTGAGGCTTAGCACACAGCCGTTGGCCTTTTCCTAGTAGGGTGTGGATGAACTGACATTCTAATTACCAGTGACACCGAGGCACAATTTTAATCAGCCCAATCTTTCTTCTCATCTCATGAGATGCTGGCTTTCCCTTGGGCTTCTCTGATGTGTGAGGAGTGAAGAGATACTTCTTCCAGCCAGCCTGCCTATCTCTCAAGCAGGCAAACAGCCCATCACTAAGGCACAAGGGACCTTCTCTGGGAAGGGTGCTTTCTGAACGCAGATCTTTCAAGTTAATGAACTTTTAGTCTCTGGGAAGGAAATGGTTTATCATGTCTTGACTTCTAGTGTGGACAGAGTTTTTCTAAGCACACTATTGTTAGCAGTCCCTGGTCATTATATAGGATCCTAGACTGATCCACATGCCACCCATGAAATTTCAAGGGCAGTTAGTCTAGCTTTACTACATTTTGGCTTTTCAGAGAGGAGATCAGAAAATGATGGTTGTTGCTTGCCTCTTTGTTGGCCCTGGCATAAGCTGCCTTGTCTCTACAAAACTCTTACAGTGTTCCTAACCAGTCTGTCTCCTTTGTCCTGAGCTTCATTAGATTTTTAAATATTATCTGAGTTGGTATCATATTTAGCATGGAACACCAGGGAAATCTCTCTTTCTCTTTCTTTCTTATACCAGAAAATCTAGTGTAGTTTTTGAGCTTGTATTGTCAAGTCACTTCCCACTGTACAATCATGTCTCAGTCGGGTATATACTAAGACAGTTTGTTCCATTGCAAAACAACTAATGAAAATCATTACAATCCTAAAATAATTTCAGGTAGTAGAAACTTTGAAGTGAACATGATAGAGAGTTTGAGAGTATATGCAAATACTCATTTTGCACTTGTGAAAATTATGTTTATTAATAAAGGTTTTTACATAACTGTCCTTTAGATTTTACTGCATGTGATGATTCATCTTTGTGACATATCACAGCACAGCTGGTTTCCAGAAGTGACATTACAGGAGAGATTTATAAAAAATATCTAAAAGTTATGAAGCCATAATGCTTCTACTCCATGGGTAGTACCATCAATATCTACATTTAGGATAATAGCTTTGTGAAAAACAAAAAGTCCAACACAGAGAAATGCTGCAGTAATGAAAATACTTTTCTCTGATGTTCGGCAAAAGAACTACTAGTTATAAAATTTGCATCTAAAAATATCCAGTATCTTCCTAAGATTGGAAAGGAAATGATCATTTAAAAGTAGTTTCATTTACCAGAATAGAAAGTATGTGTAACTTCTGGGAACTTTATAATTAAGCTTTTTACTTTCCAACTGTTTAAACTTAAAAAAAAACAGTGACTATAATGTTGACTGATGGCTAGATGGTTAATGATTAGAAATTATTAGTGTCTCCAAGTGTCACATCACTTGTAAGAAATGTAGACTGATTTTGCTTTCTGGTACAGGTAGTAAGACCAAATATAATTAGATGGAATTATTGGACAAAGTCTACCATAGGCCAGTTCTAACACCCTATGGATATCAATTTTATCATTCAAGGTACTAATTCTATATAGTTTACTCTAACATTGAAGGTATTCATTTTGAAGATATGGCACTCCCATTTTTTCACTTCAATAATGCGTCTATGAAAGTCATTAAATTTTTATTTTACATTTGTATAAACATATGCAAATTACAGAATTTTTTGAAATACAATGCCATGTCACTGTATATTTATATCATCTTTGTGACATTATTACTGCTGACAGTGTGGATATGATTTTTTATCGATAATTAAGTAGGTTTGTCAGATCATGACATGCAAATTGTACAAGCAAGATGAGTGACCATTTGTCTGTATCCTAAACACTTTGCCTATAATTATTCAAATTTCCTGAGTGGTATCAAAGACTTTTGGGGTTTAAACACACAAAGAGTTTATGTTGGTGACAGATACCAATTTTGCAATGCCATTAATTCCCTTTGCCCTTCCGTCCTGACAAATACTAATTACGAAAATAATCACTGTGCCTTATGATGCGTCTTGCGGCCAGTGTTTGAGAACTAAATCTTTATATTTGTATTTGTGAAGATATGAATGTATAATCCTTACATCATACCTGATCCCAAAACCAACGTAATTAGTCCAATAGATTCTGGCATACTGTTCCCATTCTCTTTTAGTCAATGTTTTTTATTCATGTAAACGGTTGACTATGAAATTGTTCTCATAGTACCTGTGTGTTGGGGACATGTTCACCCAGTGATGGGATTTGCAAAGTGAATGGATCATAAGCATGAGGGTTTTGGACTTCATCAGGGAACTTATCCACTGATGTGTTCAGGATCTGAATATAGTATTGTGAGGTGGTAGAATTGTTCAGAGCTAGTTTGGAGGAAGTAAGTCACTCTGGGGATGTCCTTGGGGACTAATTGTTTTAAATCTTGCCCTGGGCTTATTCTGTGACTATGTTCTCTTCTCCCTGTCTGTTAGAAGGTGAGCACCCTCTTCAATATGCTAGTATCTCCAGGATATTCTTCTTCCTGCAGCCGGAATCAACAGAACACTATATTCCAAAGTCATTAATCGAAATAACCCTTCAACCCTTAAACTTTACTTAGGTTTTTTAGCACAATAATAAAAAAATCAGCACAATTCATTATAGATTATGAAGCATAATATTTTTTAACTATCAGCAAGACTTTTGTCTGTGTTCATTACATAAACAATTAAAAACTAAATACATAGTAATAAATGATGCTAATGAAAGGTCTAGAAGTTTTTTGTGTTTGAAAAAAATATGCAAGGGTTTTAAATTCAGGTATTGTGTGACAATTTCTGGTTTAAAACATTTCTAGGATATTTGAGGTTATACTCTAAAAGTGTGGAGATCACTAAGACTTCATGTTCTTTTATGCAGAAATGAAAAGTAGATATCACTGATGTGTTTTAGCCGAATTTTCTAGTAAGTGTTTCTATGAGATACAAGTCTTACAGAAGATATATAAACTCACATCAATTAAATTATCAGGAGAAATTATTTTGTACAACAAATTCATTTTAAATGATGGTTTCTCATTTATAATTAACAATGATATAGATAATATATAAATAATTTATATAATTATAATAATTTGCTCATTAGTACTATGCATATCACGTTTATTCCTGTGTACTCATATGCCATGGCATGCATGCAAAAATCAAACACTGCAGCCTTGGTTCTGTTCTTCAACATTTGTGCTAATTTTCCAGACTTGGTGACAACTACCTTCAACCCCTGAGCCACCTTGCTGGTCCTAGGCAATGGTTTATTTATCATCAGTGTCAATAATTTTTCTAAAAGAGAGCATGATAAATGGATAAAAATATGTCCACTTACTAAATAATACTGCACGTTTTAGGCATACATATATACACACATATATATGACTTTTATATATACATGTACATATGTTTATGCATAAATACATATGCACACAGTGTGCTTGTACATGAGACAGAGAGACGGACAGACAGACAGAGAGAGAGAGAGAGAGAGAGAGAGAGAGAGAGAGAGAGAGAGAGAGAGAGAGAGAGACTTCAGGCTTCAATGGAAGTCTAAAGCTCTTTGCAAACTTCTTTGCAACATCACAGGTACTGGTGAAATGTTTACCTACTGGCTAGACCACCTCACTCACTTGAAGACTTGTAGCAATCACCAGTTACCATAGAGAGTGAGATGAACAGTTTAAGTACAAAGCTAAAAATTAAAAATAGAAATACACAAAGCATCTACAGCAGTGATTATTTAATTTGGAATTTTTATTATTATTGAATATGCTCTTGATGCTAACTGCATATTCTATAGAGGAGCACTCTGCCAAAGGGAGTCACAGGAAACAGGGGTCTACGGTCTACACTGATATTCTAAGTGTTTTTAACATTGATTATTCAAGAACAATAGGAAGTTGACTAGCATTACTCTTAATTTTAGTACAATCCTGAAATTAAACCAGTGGGAGCAAGTATGGAAATAAAATTTAAGAAATGGTATCTTTATGAGTAGTTCACAGTTTTATTACTATTGTGTCACAATGAAATGATTCAGGTTTTGTGTGTATACCTTTAACAGGTAAGTTTATATTGGTGCTCATGGGAATATTTATGCTGGTAAACCCCAACCAACATCTCACTGGAGTGAACCTTCTTTCACTTTGGACCCTGGGCTGCATGAAACGGTGTTGTTTTTACAGACTTATACCCCAGTCAAGGACCAGTACAACACTGGCATCTAGGTCTATTAATGTTGCCATCAGTGTATTACATTTTCCTCCTGAAGCCTTCTATTTATCCCCAAAAAAAGCTATGTTGCCACTTGTTTTTATTTTTTTTGTCCTAGTGCTGAAAGCTAGTGGCTGACCACACACATTCTTTGTCCAGATCCTTACACCCTTGGTGTGCTTTAATTGTTTCTTCTCCTATGCCACTTAAAAACCTGAGTTTCGAGAAGGAGAGCATGAATATTTATGACTCTGACTTTAATTTGTTGTTTATCAAATAGGGTTAAAAATAGGTTCTTTATTTTCTGGAATTGTGACACTTTCTTTCTTTTACTTGACTCTTGTGTTCTCCATCCTCCTCCATGAAAGCTGATTTCCTATCCAGAAATTCTTATTGGAGACTTACTTCAAAAGGATGTCTGGCTGGCCTAAACTTATTTTGTCTACTGTGTGTATGTCAGCTGCATGGCTTTCTTGATTGGTTTCAAAGAGGCTGACTCCATGCAGCTTCCAGATCCATTATAGAGTCTCTTTTCAGAAAGTTGGACAATTTGACAATTAGGTTTACATAAAGATATTAAAAGTCTGTATTTTTCATGGACACTTATATATAATTAAAAACAATCAAGTGCTGGGCGTTGGTGGTGCACGCCTTTAATTCCAGCACTCGGGAGGCAGAGGCAGGCGGATCTCTGTAAGTTCAAGATCAGCCCGGACTACCAATCAAGTTCCAGGACAGCCTCCAAAGCCACAGAGAAACCATGTCTCGAAAAAAACCAAAAAAAAAAAAAAAAAAAAAACCAAGTACAGCCTGCTACTATGACCCCCCTACATTACCTCCAAGTCTTCTGTCTTTAAATCTTTTCCTGATGCTGAATATTTATGAATATTCATTCTTCAGCAATTTACCTATTAGAGAAACACACACAGGAAAAATAAAATAATACTGGAATTTACTTAATTACAAGTTTGTCTAATACACAGATAATTTCTTATCTCAAAAATAACTATGAGAAGCCATGTTTGATAAGAATACAGCTCAAATATATTCTGTGTCCTTCCCGAAATGCAACATCAATCCTGACTCACGTTGATTGCTCTTTGTAAAATGTGCAAGCAGTGTTAGCATGAAGTAATTTTAGTAAGTGTTGAGTCAGAGGTTCCATTACTTTTCATTTGTTAATTGGTGGTGTCATTCTCCAAAGCTGGCATATGTACTTTCAATCCTGTATCTCTTTTCCTCTCAAAATATTCTGACTAAAAAATACTTTTGATGCACTTAGAAGAATTTATTTCCTAAAATGTTATAGATAAGTTGACATTAAACAAAAATTAAATGTTTAACTCACTTTTACAAACATGGATTAATAATTGATAATATTTCTTAAAGCTTTGAAGACAGCTAGTCCTAGAATCTTTTATAACATTAAGGCTGGAAACAGCAGTTACGATTCTGCATCCCATTTAAAACTATTTATATTCTGAGATGTTTGTTATAATGGACATAATTCTGTGTATGTGCAGTCATTTGGCACACATTTTCTAAAGTCACATTATGTTCCAAAAAGAATCAAAGTGGTGCTATTTATTAAAAATAAAATGTTGAATGACACCAAAAGTTTAAAATTCAAAGGATGAAAAATGACTAAGTGACCTGAAATGCCAATGGGCTGGTTAACTGGCTCAATGAGTAGTGTATCAGCAACAAAGCTGTTGATCTGGGCTTGATCCCTGGGACCCACATGGTAGAAGGAAAGAGTCAGTTCCTAAGAGTTGTCCTCTGACCTTGTCATGCATTTCTTGGTATGTATATGCATACACACACACACACACACACACCATAAATTAATGTAATAAAATGACATTATTAAAAGTTCTATTGTTACTATTAAATTAATATCAGAACAAATACACTGAAAACAGATGCTTGAGAATTGTTCTCCAGCTTGGAATATTATGTGTCTTTATACAAACACACATACATACACATGTGTGCACACACACACAAATGTGTTTCTCTGTTTTCTTTAATTATTTTGTGCATACAATTACCACAGCATGCCCGTGTAGCTCAGAGGACAATTTTGTGAAATTTGTTCTTTACTTCTACCATTGACTCTGGGGATCAAAACCAGGTTTGCGGAACCTGTGATTATACCTTCTAAGTCATCTTTTCAGTCTTGTGTATACATTTCTTGTAGTGGCAGGAATTCAGCCCAGGGCCTTGATTGCTTAATTGGCGGTTGAAACAAATAACAAAGGAAGGCATAAATCATCCACTCTACTTTGACATTATTGAAGCTATATCTCTTTGTTATCCAGTCCTTGTTAATTCTACATCAGAAACCGTGCAACGCATATACACAAAGCTGTGAATATGAATATAGAAATTCATGAATGACTGTTATTTAACAAATGAACTCTCATATACAAGCATGTCCTATAAAGAGATTTTTGGGGGGATAAAACATTTCGAAGTATCCAAAAATAGTTTACCCCCTGCTTTTATCTAACACAAAATTAATGATAGTCGTGACTGCTACCATCTGTCTAACAAACGCCATGGTGCTGAAATACTAACGGAAAATACATATGTTTGATAGTGTAAAAATGACATAGTTAATAACCATGTCTTTAAGAAATCCTGAGGGAAAAAATACGAGGTTATAGATACCATTAAATTGTATGATTTCTTCTCATTAGTTTGCTTAAGCACTCATTACATGCAAACATCAGAGATTTACATTGCCTATGGTAGCAGAATATGGCACATGTCACCTGAGGTATGACGGGAAATATCTGTTAAGAGGATTTAACAAATGCCACAGATGTCAGTAACAAAACAGTTTTGTTGGAAGAACATGCAGCTATCAATTTTAATAAATATGTACAATGAATTATTTATGCTTTTACCATTCTCCCAGTTGACTCACAAAGGTTTTGGGGACTCACTAAACCTATCAGGATTATCAGTCCCTTTATCGAGCATGACTTAACCTCTCAAAGTTACTGCTTTAGCCAGGTACTCCCAGATTCATGCAAGGACAATGCAAGAGGCAAATCACAGTAGCTATCAGCAGGGTCCACTGCTACTCTTTTACATGAAACTTTTTCTTCCACAACAGAACACAGGGTGTAGCTTTCCAAACCCCACTTAGTCCTTCAGGCTTCTTTACCTACAAGCAAGTCTTTTCTTCTCCCTCTTCTACTTGTAGGTCACCAGCAAGCCAGTTCTTACCTGCCTTTTCTTCTCTTACTACTTCAAATGTTTTTAGTGTTATCTCCAGTGCTTCCTTAAAGACTTAGCTTTCTACTACTGACATGTATGTCAGGACATCAAAATCTTATTTCCAGGGGGTGGACTTGTGCTTGGGAAGAGATTCTGCCCCACAACTGGAAACAAACCATGAACACATACAATAACTCTACACTAGATAGATTAATAAATAAGTTACTGTGAAATGTAGCTCCCTAAAGTTAACAAAAAAAAGAGAGAAAAGATATGACAATGAAAGACAATCTGGCTGGGAAGAGGAACCCTGGGAAGAGGGAGTGCAAGAGACAGGAAGTATTATGGGGGTAAAAATGACCAAAGTGTATTAAATGTCATAATGAAATATGTTATTGTGAATAATATATTGTAATGAAAGTTAAAATTTACCTTTATGATGACTATGTGTAAAACCTCATTTACTGAATTTCCAGAAGATCTCTGTTTTATGCTGAAATCAGGGAGAAAAAAAAACAAAAGTTGTTTCACGGAAAGAATTACAACTAGCCTTTCATTATAAATATTAAAATTTTTATCAAAATGCACCTGGCCTCTGAGAAAAGGCAGTGTTCTATGGAATCCCTTGGGTTTTTAAATCTGTTTAATTTATACATTTATAATGTCCCATTGAAACAGCTTTTATTAGGTATCTCCAGCTGGACTAGAACTTGGCTTATGGTCCATGTGGGCCTCAAACCCATGACAGCCACATGTGCATTTTAGTACAAAGATGTGGTAGAAGAAATGTGCCTTCCAGCCTTGGAGGGTTCTGCATAGAGACAGAAAGAGAAGAATGGGCATTGGGAGGAATTGACAGTATTTGCCACAGACCTAGATTTTATTCATTCTGGAGGACTTGTACATTGAATCTCTGATATTCTAGATCTAATTCTCAATATGGAATGACTTAAGTTTTGTTATTAATTAATTCATTATTAGCATCAAAACATTAATTCCAAATACCTAATACAGGTCTAGTGGATAACTTAAATTATTAAGTTTACCAACCACATGACCCTGAGTTTCTATTATTATTATTACTTATTTTTTTAAATTTCATTTTACATCCCAACCAAATTTCTCCCTCTCACTCCTCCTGTTTCCTCTTGCCCCTCCCTACTCCAATGTCCATCTATTCCTCCCAGCAGATAAGGGCTCCCATGAGGAGTCTATCTATCTGTCTGTCTGTCTGTCTGTCTGTCTGTCTGTCTATCTATCTACCTATCTACCTAGCTATCTATATATCTATCTACAGTCTATCTATGTATCTAGCTAACATCTATTATCTATGTATCAAGCATCTATGCATACCTATCATTTTTGTTACTTCTACTACTTATGTATCATTTACCTATAATCTATTATTGATTTACCTATCAATTTTCTATCTATGAATTTATCTGTTATTTATCTTGTATCTATATGTACTAAAATTTATCATTTTTGTTTCCCCTGAAAACCCTTCACATTATTTCACATATATTCACTGGGTGGCATCTTCTTTTCCAGAAGCTCACACTCTAATGGAACAACACTTTGTCACTCAATGTAGACAGGTAACAATGAGTTTTAAAGAACATTTAAGGGAGGGGTAACAAGTCTACTTTTAAGGTATAACTTTTGATATTAATTTTATTTTGTCAATATTCATTTAAAAGTAATGAGGCATATCTGCTTCTTTACTATGCTAAATTTCTAACGGGAGTTGCTTGTGCTTCACATCATGACTAACATTGATAAGTTATATCAGACGATGCATGGCCAACACTGATAGCACACAGCCATTCTTTCCATGTGCACTTCACAAGGCCAACACCTGCTGCTGATCACCTCAGTCTCCTGATGTTGAGGAGTTGAGGCTGATGACCCAGACCTTTGTTTTTGAGGACTGTGCTGACCATCTCATCATGCTGCCCTGAGGGCACTGCCCTTACTCTGAGGAAGGCCTTTTGATAGCCTCATGCAACACACATACAGCACTAGGGATGCTTTGTTTTGTTTTCCCAAACAGAGAGTCAGATACTGCTCCATGAGTTAATGTCAGAATGGGCTTAGAGCTGTGTAAAGATATGGTGGAAATTAAGAAGTTAGTTTTGCTTTTAGAAGTTTCCAGACCCAAATTAAATCTTAAATGGAAGAGATAACAGTGCCAATGATGTCACTGTTCAAAAGACCTTCTGAGCGGAAAGCTTCCTGTGAGTAAGATGCTGGCTCTGAAGTGGTGGTAGTAGAAGGTAAAAGGTTCTTCCCCTATTGCTTTTCAGATGGCTTTGAAGTTTCCTTATAACTGTGTGAAATGATGCTACAGGATGCTCTAAGGAAAGTAATCATGTGTGACCAGGGTGTATGCTTTTAAAATGACTCACAAGTAATAGAATTTTATATGACTTTAATGATACATTTCCCTAAAAATTGTTCACCAAAATATCAAAACAAGTAATGTGAATTTAGATCATTGACTTCTTTTGTTTGTCCATCAGTCTATGTATCCACCTAGCTCTTGTTGTCATGGTTACGGTGCATCTGGAAGGCACATCACAGCTGAGAGTGCTTATTCTACTCCTGTCCTCATTACTTCTTCAGATTTAAAAAGAGTTGGGTAATTTGCATATATGTTTGTTACCTTCCCTGTCTAAAAATACAGAATTCTTTAAACATCTAAAGTATGAGGTGAAATCCAACTTAAAGGTCAATATTGCTTGAAAAATGTAAGTGTTTATAAGCAGGATATTGACTATTTTCTAATGATGCTAAGGTTTCATGTTTAGTAACTTGTCATTTCTAAAACGTGATGTTTTGTGAAATGAAGGGACATCTGACATTATATTCAAATCGTCTTTAACGATGGGCATAGAAATTTCCTTTATTTCTCAGAAAAAAAATCAATACTATTCTTTTAAACATCAAGGCTCCTGTTAGAAATGAATTTAATATCAGCACTTACAGATCTGGAAAAGTATTTTCTGTATCCTTAGAAAAGAGGGCAATAGGACTGCCCTTTGAGAAATAAAGTATAAATTTAGATAAAATGCAGTAACAGGAGGATATGCAGTTTTGCTTTATAGGAAAAGTAAAACCACAGCATTGGGGGCAGCAGCTTCATCTTACCAGAAAGGTGTGGTGAGTGCTCAAAAGGTAATAACTGTTTCCTTAAAATATTAACGCACCTGTGGTATTCTCTGACCTGAAAATACCTAGGAAGGCAAATTGGGGAAGCAATATGCACCTATTAAAAGTTCAGGGACTATTCCTTTTCCATTACTCTTTGTGCTTTTCCATGTTTTACAAAGAACAAAACAAAACAAAACAAAAACAAAAGTCCCTGATGGAATTAAACTAACACATATGCAAATAATTGTCATTGCACATTAAACTTTTAAACATGTGTGTATGCACACATGCCTCTGTGTGTGTGGTATGTGCATGCTACTCTTATGTCACATGTGTGCAGGTTATGGTGTAGGTAAGCCTACAGGTAGATTCACTGGAGTTGCAGATAATTGTGAGTCACCCACAAGTGGGTGTGGAAACTAAACTTCTCTTAAATTCAGAGTATGTAATCTGAAGAACCTCAGTAAGGAGAAATAAAAGTACCATGGGAAAGTTAACTGAAGAGATTTAACTGGAGAAGGTAAAAGAAGACAATGCAGATGGAAGAGAGATAAATAAGGCAGGCATGTTGAAAAGCCATAGGTGAACAGGATATTTTATGTTTACTTAAAAATGCATACATGTACATATGTGATATATAATATATGTACCCATAGGTATATATGTATATGTAGAGCCATATTATCTATATACTTAAATAAATGCATATGTATATATAATATTTCTATGGCTATATGTGTGTATATATATTATCTACCTTTTTCTCAATATATCTATCTATCTATCTATCTATCTATCATCTACCTATCCATCATATGTCTATCATCTATATAGGCACATATTTGCATGTATGTGAGTGTGTGTGTGTGTGTGCATGTGCACGCGTGCATGTTTGCATGTGTGTGTATTGAAGTACTGCCATTTAGAGTGATAAGGCACCCCCCCCAACACTTACAGACAAAAATCTCTAGTTCCAGGTAATTCAATTCTCTCTCTGAGCTGTTGGTCAGAGGAACCAATGAGACTCCAATGTCATATAGCTTATTGTTGTTGTCTTTGGTTTCCTCCTCTAAAATGAAAGCAATGGCAAACATATTTTAAATATAAAACAAACAGACAAAAAGAACCAGAAAAAAAGATATAAACCAAATTTAAAGGAGCTCTGGAGGTTCCTTGCTCACAAAAGAACATCAAATAAGTTGTTTCGCTGGATTGTAAGTCACTAAAGATATTCAGAATTTAATGCAGCCATGCTGCGAAGGGGCCTGTCTATTAGTTGATCTGTAAGTATACCTTGACATTCTGGTATTAGTATTTTGAGGTTTATGAAACTTGGGAAATATGAGGTCATCTCATTTTCCATCTAGATTTCAAAGGGAAGCTCAGGAAGCTGGAAAATATAACACAAAGACATAATGCACCAGGCAGGCCTTTGGAATGTGAGGAATGAAGCTGTTCAAAGCCTAAATTGCAATTGAGATCCATAAAGTTGAAGATGCCAAGTACATGACTCAATCACATACGGAATGGCTCAGGCAATAAGTAGAACCAATGCAAGAAGGAAGATACTTGAGTTACAAATGAAATTGACACAGCAGTACAGATGAGCAGCCTTAACTACAGTTCACACGGAGGTGCCATGTTCCCTGGATACCAGACATGGAGCAAGAAAGATCAGTATTTATCAGTCTTTTACCTTTAGGTTTAGAGTCTTAGTTTGAGACCATTTCTCTCTTTTCCATTACCACATTCCTCACACTGGGAATTGAGAATTTATTTAGCACCTTCATATATTCAATTCACATAATATTTTAAGGAGTTTTTCAGATCTATGTGAATGAATGCATGACATCTCTGTGAGGGTCCCTGTAAAGGCCAGAAGTGGGTATTACATCCCTTAGGTCTGAAATTACAGAGAGTTGTGACAGAACTGTGACTACTGGAAACTTAATTCTGGTCCTCCAATAAAATAGCAAGTGCTCTTAATCACTAAACCAAGGCCAGCAGCTAGTTTTCTGTGTTTCAGAGAATGCTTTTAACTTGGAATTTTGTATGGTTTCTCAACTGGTATGCCCTTGAGGACACTTGAGATGGAGGAAGTACACATTGGTTTTATACGACAGACATGAAATTTTGTCATGAAATGTCATCATATGCTCTTGTGATGAACACTTGACCTTTAATTGATTGGGTGGTACTGAATAGTACACAATTAGTGGAAATGAATCATGGGTATTCCTGTGCATGTTTTCCTTGTCCCATGATCCCTCCCCTCTCTGTTCTTCCATCTTGCATGAGGGAATGAACCTCTGCTGTAGGTAACTGCCACCATAATATTATGCGCAAAAAAATGGGGCACCAACAAACCATGGACTGGAGCTTGTGAAAACATAAGCGATATAAATCTTTCAACCTTTAAATTGCTTATGTCACGTATTTTCTACCAACAAATTTAAAAAATACAACAACCATGACTACAGCATGAAATTTTGCCTGCAGAAATTTCTCCTAACTTCTGGACAAAAGACAGTTTACAGCTTGATACATGAAAACTGAAAACCTTCCAGAGGAAGGCCATTCTCACAACAGATGAGGAGCAAGATTACATTTCTCCAATATCACATTACAAAGAGGTCATCCCATGTCTTTTGTTTTTTAAATGATTTTTATTTAATTAAAAACAATCTTATTTTACATACCAATCCCAGTTCCCTTTCCCGCCTGTTCTTCCATTCTCCTCACCAACCCCCATCCCATCCCATCCAATCTCCTCAGGAAGGGTGAGGCCTCCCATGGAGGGGTCATAAGAGTCTGTCAGGCCAGGCAATGGTGGCCCATGCTTTTAACCCCAGTACTCTGGAGGCAGAGACAGGTGGATCTCTGTGAGTTCGAGACCAGTTTGATCTACAAGAGCTAGTTCAGGACAGGCTCCAAAGCCATAGAGAAACCCTGTCTTGAAAAATAAACAACAAAAAACAAAACAAAAAAAAGTTTAACGCATCATTTGGGGCAGGACGTAGGCCGTCCCCCAAGGTCTAGGCTGAGAGAATATCCCTCCATAGGGAATGGGCTCCCAAAGACCATTCATGTACTAGGGATAAATTCTGGACTGCCAGAGGCCCCATAGACTGCCCAAGCCCCCCAATCATAGTCTGTGAGTCAGCCAAGATGCTTCTGGAAAGATTCGTATCTTAAACACAAAGAGACACAGTGGTAGGAAAAATACCGAGAAACTTGAAGGAGGGCTTCTCTGAAACAGAGAGAAAAGAAGTCAAAATACTAATGGCAAGAAGAAAACACTGTGAATGCTTAGTGCACTTGCAAGGAACTCCACTTCATTTACAAGTATGGACATGAGTGTAAAATCTCCTTCTCCCTTTGAGACAGCTTAGTTAGGACTCCTGAGGCCAGGTATATGTGGACATCTGCTTACTTTGGGAGATTTTGAGTTGTCCCTTACGTAAATATTCCTGTGTGTGTTTGTGTAGGTGTGCATGTGTGTTAGTATTTATATGTGTGTCTGTATATATGTACTTGTGTGCTTATATATATGTGTATGTTTATATGTATGGTTGTGTTATATATTTATTTGTGTGCAAGTGGATATGTATATGTTCATGTGCTCACATGCATTATATACAAATATTTCCATATATATGTATATATATGTATGTTTATAAATATGTGCACATATATCAGTTTTATAGGAAGAAGATTTATGAAGAAGATTATGTATGTATGTAATCAAATACATACATATCGGTGATTAATTTATCAGGTGATTGCCTTGATTGGGGATTGGACAAAGTATACTGTATTTCTATATACTTGGTAATAGAAAGAAGATATAATACAGTATCATTTTCTCATATGTTGCTAATATTGTACAATAGATTGTGACAATGGTTGGAAAGTTGTTCTAAAATCACCTATAAGTTAATGGACTATATAGTTTAAATGAGTGAATTCTACAATACTGGAATTACATCTCCATCTTTTTATAAGCAAATAAAATTAAAATGTATACATGGCATTCATTTTAGATAAACCAAAAACTCACCTTGCTCAGGAGAGTCATGAAGCTTTTGTAGCCATGCTAAGTAACTTTCATTACCAAATATTTGCTTTCTGCCCTAATTAGTGTTCACTCATACATCTATCAAGTAGGTAATACTCTTATTACCGTATTACTTACAATAATATGGAAGGCATATGAGCAAAGTGACCATTGCAAAGCAGACTGAATATAGATAGCATTAAAATGTTGATTTATTGTTTGTACTGTAGAAATACAGTAGGGAATTCGAAACCTAAAATTAGTATCTGAGACAATCTTATAAGCAATTTCTGAGAGGCAAGTAGAAATTATTCTATCAATGAAAGCAAGAACAGGGTAAAACATCCCAGGAAGAAAGGACAATCAATACCACCACATGATACAAACAAAAAGTTCAAATAAATTGTATAACACAAACTGCTTGAGAAACAGCTTTAAGATTTCAAAAGAAATCTGAATGCAAGATCTACTTGTTGCTATATCTTAGAAAGGATGTGGTAGAGGAGATTCACATAACAGTTGAGCTTCAACTGATAGACAAATGGGAAAAGACTTGATATGGTCCAATTCTAGCATGAGTTTTCTCTGTTTAAAGACTTTGCAATAAATTAAGCAGGAAGTAAAAGGTGCTTGGCTTTCTGAAGAGGTTTTGTCTCCTTATCAATTAGTACTCATCACATGATAAAAATCTAACCCTGCCAAGGGTGACCATGATGTTGAGCTCATTGATTGAATGAAAAATGAAGGCAATTTCTTTTCCCTTCCCTTCATTAACTCCCTATCCTTTGTGGGTAGTTTAGTTCTAACAACCATTTTGGGGGTGGATAGAAGTAAAGTGTTCAGAATGTCCCAATGGCGCTAAGTCCAGGTGATTGGCAGATGTATCTGAAATAATTGTCATTTTTTGTTAGTACAAAATTCACAGCTCTCTACTTAAAGAGTGTAAGAGAACTTCTATTCTGGCCTGGGAATGAAGGCTTGTATTAACCCTAAGTTCCACATTCCAATGTATAGAGTCATGGCATTTTGTAGTAACAGAACAAAGAAAATCATTACGGCAAGAAAATTTTCAAATATATTGGTGAAAATATCAAGTGTGGGGGCACAGAAAAGCAGAGAAATATCAGACACAGCCTTCAAATTCTATCTTATAACAACCTCAGCTTTCTGAGTAGTGGGAAACAGGGTTAGCTTGTCCACCCCAAAGAAATTACCTGACTGTCAAAAGAACATTACATCACACACAGAGGGACTAAAATGAATGGCTATTAAGAGAACTAAGCACAATCCAAGAAAACTGAGTTCTAGACTGATAGCATCCTCTCCTCCCCCATTTCTAAAGTCTGTCACTGAAGTTAATCTGCCTTACAAAATGTTGGGGTAAGATCTGGTTCTTTTTTCAAGAGCTCTCATGAACACTGCAAAGGTTCTATTGAACCGTTTGCTGAGTGGTTGTTGTGATTATATGATCAGAAAGCTGAAATTTTGATAGGTAAAGCTTGCTTTTCTACACAGCTTGGCTCAGTATTAGGTTTTAGATTTAGAGGCATCTTCATACAGCTGGGGTATGAATACCATTTGGACTCACCCTTGTTGTTATTAACTAATATTGGGTTTTAACATAGGTAATTATAGCACCAGTTGTTTTGAGATAAATTATCTCTGATTATCTTTCTGATGTTTAAATAGTCATTTGTTGTAGGGTAAAAATTAAGAATCTTAGAAAACTTGTCTGATTACACTAAACTTGGGTAAATCTTTGAGAGATCACCATTGTAATTTGTGTAGATGCATAACACAATAAGATTACACTCTTGAGGAATTTGAGGAGAATCTTTCTTCATAACTTGTTTTGATCCAAGTGTTCACCCCTAATTAGTATAACTGTTTCATTAATTATTTTGGATAAATATTCTGTGTTATGAATAATTGAACTAGAGACAACTGGAGCAATGGCTCAGTTGTTAAGAGTACTTAACTGTTCTTTCAGAGGTCCTGAGTTCAATTTCCAGCAACCATGTGGTGACTCACAACCATCTGTTATGGGATCAGATTCCTCCTTTTGGTGTGTGTGAAGACAGAGCACTCACATGCATAAAATACATGAATAATTGGTCTAATGAAAGGTGAAAATATGTTGGTTATACCAATTGGTCCAATGGACATTTATATATAAAAGGATCCTACATGCTCCAAAGAAAGTCGACAAGTGTATGCTCTGGCATGTTCTGGATCACTCTAAATGACTTGGACCATAATGCAGAACATAAGGTATATTGATTTTATGACAGATAGTATTTCAAAGGGAACTCCAGAGAAAGAATGCTCCTTGTTCCTGTGTTGATTAAAATTTCAACAGTTAATCCAGGAAGAGGATATAAGGCATAGTTATCCAATCCCTTTTGCTGACCTCATCTAGAGTCTCCCAGGACACATAAGAAGAGAAACAGAAATCTAGGTCAATGGTACAGTCTGGGAAGGGATTCTTTTTAATCAGCATGCATACTGACTCCAAACACATCCTGTGATGGCTCAGGGACTTGCACTTACTAAGACTAACTTGACTACAGCTGTTGCTGAGTGTCGGATCTCCCTGCATAAGAGATTAACACCAAGCCCAAGATATTCCCCAGGGTGGTCATCTAGCAACCTGGTAGAAGTCTGAGTAGAATGAAGCATTTCATAGTGGAGAGGGCAGCACTGTGTACTAGAATAAATGCTGATTCTGCCTGGAAGTTTGGCTTTCATTCCTGGATTATTTTCACTCTGTGGTTATTATTAATAATATCCTTTAAGACATTTGGCTGAAAGGTTTAGAAAATCAAATTCACAGGAATTTCTAAGATGTAAGAAAGCACAAGTTTGCCATTTGAACAACAAAATCAAGAGAACAAAGAAAAACCAGGTGAGGAGGTGACTAGGATCATAAAAAATATATACTTCATGTTGACATTTGCTGTTTTGGCACAGGAAGGTTATTTTAAGACCTATATATATATACATTCACTTCCCCATGCAATATGTATAAATTTGTAATACTTCATTTTCTACAGAACAGTGTGGTTGAGGGACTTATATAGTAGCTAACAAACAATATTTCTCTAATGAAATAATGCACATATATATCAGTGTTATACCTCTTTAAAAATCAATTCAAATACTAACTGCACTTATGGTTTGATATCCAATATTGTTTTATTTATTACAGTAGAAAATGAAAGAAAAAACCACACACACATTTTCAAAGATAGATACTGATGACCAGATGCTTCTCTAACAATAATAAACAATATAAATTCTATGTAAACACTGACTACCTAATAAGGGGAAAGTATTTTCACACATTAAAACAGTGTTCTAATACAAGCTTCCCCATATGCATGTTCTTCAGTATCTACGAGTGATAACCACATTGACAACTGCAGACTGGTCTAAAAGCCCAATTTGTCAAATTCATCATGGGTTGCATTGTTTCCTTCTCTTCCTTCACTTACCTGCATTATAAAATGAATAACAAAATTTATGCATAAAGTTTCACCATTACCTTCAACATAAATGTCTTTATTAGGTAGAGAAACTAAAGGCTCTGCCTAGTACTTGAATCAAATCATGACATAGAAAGTGGTAATTTTGTTGGTAGTCTTAGGAAAGGAAGTCATTTTTTTCAACTTTATCCTTGTGTCAGGAAACCAGTAGCAAAATTAGACAATTTAGCATTTAGATTCATCTTAGCCTAACACTCTACAATTTGTGATTAAGACCTGCTATACACAGAAACAAATGCCTTTCTTTGATAATAACACTAAACTACAGCTTGCCTAAAACAGTAAAACAGAAATAACATCCAGGTTAGGTTTCTGTCCTTCACTATGTTTTATGCTATTATCTCTTGGTTTTACTGTTATGTGATCTTCAAGAACCATCACTCACTGTTCACAGCAGAATATTACTATAATGATCCATATTTATGCTTCAACAAAAACTAAGTTGGTTGGTGCCTAGTTTGGTTATACTCATTTATGTTGTTTGGTTCATTTAAATAATATTCACTCCAAAATATTTTCAACATATTATTTCTCATCAATATTTAAAGACTTGAGCATTTTATTTCTTCCTGCTGTCATGTTAATATGCCCATATGTCTTATAAAGAAATTATAGTTGTCATTCCCTTAAAAGCATGAACTTTATAGTAGTCAATTATTCCACTTCCTTTATTAGATTTTATAATTTTTTAAATCATGTGTGCTGATCTCTGATTTGAAGTTAGAAAAAAGAGTGCTAATTGATAAGGGAGGTCAATGCAATATGGAAATTAATATATTTATTTACCAGAGAAAGAACTTACACACAAGCTGGATGATCAGAAGCCTGGCAGGTTTCCAAGAGAGACTGCGTTTTCTTTTCCTTTACTTAAATATCTCACCTGTGCCCATCCCCTGTCCCCGACCTTTTGGGCATGGACAGTATTGTGGGCTCACCCCTACAATTCCCCTTTTAGTCTAAGTAAAATATTTAAACTTGATACAAAGCCAAAACATATATCACACATATATACATAGAAGGTGATAATCAAATTATAATATACTTATATCCTAAATCAAACATATTTTTCCCATCTAAATCCCAAACTTATCTTAAAAGGATGCCCAAGTCTGAACACCTCCTTCCAATCCCAATCCTAAAATAATTGAAAACTAACATTAACAGGTGTAAACTATCCTGTATTATCAACATTAGGGAAGTGGGGCGTGGAATTCTCAAAATTATTTCCTGATGAAATGGGAGGATGACAATCTCATGGGAACCTGTGGGAAGAAAATGTAAGTTTAACAAGAGTCTTAAGTAGGTTAAATAGTCTCTGTTTGGCAGGAGATGCTTGATTGAAGTTCTTGACTGAAGTTAATGTTGATTGAAGCTCTTGTCTGAAGCTCTGGCCTGATTGTAGAAGGTGCACTGTGTCAGTTCCTTGGTCTGGAGTTGTGTCCAGTGATGTAGTTCCAAACTGGTTTCAGGATAGTACTTGTCAGGTGGAGTCATGATGTGGGGCAGTTCAGATGTATCAAGTTGAATCAGGTGGAGTTGATGAAGTGGGGCCCCATTTTCTTTCTGAAGTATTTAAAGATTGGTGTCAGGAAATTCCTTGTTCTCTGGAAAACTCAAATATTAATATTAACAAAGAAATTTTCAACTTTTATATGTATTCATACTGGGAAAGGAACAATAAGGGAGATAGTCAACATGAAGGAGATTAGACTTTCATAAAAGGAACTGAGTGTACACAGATGACAGTCCCTAATTTTATTTTCTTCTGTCTTAAATCAGTGGCTCTTTGATATAATACAGACATTTTGAGTTTTATGTTAACAATATGCTTGGATTTAGAGTAGGAGAGCCAATCCAACTCCAAAGCCAGCTTCAGTTAAATGAATTGGGACTAAGGATATTAAAAAGCAAAGAAAATGGATATTATAATAACAATATAGAGAGATTCAGATATTGATACCACACATTGCATTATTGTATGTTTGATGGTCCTCTGGGTAGCTGTCCACAGGTCCAGTATTTTTTCATTGTTTGGAGCTGAGTTTTCCTATAAAGACAAAAACAAAACATTTCTCTTTCCTTTTATGAGGTCTCCTATACATAGTATAATATGACCTTGTAGATGAGCTGTCATCTTTCTTCCTCCTGAGATTTCTTCTGTTAGGATGGAATCTTTATTAAATTTGATAGAGTCCAAAGTTTTTCTTCTCCTGTGGAAACAAAGGCAAAACCCCTTCCCCAACATAACACATATCCTGTTTTCCAGACTGAGGTCCTAACATCCTTGATATACACCAGTTGGTTCAGCTCAGAAGTTTTCTCTGTAGTCCAGTGTCCTTCTGCAGCTGTTTGTCCTTTTTCATTAGCATTAAGAAAGTTCAACGTTAGTGAAGCATTATGCAATCTGTGTTGGGGGGCTTTGTTCCACAGATTATATGTGCAAAAATATGTTACCAGGTTCTTTAAATGGTGTGACTACATAAATACTTTAATGGTATGAATGCATTATTATTTCTTTCATATTGTTTCCATATCCAACTGATCATTCAAAAAATTATGAAGCACTATGAAATATCTGGCAGAATAAAGAAAATAAGAAACTATTTACAATAGTTTTGTATAATATTATCTGCAAAACACTGCACACACAAACATCAATAATAAATCAAATTTGCAATATGCCTCAAAATCAGGAGAATACATGATAAGGATCTGCTCAGGGATTCTGTCTCCAGGCCATTCAGGGAAACACTAAACTTGTAGCAAAGCAAATTTAGTAGCAATACTTAGGGATTATTGGAATTCTCATTGAAATTCACTGATTTTCTACAAAAAGGAAATATGTAAAGAAAAACTCTGAATAAGATATCATTTGTAAGAAAAACTAAAGATTCCAACTTTAACACTGATGGGGCTAGAGCCCTGAAGACGTTCATTTCAATGAAGAGAAAACTGCTTTGTAATTGAGGATGTCTGAAGGTCTAAGTTATGTAAGGTTACTGCTTTTCCTCACATAACAATTAACACTGTGGCTGATACTGAAAATGGCATAGCGGTAAAGGAATATCACATAATAAATGGTAAAACTTGCTAGACACGACAAAACAGAAAAAATATAAGCATGTATCAGGGAAAGGATTTTTATTCTAAGTATTTAGTTCCATGAGGCTTTTCAAAAGCTTAATGGATTTACCTCATTTTTGTCACATTTTCACATATGACGACTGCAAAGCTCACGTAAGTGGTTTGCCTTAAGCTATAACTGTAACAAATGACCCACAGGAGATGTAAATGCAGTGCAAGAGCTCCTTATAATTAGATAGTTTGGGGGACACTGGAACAGAAGAGAGAGGATGACACAGTGAAAGAGCATCAGTTTGCTCACTATTTTGTTTCCTTGTCAATCAAACTGGAAAATTGTCATTGACAATAAATATATTTGTGGAACAACAAAGTCAAAATCTCAAAAGTATAAATAATATAGCTTCTCTTTTTCATCTACATACATAGCTATTTATGAGTTTATACACATATAAGAATATATGCCCTGGTCAGCAGGGCACAATGCGGGTAGAGCCTACAGGAACCTGGAATGGTAGAACAAGAGATACAAAGAACTGACAGCAAGACAGACTTTCTGATCAAGCTGTGGGATTTTATTTTCCTTAGGCATGTTATATAGTAGTTAAGGTAGAGATTCAGGGACAGCGGTCATTGCCTGGTAATCGGACCAAGGAGTGTTCTTGGTCATGTACCAAGGAGTGTGTTTTTGGTCATGTACTGAGGGGGGTTGATAGTTGCAGGCCACCACTGAGGCTGAGCAGCAGGAATGAAGATAAAAGGTGTTAGTGCTAAATAACCTAATTGCAGGGAGGTGAGTTAAGTAACCTAACTGTAGATTGCTATCAGCTATTCCTGTGAGCCCAGGATTTTATTCATCAGAAGCTGGGGAGGGGATGAATTATTCTTAAAACAGGCTGACAATATTTATAAGAGGTTCTAAATAACCATGATTGCTACCAACAATTCCTTCCTTTTTTTTTCCAAGTAAGAAGGTGAGCTATTGACACTATCTCACCACGAATGGAAGCAGGGATCCTGGTCCTACTAGATGGTATTGTGACATATATCCTGGAGCACACTAACACAGCCTTTGCAGGCAAGCTTTCTTGGGCCCATCACATGTCCTTTTGTGGAGGCAAAGGTTTTTATGACATCAACCTTCATGCAACCAGGTATACCCCCATGAATCCCAGGACAGGCACCTTTGGTGGTCTCTTCACTGCACTCACAGCAGGTGTACTTTGAAGGGAAATGTTTCAATTTTGTCAATAGCAGAAGGAGGTCTCCCTGGGAAGTGGTCCTCTTGATTGTGGGTTGTCATCTTCTAAAGGCATGACCGTGATGCTCAAGGTCAAGCCTGTGATAGTGAATTTGGGTAGGCTTTGCTATCAGGGAGTGGATCTGTTGGCACATAAAGTCAGTTAACTCTGATTGCCTGAGGGCCAAATGCAATCAACATTAAAAAGCCAGAAAGGCATCCTAAAATGGAAGAGAGTAGGGTGGTAAGCAAGGGTGAGGCTGAGAACCAATTTTTTTTTTTTTTTTTTTTTTGGTTTTTACGAGACAGGGTTTCTCTGTATTGTTTCGGAGGCTATTGGTCTAGCCCGGCCTCGAACTCACAGAGATCCGCCTGCCTCTGCCTCCCAAGTGCTGGGATTAAAGGCGTGCGCCACCACCGCCCGGCTGAGAACCAATTTTGAAAGCAGTCTATTTCCTGTTCTCACTGTTTACTTCTTTTTTCTAGCCTTACAACTATGACCTTGGCCATACTGTCTATTGCCAGTCCTGTGTGATCTGTACAGAAGTAGCCTTCCTCTTTAAGGGCTGGGCAGATTCCTCCTTGTTTGAGAGCACTGGGAATGAAATCCTAATGGTTGCTTCCAAGGCTCCCAGCTCCCAAAGCACATCTTGTTTACCATAATACTTAAGGCAGGGAATTAATTTAACTTAAATGTAAAACATAGGGGCAGAATTTAGGAGGGATGAGTAGATACAGGTGGTAAGTCCATCCTGACAGGCCCACTGCTCTCAGGGATCAGATAAGCAGAGTTGGTATTGGGGAAGAGAGTGAGGTTGCAGAGGTGGAAAAGGGTTGAGGGAATTTGGAAACTGTGTGGGGAGGGGGCTATGCAGAGTCAAGAACACTGGTCCAGCATGTTTCACTGTAACTGGCTTGAACAGCTTTCCATGGTTTTAGGTCTGGTTTTTCTCTGCTCCAAGCTTCTCACCACAGTCATCAAGCTTTGTTCTTTTCCTGTAAGAAAACACAAACATTCTTTCCACCCCAAATTGGGTCTTTTCAACTCTCTAGCATATATATGTTTTTATCTGACCAGAACAAAAGTCACTCGAGTTCCATCATGCCAGAGTCTGTTTGTAGTAGATTGTTCACTGGCATCTACATTTTAAAAATTTAAAATGAAGAGTGCATGATTTAGTGCATCATGTGGAGACAAAGGTGGTTTTACAGCCATTTTTACAGGTGGCATATGATTAAGGTCATCACAATTGTATCCTATATTGGCCATATAAAGGTGGTGATAGTGTACCTGGATACGCTGTGCTGTCACAGTGTCAATCTGGTTTTTAATGAAGGCCGTCAGTTTATTAAAGAGAAGGGGTCCTAGTGACAGGAATATTAGCAAGGGGCCAAACAAGGGGAGGAGATAGGGTAGAAGTACGCTCCAGGCACTCCAAATGGAGCGACAGAATAGTTCTCTACCACATTGTTCAAGTTCCTCCTGGTGTTTCCTGATTTGGTCTTGAACAATGCCTGATTTGTTGGCATAAAAGCAGCATTTTTTCCTGTAAAGTCAAACAGATGCTTCCCTTGTCTTCTGTAAGCAAGTCTATGCCTCTCCTATTTTATAGGACCACCTCATCCAGGAAATCTACCTGATTCCAAAGGTCTTGTACTAACTTATAAATTGTTTTTATGTTGTCAGCAAGCTGTTGGGAGAGTTTTGAATATGTACTGAGGGCAGCTCTGAGTCCAGAGGTACCCGTGGCCAGGGCTCCAGTTACCCCGAGCCCAATAAGAAGGGGAATAAATTGAATTGCATTTTATGTCTGGGAACAAAATAATTAAAGCTGGGTATGGGAAGAGGCTCATCTCCTAGAATAAATCTACATCAGGAAGAAGAGTAGCAAGGACACATAGTCCTGTCCAGTTGGCAGGCAGCATGGAGTAGGCCATTCCATTTCCACAAGCAAAAACTTGCCCAGACTGGGGACAGAGAGCTGTGGTGACTTTAGTCACTGAACAACAGGACATGAATGATGCTTCCCCTACATCTACATCAAAACTATTATTTTCAAAATGTTTATAAAAGCAGGAGAAAAAATTAAACCCAGTGGGTTGAATCTTAAAGGGTATACCAAGAAACAACTAGTCAGAGGAGGTAGCTCTTTGACAGAGAAATTTTGTAGGGGTGGAATGGCCAATGGCCAGGAGGCTCCTTAAGTTAGACATAACCAATACTCTTCTGCCACTCGAGGGTTAGATATGTTTAAGGCGGAATGAGTAGCAGTTAAGATAGCAAAGGTTTGAGGATCTATATCAACACCTCTAGGTTTGGGGAGTAACAGGGGATGGATGTGAATTTGTGGGATCATAGAATCAGTCATGTGTTGGATCTGAGTTTGTACCTGAACTTCTCTCACTGCATCTGAGGGACCTCCATCAGAGACATGAATGGGAGCTACTTTATTCCAACAGGCTGGTTTGGCCCGAAGGAAGTGGCAGTAAGCCCCAGATTAGGACAGGATCAGGTCCTTTCCACCTTGCAGTTAAGGGTCCTGCCATTTGATCATGGCTTGTTGTTTTTTGGCCTCTGGATGCCAAAGTGGTCTGCAGCTGATTTTCCATCGCTATCCAGAGCCAGGAAATTGAGCCCAAAAAGAGCATGGCAGGAGTCATAAAAAGGTCCCTTCTTTAGCTTATGAATCATTGATTTGAGTGTCTGATGGGCCCATTCAACAATTCCTTGACCCTGTGGATTATAAGGAATACCCGTGACATGCCTAATGCCAAGGCTTTGGCAGAATGACTGGAAATTCTTTCCAGTGTATCCTGGACCATTGTCTGTTTTTATCATCTTAGGCTGGCCTATGACAGATAGGCATTGGAGTACATGAGCAATAACATTTTTAGAGGCCTCCCCAGTATGGAGGGAGGCAAGAATAAATCCACTATAGGTATCAACAGAGACATGAATGCAGAATATAAACAAAAGGCACCTTTCTCGAATGGGGTCAACATTGAGGCATAGGGTGGGACTATTGGCCATGACTTGAGGCAAAACCCTCCAATGATAGCGAGGCATAGGGCCCTGAAAATGTGGTTGAAGGACATTGAAGGCAAAGTGAGGCATATCTTCAGGATGTAAATGAATAGTAAAAATAAACAATCTTTTAGGTCAATGACAACTTTGAGGGAGCCAGAAGGAATGGCTACAGGGGATGGGAGGCATGGTTGAATGACACCCATAGGGAACATGGCCTTATTCATGGCTCTTAAGTCTTGAAGAAGTCACCATAGCATCAGCCCCAAAATCCAGAGCTCCCAGGAAAGGCTTGCCATTTAGGAAAAGCTTGAGGGAGGGGCGGTCATGGGAAATCTGTTGGACCCAATATACATCAGAGGGCCCAGGAGGGCCAGCCAGCCTTTAAATCTTCTCTAAAGAAGTTGTTATTAACATGATTAAGGGGGAGTAGAATGAGTTGTGCTAGGCCATCTCCTGGGGCAATGGTTTGAATGCCAGCTTGGGAAGAGGCAAGTATTTTGAGCTCACCATTGAAATCATTATCTATAACCCTGGGAGCCATGTGAAGTCGTCTAAGTGTAGAGCTGACTCTACCCAATATTAAACCAAACGTTGAGGAGGCAAGGGGCCATAAACTTCCATGGCTATGGTCTAAGGACCTGTTTCAGGTGTTAGTACTGAGCAGGTGGAGGCACAGAGGTCCAATCCTGTGCTGCCAGCTGCGGTGCACCAGAGGTCTGAAACGGATTGGTGTGTGTTTTGGGGACTGGTGGAAGGAATCTGCATGGTTGAGTGTAAAGGGAAGCTTTTCCTTGAGAGAATGCCTTCCCGCCCGCCTGGTTCTAGATCGGCATCAGTCCCAAATAAACACACAGGAGGCTATATTAATTATGAAGCTGTTGGCCTTGCTTGTTTCTTACTGGCTAGCTCTGACTTAAGTAATTACCCCATAATTGTTAATCTAAGTATGTCTCTTACCGGAGAATAGTTCTGGGCTCCTACCCCATGGCGTTACATCTCGAACTCTCTTGTGTTTCTCCTTCCCAGAATCCCCCTGGACTCCTAGCCCCTGTCTAGATTCCTATTGGCCAGCAGTAATTTATTAACATAAACAGGACTTCCCCAACAGTTGAGGGACAAACCTGACAGCCCTGAGGTTTGTCCTCTGGGTCGGGGCTAGTCCTGTTGAAAGTTTCCTGACTGTCGGGGATGTAGAGGCTGGCCCTGACTATTAGTTCTGGAATGACATTCAGAAGCCCAGTGTTTTCCTTTTTGACAACGAGGGCATAGGGTGGAAGGGGAGGGCACATGGCGCGGGGTGCCGTAGAGTCCCTAAAAAAGTGGCCAGGCTGTTTGCAATTAAAGCAGGTATTGGAAAGCTGGCCAATGCCAACACCTCAGAGGGTGACTCCTATGGCGATTCCCATGCCATGAGAAGTGGGATTAATGCCAGAGCAAAGTTTAAGGTACTCTGATAGAGTGCCGCGTTTGTGAGGGCATATGGCCTCCTGGCAAATAGAGTTGGCATTTTCATATGCTAAATGTTTAACAAAAGGATTATCTGTTCCACAACTTCCAAAGAGTCTCTCAGCTGCCTCTTTTAGGGGGCTAATGAAATCGCTATATGCTTCCTCTGGACGTTGTCTAATTTTTGCAAGGAGATGGTGGCTGAGCCTTTGGAAGGAAGATGCTTCCAGGCTCCAAGACCAGCTTGCTGGACTTTAGTCAGCAGGTCAGGCAAGTAGCCGGCCTGAGTCTCATTGGTGTGGTAGGGAATTTTCCCTAATCAACTCTTTGAATGACCAAGTTTTTGAAGATCTACTTTTTTCATTGTGTTGAGCCAATCCCTACAGTTGTCTATGAATTCTGTTCTCCATAAGACAAAGTCCCTTCCCTTGAGGGCAGCACAGGTAAGCTGGCTCCAGTCATTTAGAGTAAGCCATTTTTCACTAAGGCTTTCTAGCAGAGCAAGGGTAAATGCGGCAGTGGGTCCATAGTTAGAGACTGCAGATTTTAACTTTTCTAGAAACTTTAGATTTAAATTTTTATATTGGTGGGAGGGGGTATCCCCCCCCTCAGGGGGGATACACTTCCTTTTCCTTTATGCCTGGGTTTAATCACAGGCAAATGGAAGGAAGGGGTAAGGGGGGGACATCAGAGGGTTGGGGAAGGGCCTCATCACTATCCTCTTCTGAGGCATATTATCTGTGACAGGCAGGTTAGAACTCTGGATATTCGTAACTGGGAATGCCAAAAGGGACTTGGTAGTATTTGAAGGCCTAGACTTACTGAGAGTCTCTTTAACGTGAGGGGAGGTAGCAAAAGAGGCAAACTCTTGTTTGATTGCTTTAAGTTCCTTCATTATTTTTAATTTTTTTTTCTCAGCTAGGACCCTGTGGAGGGTAGAAATGCCAGAGAGCCCCTCCTGCTGGGCCTGATGGATCATAGGGTCAGGGCATGGCTCCAGGTCAAAAACAGGAGAACAAAGGGAAGATTTGTAGGGTGGGGGATTAAATGGAGGGGGTCTGGCAGTCAAGGCAGTTGCCCAGGACAGTTGTTTGGACTCATGATAATGAGCTGCTTCC